>NC_091326.1:33779073-34089073 GCF_038502225.1 Cherax quadricarinatus
CTTAGGAATTGGAATGATGAGGCTGTTGGTCCAAGATTGAGGGAGCTCCCCAGTTACATAGCTCATGTTATATAATTCAAGTAATGGATTACCTGGTACTCGACACAGCAATCTGAGTATGTTGTAAGTAATACCATCCTCACCAGGCGACGTGGAGTTGCCCTTAGTTAGCGCTGCATCAAGTTCATAATTAGTGAAAGGAATGTTGCAATCATCTGCCTTACTGAGCATAAAGCAAACAAGTCTCTCCCTTGCATCATATTTGTCATTTAATTTTGCCTGTGTGGTACTGGGGAGATTGTCATAGCTAGATGTAGCAGCCCAAGCACTGACTAACTCATTCGCCCTATGCAAGGGATGAGGGTGCGCGATCTGCCCAGTTCGGTCACCCTTAATTCTATTTATGTCCCTCCATGCCCGGCTAAGTGGGGTGTGAGCATTAAGACCGTTGACAAATTTTTCCCAGTCGGTTTGCCGCAGCTCTGTCATACGCTCTCTGGCAGCAGCAAGGGCAGTTTGGAAGAGCCTCAGCATTCCAGGGGTACGATGTTTTCTATAGGCTAGGCCTAGTCTGCGAGCAGTACGTTTCAGTGTACGAAGTTTAGAATCATTGTAATAAGTATGGTTTTTGAAGGAGGTATGATTATTATGGAAGTTTGTTGGGTTTAGAGTACCAAGAGGTTTCAGTGGTGGCTCTAAGTAGTTCTGAATACTGCTCACAAGATCATTGTTAAAGGTCTCTACAGAGGAACACTCATAGGAATTATACCAGTCAGTCACATGTGCAACAAAGTCATCATGCTGATCTGTGGGAACATTAAAATGTTTCCGTTTGAATATCCCACCAGGAAGGATAGTATTACCAATATCTAGAGAGGTTAGCCTAGGGAAATGATCAGACGCTATATCTGTTACAATGGAAGACTCACAGCTGGCAGAAGTAATGTTGAAGCCCAGGCACAGATCAAGGACGCCTCCATAGATATGTGTGGGTTCAAGGTCACCTACAATTTGGACATTATCATGACTGTTTAAGAGTGACAACAGTTGATTGCCATTACGATTACCAAACTGTGAGTTTCCAATGCTTTTGTGTCTCGCATTGTAATCGCCAATAATAAGAGTAGGCTCAGAATGAGCACAAGTTGGGAGCTCCAAGTAATTAAATTTATCAGCAGGAGCATACAAGTTAAATATGTTAAGAGCAGAGTTCCCTATATAAATCCTAACACCGTGATATTGTAGCCCCTCTGTTTTCTTGTGTGCAAGAAGTTGATGGGGAAGTGATTTTTTAATATATAGAACACAAGAGTTAGTAGATTTGAGGTTGTATGCAACAAATGATGGTAATTTAGGGGGTTGGGATTTTTCAGGGACTCTGCACTCTTGTAGACACACAACATCAATGGGTTCGGTGGTTACTTTATGATGAAGTTCAGGAAGTCTTTTTCTAAGTGATGCAATGTTCCAGCTTAATATAGAAAGTTTATACGAGTTTTGATCCATTATAGTAGTCCTGGGATCTTGTTGAGTTTCTCAGCATAATGAAAAAATTGTTCATATAAATAGCAGACCTTATCAATGTCAACAGTGCTAACCTTGTCCATGAGTTTTGTAAGTGCACCTCCAGTTGTAAGGCCTCGTGGGAGTCTTTGTAAACCCAGAGCAAGACGCTGTTTATGTGTGAATGTATGATAGGTGACACCACCACTCACATTCCCTCCTCCACTAACATTACACCAAACACTACAACTGTCATCACCAGCGCCACTACCAACATTGTGTTCATTACATTTGTCAACAGTATTGTATTCAACATTAATGTCTATGTGACTAACCTCATCACACTCTGCACCACCACTTATATTATGCTCATCACTATTACTAACATTATAGACACCACCGCTCTCATCACACTCTTCACCACCACTTAAATTACGCTCATCACTATTACTAACATTATAGACATCGCCGCTCTCATCACACTCTTCACCACCACTTAAATTACGCTCATCACTATTACTAACATTATAGACACCATTGCCCTCATCACACTCTTCACCACCACTTATATTATGGTCATCACTATTACTAACATCATTGACACCATAGCCTTCGTTATGATGCTCACTACAGTTATCAACACAAGTATTATATTCGTCATTACTGTGATTAAGAACACCACCGCCACCTTGTTCAGCAATCTTATACTTGCTTTCACAAATTGTGACAATCTTGTTATTGGTACACTCTACACATCTTTCCTTGTGTTGTTCAAGTTGTTGTTTCAGGAGAAATTGTTGTTGTGTTTCCAGTACTTTTATGCGCGACATCAGGTTGTATACCACAGGAGCAAGACTTGGAACATCTGGAGACGTGAAGAGTCCCGGTCAGCTGAGCTATTTGGCTGACTGTCAGCTGACTCAGCTAGGCTGGTATTGACAGCCGACGTGATGGAGGTCTGTTGACGTGCTCCCCAGGTGAGGTGCTCAACCCCATTGTCTGAGGGCAGGCATGAGCCAGTATTCAGACCCGAGGTACCTGGTAGTCCTGGGGGGCCATTATGAGGGGTACAGGGTGAAGTGCGGTTGGCTGAGATGCGATCAGCCCTCACACTGCAGTCAGCATGAGCTGCTGTGACTCCTGAGGTCTTACAATTGATACATTGTTTAGCAACAGTCTGTTGCTGTTTGATCATAGCATAACACCGTTCAGAAGGATGAGCATTGGCACACACTGCACACCAGTGTGACTTAGATGGGCATTTCCTGGCGATGTGGCCCCAGCGTTGACACTTATAACATCGATGTTGAGGAGGTCTGTACAATGCAATGTAATAGCGTCTGTTGAGGGCTGCACGGGAGTGAATATAGCGTGGCAGAGTCCCCTGCCCAGTCCACTCAGCTAATATCAGACCGTTGGAAAGTCGACGAGGGCTTGTAACTTGCTCTGACGCCAGATATTGAGGATTCAAGTGCTTGTTGATATATAAATAATGTAAACCCATTCATGACTGCATATTGGAATGGCTATTCGGACAGGTATTGGATGGTGACATCATGTGTTTACTCTTGAACACAGCAAAGAATCAAACATTTCTGCTACTGCTAATAATAACAATAGTAATAATAATAATAATAATAATAATAATAATAAATGCGATAGAATTGAAGAAGGAAATTGTACAAAAATATGAGGGAGTGGTTGACACATGCTCGGTGTGGCTTTGTTTATGCTGGAGTGAGCATTAGTCTCCGTGCTCTTCCAAACATTTCACAATAATTCATTGTTTGGTGCTTGTAGATTGAGTGCAACAGGAGTGGTAGAGGCAGTGGTTGAGGAAGCGGTTGAGGCAGTGGGTGAGGCAGTGGGTGAGGCAGCGGTTGAGGCAGTGGGTGAGGCAGTGGGCGAGGCAGTGGTTGAGGCAGTGGGTGAGGCAGTGGGTGAGGCAGTGGGTGAGGCAGCAGTTGAGGCAGTGGTTGAGGCAGTGGGTGAGGCAGCAGTTGAGGCAGTGGGTGAGGCAGTGGGTGAAGCAGTGGGTGAGGCAGCAGTTGAGGCAGTGGGTGAGGCAGCGGTTGAGGCAGTGGTTGAGGCAGTGGTATTTAATAACATACATGTTTGTGGAAAATATTTTAATCTTCTGAAGCTGTAGTGCTTAATAGGTGTTTAATGTGTCGATATGGGTCAAAAATGGAATAGAACCAACAGGGAAGCTCTGCGTCTGCACTGATGGGCAGGGAGAGGTCGAGACGGGGCATCAGGGACCGGGAGTGTTTGGAATGGAGTTAAGAGGCTGGGAAAACATGGGACCAGGAAATTGGCGTTCACGGCTGCCTAAGGATTAATATAGGCCTCACTTCATAATAGGAAGTGTCATAACTGTTCCTGGTGAAGAGTGAGGGAACATGATTTACGGGACCGCTGTAATAAGTGGTAAAATTATTGAATAATGGTAGGACCGGTGGTGACTGGTGCGACGCCATGGAGTGTGTCCAGGGGAAAATACCTGTGATTTAATCATCACTCATCGGTCTCAGATCTTAATGGAATGACCTCTGATGTGCATAATAATTATGAGACAATAAATCATCTTGTGAATTGTAATGTAATCAGTGATAAGAGAATGCGTGAAGTGAAATAAGTCGCCTTGCTCCGAGTGAGTGAACACGTGTAGACCTCGTGGTTCCTGTCCCGAGGATAGTGAAGTTTTTATGGAGTCATGACTTCTAAACCGGGACAAACCAACGGATACCTCGTCCTGCTGGAATAAGAACCGTGTTGGTGTAACAGGACATCAAAATGAGATGGTGAATGTAAGAAATAAGGAACATCAATCATCGACAGTTAAGTAACCCTTCTAGTGGTACACTCTGTAATCATTATTTTACTACATGTAAACCACACAATAACCAAATTCTGTAAACTCAGCATTGTAATCCTTATAGAGAATAAACTTTGAATTTGAATTTGAATTAGTTATAGCAAACTGATACTGGCCAGTTAGGTGTGTTGTAATTGGATAGGTTGTGGGTGATCCAGCTACATCAAGTGACCACCAGAGAATATCTGGCAAGTGGTGGTATTATATACAAGTGTTTTTACCTTGGTGGATATATACATGTGCAACCTACCCCCATCCCCTTCATTCAGTTAAACTAATATAATCTATACAGTCCACAATTAATTAGTAGTGCCATACTTGTGGATGCTATCCAATTCCTACTGGTCTCGGACAGATATGGGTAAGATTGTGAGGTCGAAGGAGCCACTTGCAGTGACCAGGGGTGGCTAAGTTTTCTCACATATCTACACGGGGTGACTACGGTGAACAATATGGTTGTTGTCTCCCAATGGGATTACTTGTATGCATGTAGTGTTGAGGTACATACAGGTAACTCCCTATAAAATTTTCCATAATGTTAATAATAATAATAATAATAATACATGTTATTAATAATATGTGTTATTATTATTTATAACATGTTATAAAATACCACTGCCTAAACTGCTGCCTCTACCACTTCCTCACCCACTGCCTCACCCACTACCTCACCCACTGCCTCAACTGCTGCCTCACCCACTGCCCCACCCACTGCCTCACCCACTGCCTCAACTGCTGCCTCACCCACTGCCTCAACCACTGCCTCAACCACTACCTCACCCACTGCCTCAACCACTGCCTCACCCACTGCCTCACCCACTGCCTCACCCACTGCCTCAACCACTGCCTCACCCACTGCCTCACCCACTGCCTCACCCACTGCCTCAACTGTTGCCTCACCCACTGCCTCAACCGTTGCCTCACCCACTGCCTCACCCACTGCCTCAACCGTTGCCTCACCCACTGCTTCAACTGCTGCTTCAACCACTGCCTCAACCGCTGCCTCACCCACTGCCTCAACCACTGCCTCACCCACTGCCTCACCCACTGCCTCAACCGCTGCCTCACCCACTGCCTCAACCGCTGCCTCACCCACTGCCTCACCCACTGCCTCAACCGCTGCCTCACCCACTGCCTCAACCGCTGCCTCAACCACTGCCTCAACTGCTGCCTCAACCACTGCCTCAACCACTGCCTCACCCACTGCCTCAACCGCTGCCTCACCCACTGCCTCAACCGCTGCCTCACCCACTGCCTCAACTGCTTCCTCAACCACTGCCTCTACCACTCCTGTTGCACTCAATCTATAAGCACCAAACAATGAATTATTGTGAAATGTTTGGAAGAGCACGGAGACTAATGCTCACTCCAGCGTAAACAAAGCCACACCGAGCATGTGTCAACCACTCCCTCGTATTTTTGTACAATTTCATTGTTCAGTTCTATCATATTTATTATTATTATTATTATTATTACTATTGTTACTATTAGCAGTAGCAGAAATGTTTGATTCTTTGCTGTGTTCAAGAGTAAACACATGATGTCACCATCCAATACCTGTCTGAATAGCCATTCCAAAATGCAGTCATGAATGGGTTTACTTTATTTATATTGTAGTTTAATAGCAAATAATGAACAAACAAAACACTCACCACATAGTGGTGGGAGGGCTGGCTGCCAGTTGTTGGGGCTGGAGGGAGGGTAGTAGGGACTCGCAGTGGTCGAGGAAGTGGTGGAGGCATTGGTGGGGGCAGTGGTGGAGGCAGTGGTATTTAATAACATACATGTTATTAAACCATAACATGTATGTATTTAGTACAATTTATGACATTTTCATGTATTTTATGATTGTTCATGGTTCAACAAGTTAAGGAAGCAGTATTGTATTATATTTCCCTACAGTATTTTGGGGCACAACAGCTTTGTTAAGGTGATGTTCCTCCACAAAAGTTTGCACCTCATTCAACTTTGCACAAATGTCCTTAATCACTGAAGAAGGCACCTTCTCCTCTCTCTCTTCCTCCTCCTCTGAAGCAATTTCCTCAGCTGTGGTCTGTTGCTGTTGCAGATGAAGCTCTTGTAGCTCATCAGTGGTCAGCTCTTCCCTGTGGTCCTCCACCAACTCTTCCACATCCTCGCCACTCACATCCAACCCCATGGAATTCCCCTATGCCACAAAACACTCCACAACCTTCTTTACCAAAGAACTGGCACTAAGAGCTTTCTTTGGGCCCATGGTGGCTTATATAGCAGTTGCAAGCACAAAAAGCAATGGATTGTTAATGAAATGTTTCATATGAACGTGGGGGTGATGCTCACTCGCCGAGAAACAATGCCAGACTGGTTCTTGAATGTGTCTATGGGAGGCTTTGTGTGCATGGGGCCACTGGGACACGTACCATACAACCGCCAAAATCCAAGGAAAATCACGAAAACCATGGCTTTATTTTGATGAAAAAAGTTGGCAATAACCAAAATTCACAAAAACTGAGATTCACGAAAACCAAGGGTCCACTGTACTTTGAGCTCAATTTCAAGCTACTTTCAGTCGTGTGAAACTAATCAAAATCATCTCTATCTCTGTAATATACCTTTCATTCTATCAAATGAGACCAAGACACTGAGAATACAGCCATAAAACCCAAATGAAAATACGCCGCAGAGTCGTTCTTTAACCCTTTGATGGTTGGTCACATACATGTACATCTTAACAGCCATTATCAGTCACAGACTTGTACACCAAACTTCTAGCACCTTTAAATCTAGTGGAAGAAAGCTGGTAGGCCTACATATGAAAGAATGGGTCTTTGCTGTCAGTGTGTGCAGTATAAAAAAAAATCCTGCAGCACGCAGTGCATAATGAGAAAAAAAAAACTCCGACTGTGTTTTTGGTTTAAAACAGCGACCTTGCAGTGTATTTTTGTATGATATTTATGGTTGTACTCTCGTTTTCTTGGTCTCATTTGATAGAATGGAAGACATATTACAGAAATAGAGATGATTTTGATTGGTTTCATGATGAAAAGTGCCTTGAAATTGAGCTCAAATTAGTGAAAATGTTCGATTTTGGCCGAAGTTCATGAGTAAACAAATCACACCACGAATCCAATACAAGTCAACTGGTGAGTCTGATATTCTTTCACAAGTGTGCTGATATTATTTATACCATTTTTACAATTGTACAGTGGACTGCATAACATTAAATCGTCAATTTTTTGTGAGAAAAAAAATCATAATGGAAAGCGAGAGTAATATGAAAGGGGCCTGGAGATGTGACTAATGAACAGAGAAAATGTTATTTTAGTGCCAGGAATGGCTGTCTTGTTTATTCTGGACCCTATTTTGAAATTGGCATCTTTTGAAATTTGTGTGAAATTGGCCAAATTGCCAATTTCTGACCATTTTATTGGGTAGTTGAAATCTGTAAATAGGTGGTTTCTTGTACTCAATTGATAGAACAAATGGAGTTCTAGCAAAATAGCTATGATCTTAGTTGACTGGAACATTGGAATTGGCCGAAAATAGGGCTCAAAGTGGGCGAAATTGCAGATGCATAAATATCGTCGAGACCACTAACTTCATGAGAGCATAATTCCGTAAGTTTTCCATCAAACTTCATACTTTTGGTGTCATTACTGTCGGGAGAAGATTCTCTATCATTTCATAAGAAAATGTCGATCGAGGGTCTCAACCCTCAAAGGGTTAAACAAAAAACAGTCACAGTTTTTTTTTCCCCTTATGCACTGCATGCTGCAGGACTTTTTTTTTATGGTGCACACTTATCACATAGACCCATTCTCTCATATCTAGGCCCAAATTTACTGCTCACAGCTTATCTGAGTGAGGTGAGCTCATGGCGTCATGCTGCAGGACCGACACTGGCTTCAAAGCCATGCTATAACAGGACCAACACTGAAAGGGTTAAACTGTCATACCTGGAAGTTAAAGATTCCATGCATGTACTGTGCAGATTAGTTTCAAATTACAAAATTATTCACTAAAATTTTAATAGCCATTGCCTGGTTAGAAAGGTTAGAATAGTAGTTTTTGCCATTATAGTAAAATATTATTTTCCAGAGAATACATGGAGCACCAGTAAATGTGATCGAGCTAATTAATCACGTAGAACTTTTTCAGCTATTTTTAATGTTACAACTCTTTTAGCTGTTGAAGGGAGGTTCCTTGATGCTGGGGAGGAGCCCATCCTTCAGAGTGTAGACACTACTTCCCATCTCCTGGACTCAAATCCGGCCTGCCAGTTTCCCTGAATCCTTTCATGGATGTCACCTTGCTCATACTTCAACAGCACATCAAGTCCTAAAATCCATTTGTCTCCATTTGCTTCTATATAACATGCTCATGCATACTTGCTGGAAGTCCAAGCCCCTCACACACAAAACCTCCTTTACCCCCTCCCTCCAACCTTTCCTAGGCCGACCCCTACCTTGCCTTCCCTCCACTACTGATTTATACACTCTGGAAGACATTCTATTTCCTTCCACCCTCTCTACATGTCTGAACCACCTCACCAACAAACCCTCCTCAGCCCTCTGGATAATAGTTTTGGTAATCCTGCACCTCCACCTGATTTCCAAACTATGAATTCTCTACATTATGTTCACACCACACATTGCCCTCAGACATGACATCTCCACTGCCTCTAGCCTTTTCCTTGTTGCAACATTCATCACCCATGCTTCACACCCATATAAGAGCATTGGTATAACTATACTCTCATACATTCCCCTCTTTGCTTCCATGGACAAAGTTCTTTGTCTCTGCATACTCCTTTTTCCCCTTATCAATTCTATGATTCACCTCATCATTCATAGACCCATCTGCTGACACATCCACTCCTAAATATCTGAATACATTCACCTCCTCCATACTCTCTCCCTCCAATCTGATATCTAGTCTTTCATCACCTAATTTTTTTATTCTCATCACCTTTCTCTTTCCTATATTCACTTGTAATTTTCTTCTTTTACATACCCTACCAAACCCATCCACCAACCTCTGCAACTTCTCTTTAGAATCTTCAGCAAATAGCAACTGTGACAACTCCCACTTTGTGTTAGATTCTTTATCTTTTAACCCCACATCTCTTGCCAACACCTGAGCATTCACTTCTCTTACAACCCCATCTATAAATATATTGACTAATCATGGTGACATCACACATCCTTGTCTAAGGCCTACTTTTGCTGGGAAATAATCTCCCTATCTCCTACATACTCTAACCTGAGCCTCACTAGCCTCGTAAAAACTCTTCACTGCTTTCAGTAACCTACCTCCTATTAAATACATTTGCAACATCTGCCACATTGCTGCCCTATCCATCCTGTCATATGCCCTTTCCAAATCTATAAATGCCACAAAAACCTCTTTACCCTTATCTAAATACTGTTCACTTATATGTTTCACTGTAAACACCTGGTCCACACACCCCCTACCTTCCCTAAAGCCTCCTTGTTCATCTGCTATCCTACTCTCTGTCTTACTCTTAATTCTTTCAATAATAACTCTACCATACACTCTACCAGGTATACTCAACAGACTTATTCCCCTATAATTTTTGCATTTCTTTTGTCCCCTTTGCCTTTATACCAAGGAACTATGCATGCTCTTTGCCAGTTCCTAGATAGCTTACCCTCTTTATGCATTTATTAAATAAAAGCACCAACCACTCCACCTGCTGTTAACATTTCTATCTTTATCCCATCAATCCCGGCTGCCTTACTCCCTTTCATTTTACCTACTGCCTCACGAACTTCCCCCACACTCACAACTGGCTCTTCCTCACTCCTACAAGATGTTATTCCTCCTTGCCCTATACACGAAATCACAGCTTCCCTATCTTTGTCAATATTTAAACCTGTAAAGGCATACAGTGCTTGGAAAACTGGAGGCACTCAGGTTTGATCCTAGGAAGGGGAGGGGAGGTATAATTCCATGGATCAGTAGCCCTCTAGCAGCATTTAGGTGCTCTCTTCAAGGGATGTGAAGATTATGAAAGAAAAAGGAGGAAAGTCGTAGTAGTTATCTTATACAGAATAAATTTTTATTTAAAAAATTAGTCTGAGTTCTGTATTACTGTGCTACACTACTTTGGCTTCTGCAGGATTAGTACATTTGTTTCACCTTATATACTGTACAGTATTTTGAAACAGAAGAGATCTGATAGCATACACATGCTAATTACTCTTTTTCTTGCAGGCTGCATTGAGAGCTATACCAAAGATACATAATTTACATCCCAAAACACTGCAAGATCGCATCAGCTTTCTTCGAGAGGTGCCAGTGCTTGATGCCCTGTCCTCACATCCTCGTGCGTTGCATCTGCTCTTCAGGTACAAGGTGGTAACATCTCGCCTGGAGTTCTTGCACAAGGTGAAGAAAACTGATGCTGTACCAAGCCTTAGTACATTGTTAGGGAGCGAGAGTAATTTTCATAGGTATATTACAGTAGGAAACCAGAAGCATAGCAGGAATGATGTTATCACATGCCTGGCAACAGACATGAATGAAAGTAAAAGCACAATTAAAGATGCACTCCATTTCCAGGCTTGGGAACAACACCCAACAGTTATAAGTGTCAGACAGAACCTTATGACACTAATGAAAAAAGGCTTTACTAAAAGTCAAGTGCTTTCAGCTTTGGATGTGGTGTTGTATCCGACAGAGTTGGTACAAGACCAACTCGCTCAGCTGCCACATAGACTGCAGGCTCTACCATTCTCAATGCTCATAAGTGATCCACATGTTTTACAAATTCTCCTTTATTTCATGGAGAAAAGTGTGGCATGTATAAAGACATAACTACTAAACATCTGCACCTTCTAGCCTTTTATTCAACTTATGTACAATATTCGATATGTTTTAGTTACACAAAAAACTTTTTACAGGCAAAGATAATACACCTACCATCCGACTTACAACCTGCTCGACATACGACCATTCGACTTACGACCGTGTTTTGTATGCCAAATTTCTGGGAAATAAACAAGTGTTTGTGTTGTACACAGTGTTTATCCTAAACCTTACAATATAAAACACAGTACTAACAGCATAAAAAGTAAAGTAAGAAATTAAATACCAAAATAAAACAATAAAATAAAGTCATTACAAAAGTGTGATGTTGATATTCAGTAGTAAGGTTCGACTTACGTCCATTTCGACTTACAACCTGTTGGTCGGAACCGAACTCGGTCGTAAGTCGGATGATACCTGTACTTATATTTTTAAATGCTGTATATATGACTACATAATAAGAGAGAATATCAAAATAAATATACAGGTGCAATGAATTAAGATAAATGTCTATGGTATTTATTAATTATTCCTTAGTTTCATGAGTTAATAATTCACCAAACAGGTTTGAGCCCATGTCAAGCCAGTGCTAAAGCTAGCTGGCCAATGTGTTGTTCACTGTACCATGCCAGTCTCATGACTGGACACACTAGGAAAGTTAGCACAGGCCTCACTGTGGCATCAAATGTGTGTGTTTACAGTCTAATCTCACACCATGAGTTAATAATTTTTATATTCATATGTTAGCTATAAACACTAGGACCACTGAAAGGAGTCATGTCTCCTTTAATAAATAAATGCAAAGCTAGATGATGATGATCCACCAGTCACCAGACCTTGGCATAGTGTGGACAAGGTCTTACTGAACTTTCTAAAAGACATTTAATACAAGGTAAGCTAAATCTTGATCAGATTTGGGATTTTACCCTATTGTTTGTGAGTACAACACTGGTTGCATAGGAGTCTTTATTGTCACAATATTTCACTGCAAATTGGTTTTATAAACTAACAGAGCCAGAATTTCTATACTGGGGAAGACTTTGGGATGGCTATCTGGCTGGAAGGGAAGCTAGGAGACTTGTTTTAAAGCAGTGTTATTATTACTTGATGCCACTACTGTTTTATCATGTACATAAAATACAGTGGAAAATAAAATATTGTATTGTACATGGAGGCCGGCTTATTGGGCACTGAGATCCGAGAAGCACGCCGGCACTGCAACAGGCCTACTCACTTACACTAGGCTTGTTCCTCTGGTCTTATGGGTGTGGACAAAGTAAACAGTAACCCTATTTTGTGTTAATGCATTTAAGAGAAGAGGATTCAGGGCATCTGCTCTTGTCATTTTATAAAATAGTCGAGTTACCCAATCCCTTACCATGAGATGGAAGTGGATGTCACAGTGCTTGTGTCCAGCACTGTGGCACTCGCCCATGGCATGGCTAGAACAATCCTATGTAGTATAGGGCAAACTTACTATTTTATGAAAATTATTTATTATTTTTTATCAACACAGCCATCTCCCACCAAGGCAGGGTGGCCCAAAAAAGAAAAACTTTCATAATTCACTCCATCACTGTTTTGCAAGAGGCGTGCTTACACTACAGTTATATTATTATTATTATTATAATCAAAAAGAAGCGCTAAGCCACAAGGGCTATACAGCCACTACAGTTATAAAACTGCCACATTAACACCCCTCCTTCAAAGTGCATACACTGTACTTCCCATCTCCAGGAATCAAGTCCATCTTGCTGGACTCCAACAGCACATCAAGTTTTAAAAATTATTTGTCTCCATTCGCTCCTATCTAACACATTCGCACATGCTTGCTGGAAGTCCAAGCCCCTCACACTCATAACCTCCTTTACCTCCTCCCTCCAACCTTTCCTAGGCCGACGCCTACCTTGCCTTCCTTCCACTACAGATTTATACACTCTTGAAGTCATTCTATTTCCTTCCACCCTCTCTACATGTCCGAACCTCCTCAACAGACCCTCCTCAGCCCCCTGGATAATAGTTTTGGTAATCCCACACCTACTAATTTCCAAACTATGAATTCTCTGCATTATATTCATACCACACATTGCTCTCAAACATGACATCTCCACTGCCTCCAGCCTTCTCCTTGTTGCAATATTCACCACACATGCTTCACACCCATATGAGATTGTTGGTATAACTATACTCTCATACATTCCCTCTTTGCTTCCATGGACAAAGTTCTTTGTCTCCACAGACTCCTAAGTGCACCACTCACCTTTTCCCCCTCATCAATTCTGAGATTCACCTCATCTTTCATAGACCCATCTGCTGACATCCACTCCTAAATATCTGAATACATTCACCTCCTCCGTACTCTCTCCCTCCAATCTGATAATCAGTCTTTCCTCACCTAATTTTTTTGCTTTTCTCATCACCTTACTCTTTCCTATATTCACTTTTAATTTTCTTCTTTTACATATCCTACCAAACTCATCCACCAACCTCTGCAACTTCTCTTCAGAATCTCCCAGAAGCACAGTGTCTTCAGCAAATAGCAACTGTGACAACTCCTACTATGTGTTAGATTCTTTATCTTTTAACCCCACACTTCTTGCCAACACCCAAGCATTCACCCGACATTACATATCCTTGTCTAAGGCCTACTTTTACTGGGAAATAATCTCCCTCTCTCCTACATACTCTAACCTGAGCCTCACTATCCTCATAAAAACTCTTCATTGCTTTCAGTAACCTACCTCCTATTCCATACATCTGTAACATCTGCCACATTGCTCCCCTATCCACCCTGTCACATGCCATTATGAAAATGACAGGATAAAATATTTTTGATAATCCTCTTCCACTGAACTTATTAAAGCAATTCAGCAAAATAGTAGTATGTTAATTGGTGTACACCAATAACTCACATTGTATTAAGAAGAGAGGAACAAGCCTAGCCTGTGCCAGTAGGTTTGTGTCAGTGCTGGCACACTTCTCAGATCTCACTCACTGAACTGACTTTTTTGGACTCCACCCACTCAGCACCTGACTTCTTGGACCTTATCAATTCAGCGCATGAAAGCCTGGGCTGGATGTACTATGTGATTTTTCTGTTGAATTTTGTCTACTTGATCAAGCCACTCTGATGAAATAGTGTTCCAATAAAGACTCCTTTGCAATCAGTGTCGTACTGTTGGTGCTTCATCACACCTCTATATTCTTACATTAAAAAAAGCTTAAACTCATATGGATTACAGTGGACCCCCGACTTACGATATTAATTTGTTCCAGAAGGCTGTTCGGGTGCCGTTACCGAACGAATTTGCTCCCATAAGGAATATTGTAAATTAGATTAGTCAGTTTCAGACCCCCAAAAATACACTTATAGAAGCACTTACAAAAATACACTTACATAATTGTTCGAGTTGGGAGTTGTTTGTAAGTCGGGTGTCCACTGTTTATATCACTGTATTGGAGAGTGTCAGTGGTAGGGGTTAGTGAAGTTAAGGTTAGTATGAGTTTCAAATAAGTCATAGTTTGGTGTAATAGATTATTTCCCATTTAAAAGTCATTGTGAGTTAGTGTTAAAGGTACAACTTTTAGCAAAGAAGGAAGGTAAAGTAAGTCAGTCAGGGTATCGCAGATGTTTAAAACTAAATTCTTTATATTGACTGATAGGGCACACTGTGCAGTGAATTAATAGCACTGTGTGGCAGTCCCTGCAGAGAAGTGCTGGGCATCTCTATAAGATATTCATGTGTGAGTCATGCGTGTCCACTGTTTTCCGTACCCAACAGTGATGGAAAGAAAAGTTCCAGGAACCCATTTGTGATTGGAAAAATCCAGTTGGTTGGTCACAAACCCAGATCAACATTGTTACCAGTAGCATCTTTCACTGAGAGAGTACTGTACTGAAAAATCCCCTCCAGGAAGGTTTCTGGATGATGGTGAGGGGGCTCTTGATCTAAGAAATTGGAACTCTGCTGTAATTCCATGAATCGAGTCTCAATGCTTTGGCTCTCCCCCATAAAAGTAATAATAATGTACTAAAAAATAGGCCAAGATTAGTAGGTTGTGTGTAGCAAATCTAGCAGCTGAGTCTGCATGTAAACTGCCATGAATAGTCCAGGGACCCAGCAAAAAGAGCTTCTTTACAGCTGCTGGAATTTCAACACAACTATTGCTATGTGTAGAGCATGATGAGATGCAGAATAGCACAATTTAAAGTCTGAAACATCAATGAATGAGCAGATGGACATGGTTACTATGATTATGATGGCAGCTAGAAGAGCATATAGCTCTGTGGTAAGTACTGGCCAACTTTTGTAAATAACCTTGAATTACTCCGAGGAAAATGGTCATTTATCTGACCTCATCTGGGAATTTGAACTAGTGATGTATCCTTCCATAGCATGCAAATGTGATTAAAAGTTAAAGTGAATTTGTAGCAGACATGAGCCTTCAGGCACAGAAGGATAGGGAAAGGGGGGTGTTAGGAACAAACCAGAATTGGACTTTCTCCATGAGGAATATTAAAGGATTTTACCATAGCTCAATCACTGACACTGAAGGAACTTAACCCTTTCAGGTTCAACCGGCCCTCTCAGAGACTTGTTCTTAGGGTCAGCCAAATTTCAAAAAACAAAATTATTTTTTCTTATGAAAAGATAGAGAATCTTTTCCCGATCATAATGACACCAAAAGTATGAAATTTGATGGAAAACTTACGGAATTATGCTCTCATGAAGTTAGTGGTCTCGACTATGTTTACGCATCGGCGATTTTGCCCAATTTGAGCCCTATTTTCGGCCAATTCCAGTGTACTTGTCAACAAAAACCATAACTATTTCGCTAGAACTTGATTTTTTCTATCGAATGAGTACAAGAAACCACCCATTTACTGATTTCAACTATCCAATACAGTGGTCATAATTTAGCAATTTTGCCAATTTCACACAAATTTCAAAATTATTATTATTATAATAAAAAAGAAGAGCTAAACCACAAGGGCTATGCAGCGCTGCAGGGTAGGGAAGGAAGCGAGAGTATTGAGCGATAGAAGGGGGGAGGGATGATCAGTAGGTTACAGAAAACAGCGGTTCAGGGGATAGTGCTGGGGTAGAGGGTAGCAAGAGATTGAGGTAGAAAGGGCTGAAGGTATCATCAGAGTTTGTGAAGTAAGTCAGTTGTTGTCAAAAAGCCAATGAGAGAGTCCGGATGAAAGGTGGGTTCATCAGCAAGAAGGGAAGGTAAAGAGAGAGCAGCGGAGCGAAGACGACGTTGGAGGTATATTCTGGGTGCTCGTTGATAAAGTGGGCAGTCTAATAGAATGTGCCTAACCGATAATGGAACCTGACAATTCTCACAGAGAGGAGCAGGGCGCCTCTCCATGAGATAACCATGAGTAAGACGAGTATGGCCAATGTGAAGACGGGAGAGAGTAGTCTCCCAACCTCGACATTGGTGACAAGAAGACGGCCAGTAACCTATACTCGGTTTAACCCTTTGACTGTTTTCGACGTATAAATACGTCTTACGAGCCAATGTTTCTGACGTATATATACTCAATAATTCTAGCGGCTTCAAATCAAGCGGGAGAAAGCTGGTAGGCCCACATGTGAGAGAATGGGTCTGTGTGGTCAGTGTGCACCACATAAAAAAAATCCTGCAGCACACATTGCGTAATGAGAAAAAAAAAAACTGATCGTTTTTTTGGAATAAAACGCCGACTTTGAGGTGTATTTTCGTATAGTATTTATCGTTGCATTCGCGTTTTCATGGTCTTAGGTGATAAAATGGAAAACATATTACAGAAATAGAGATGATTTTCATTACTTTGACAATGAAAACGACTTTGAAACTGAGCTCAAAGTAGCGGAAATGTTCGATTTTTACCAATGTTCAGGAGTAAATAAATCACACCACATGTCCAATACACGTCAACTGAGGAGTCTAATATTCTTTCACTAGTGCATTGATATTATTTATACCATTTTTACCATAATGCAGTAGTCTGCATAACAGTAAATTTTGTATTTTTTTGTATGAATAAAAAATCAAAATAGAAAGCAATAATAATATAAGAGGGACCTAGAGATGTGACTAATGAACAGAGCATATGTTATTTTAGTGCCACGAATGTCTACCTTGTTTATTCTGGACCCTATTTTGAAATTGACATCTTTTTTAGTTTGCGTGAAATTGGCCAAATTGCCAATTTCTGACCACCATATTGGGTAGTACAAATTAGTAAATGGGAGGTTTCTTGTACTCAGCTGATAGATAAAATGGAGTTCTAAAGAAATAGCTATGAGTTTGGTCAACTGGAACAAAGGAATTGGCTGAAAATAGGGCTCAAAGTCGGCGAAATCGCCGATATGCATATGTCACCAAGACCGCTAACTTCGCGGGAGCATAATTCAATGAGTTTTCGACCAAATTTCGAACTTTTGGTGTCATTACCATCGGGAAAAGATTCTCTATCATTTCATAAGAAAAAATAATTTTTTTTTTTTTTTTTCAAAAATTGAGCGACATAGAATGACAGTTTCAGAGAGGGGCCTGAAACAGTCAAAGGGTTAATAGATTGAAGTTTGTTACCGAGCAAAGTAGACCAACGTTGTTGCCAACAGGTGTGAAGGTGGGTAGCTATTGCAGCAAAATAGTCCGTAAATGGAACACCTCTATATGAAACTGGTAGGTCATGTACTGCTGACTGCGCAGCAGTGTCTGCCTGTTCATTGCCCTGTACGTCAACATGACCAGGGACCCAACAAAACACAATATCTTTATGCTTGGAAGAGATGCGGCGTAGCCGAAGTTGGATACGGAGGACTAAGGGGTGAGGTGTATCAAATTTCTGTATAGCCTGTAAAGCACTAAGGGAGTCTGAGACAACCACAAATGATGACACAGGCATAGATGCAATACGGATAAGTGCTGCAAGAATGGCATACAATTCATCAGTAAAGATACTAGCCAAAGATAGTAAATGCCCTCGTACGACGCTGTCCGGAAACACTGCTGCGAATCCTACGCCATCAGAAGACTTAGAGCCATCTGTGTACACTGCAATGGCATGAGAATGAGAGTGGAAGGGGTCAAGAAAAAGAGAGCGGGAAGCTACCGTAGACAGTTGGGCTTTCGAGCAAGGGAGTGAGAAAGAACAGACTCGAACAGCTGGAACTTCCCAGGGGGTAAGGGAAACGGGAGATGCTACATGAACATAGAGAGATAGTAAATGAAGAGAAGACAAGAGCGAATGTAGGCGAAGAGAGAAGGGACGGAGCAAACAGGGGCGGCGAACAAATAAAGAATGTCTACTAATATCGGTGACCATTCTATAAATGGAAGGATTGTGGAGATCGTGAGAGCGTACATAGTAGCAAAGGCAATGGGCATCACAGCGATCGGATAAGGATGGAACATTCACTTCTGCATAGAGGCTCTCAACAGGGAAAGAGCGAAAAGCACCAAGGCATAAACGTAATCCTTGGTGATGAATGGGGTTAAGGCTAGAGAGAGTAGCAGGAGAGGCCGCTGAATAGATCTGGTCACCATAATCAAGTTTCGATAAAATGAGGGCGGAATGTAGGCGAAGGAGGTTCGACGATCAGCTCCCCATGAGCAAGGGTTTTAAGAAGGTTCAGCCGGCTGTGACAAGTTGCCTTCAGAGAGGTAATGTGAGGTTTCCAGGATAACCTACGGTCAAAGAGGAGGCCTAGAAACCTGACTGTATCACGTTCAGGGATACGGGAGCCATAGAGGTACAAAGGATGATCGGAGATGACAGAGCATCTAGTGAAAGTAATTTGGTGAGTTTTGGTACTGGAAAATTTAAACCCATGTGTGGTGGCCCAATTGGAAACACGGTCGACCGCATGTTGGAGAGAAACTGTAATGAGGTGACAGTCAGTGCCTACACATGCAATAGCAAAGTCATCAACATAGAGTGATGACCAAATATTGGATGGAAGACTAGAGGCCAAATCATTTATAGCAAGGAGAAAAAGTGTTGTGCTCAGAACACATCCCTGGGGGACACCTTCAGCTTGGATAAAGTCCGGGGAGAGCACATTATTAACCCGAACACGGAAATGTCTGTCAGTTAAAAAGTTCTTAAGGAAGGATGGTAGATTGCCTTGAAGGCCTAAGGAGTGGGCTTGGGCCAAAATATTATACCTCCAAGTTGTGTCATATGCCTTCTCAAGGTCAAAAAATATGGCAATAACCGAGTGGTTATTCGCAGAGGCATTACGAACATATGTATTCAAGCGTAGTAAGGGGTCTATGGTAGAACGGCCCTTATGAAAGCCATATTGACGAGTGGAGAGACTGTTGTGTCTCTCTAATTACCACACTAAACGTCTATTTACCAGGCGTTCCATCACTTTGCAAACTGCACTGGTAAGAGCAATGGGACGATAGTGGGAGGCTTCATGTCCCGTAGTACCCGGTTTGCGGAAAGGGAGAACAATGGCAGATTTCCACAGCTGTGGAAGAACTCCCTGTGGCCAAATAAGATTGAAAAGGCATAATAGGACTGCAAGGGCTGACTGATGTAAATGTTGTAGCATGCGAATACGAATGTCGTCGGGCTCAGCTGCCGATGATTGGCAAGCTGAGAGTGTTGCCTCCAGTTCCTGAAGTGTAAAAGGCACATTATATGTACTGTTCTTCTCTGAGAGAAGAAAAGTCAAAGGGTGCTAACTCTCTGGCAGACTTTGAGGAAAGAAACGAGGGCCATAGATGGAGCCCCTGAGAAATACAGACCAGATGATTGCCAATTTCATTGGCAACATCTAGTGGGTTTGCTATATCAACACCGGCAACCCGCAGAACAGGAGCCGGGTCAGGAGAATATTTACCACTCAGTTTTCGTACTTTTTTCCAGACTGCACTCATAGAGGAAGCAGAGGTGATGGTGGAGACATAATCTCGCCAGCAAGTGCATTTAGCGTCATGGATGACACGGTGAGCGATCGCACGCTTCTGCTTAAAATCAAGAAGTCTCTCCGTGGTTCTATTGTACCAGTACCTGCCCCACGCAGCGCGTTTCAAACGTACTGCATGAGCACAAGCAGGAGACCACCAAGGCACGCATTTCTGAGAATGCCTGCCCGAAGTTTGGGGTATAGAATGAGAAGCTGCGGTTAAAACGGAGGACGAGAAGAGGTGTAAAAGCTCATCAATGGAGGATGAAGAAGGAACCTCACTAAAAACAGTTAGTTGTGAGTAAAGGTTCCAATTTGCCTGATCAAATTGCTAGCGTGGGTTATGAAGAGGTGGTGAATATGAAGGGGAAGTAAGAATGATTGGGAAATGATCACTGTCATGTAAATCTGGGAGAACAGACCAAGAGAAGTCTAATGCGGCGGAGGAAGAGCAGACTGAGAGATCGATGCAAGAGAGAGTATGAGTCCGAGGATCAAAATGGGTGTGAGTACCTGTATTTAAAACATGGAGGGGGTGGGTAGCAAGAAAAGCCTCTAACTGAATGCCACGGGAATCACAGTGAGACCCCCAGAGGAAATGATGGGCATTAAAATTGCCAAGTAACAGAAGTGGTGGCGGTAATGACGAAACAAGAAAGGCAATATCTGGGATAGATAATGCCCGAGAAGGAGAGAGATACAAAGAACAGAGTGTATACCACCTATGTAAGTGGATACAGGCTGCTGTGTAATGCAGCGAAGTACGAACAAATAACTGATGGTACTGAATATCAGTGTGTAGAAGGGCACTTTCATTAAAGGTCCCATCAGGAAAAGGATCTGAAGAATACAATAAATTATAGCCTGAGATAGGATAGATAACGGCAGAGTGTAATTTTGGTTCCTGTAAGCAAACACCAACAGGGGAAAACTGGGAGAGCAACATCTGAAGCTCACCCCGATTACCCCTGAGGCCGCGAATATTCCACTGTAAATAGGCCATGATTGGCAACGATAAAGATACCTGAAATCCGCAGGTAAGGGTATCTACGGACTAGAGGGGCTAGAAAAGTCCACATGCGGTGGCAAAGGAAAACGTTCAAGTAGCGAAGGAACGGTGCGTTGTGAAGAAAGGAGTTGCGCAGATGGAGAAGAGGAAAGATAAGGAACAGAGGGTGGATCAGTGTCCATTGATGGTTTGGTCTCTGCAATATATTCAGAGATTGCTTCAAGTGTTTCGGAGTTCAGAGACGTCGTATGGGAGACAATATTGGAGATGGAAGGAGGAGGAGTTTGAGTAAAGATTGGAGCTGTAATGGACTGTACCAAGGTAGGGAGGGGCGAAAGGGTGGAGGGAACTGGAGAAGTGTGGGAGGGAACAGAAGAGGCAGAAACCTGGGAGGTGGCAGAAGAGGAAGAAACGTGGGAGGGGACAGGGGAGGAAGGCACAGTACAAGGAGGAGGATGAACCTCCACACTTGTAACAGAGCCAGTGAAAGGGGAAGACCTAGGTACAGAGACCAGGAAGGTAAAATGTGGAGGTGGATGAAGAGAAGGAGGGGTTAAAGGAGATTTTTTGGGCTTCTGAGAAGTAGAGGGACAATTGGGAGGAGGTGTCGTACGAGGTCTTGTCGATACCGGGGTTTGTGAGGGAGGACACGAAGAAGTGAGGACAGACTGAGCAGTTGAAGTAGGGACGTCTGAGCCCAGGACAGCAAAAGAATTAGATACAGGAGTGACTATGGGACTGGCAACCGCAGAGGAGGCTGCAGAAGATGTGACCCCAGAAGTGGGGGGACGCTTTGAAACACGAGAATAAGAAACACGGGGCAGTCTCCCTTGGAGGCGGAGATGAGAAACCGCCATAGCATAAGGGAGACCTTCTGCCTCTTTGAGGCAACAAATTTCCCACTCATTTAAGTAGACTTGGCAACGGCGAGAGTACGAAGGGTGAGCCTCATGACAGTTGAGGCAAGAGGGAGTTCAACTGCAAGACGTATTAGAATGGTCATCGGCACCACAGACTGGGCATTCGGCTATAGATCTGCAATATTTTGCTGGGTGGCCAAATTGCCAGCAATTCCTACACTGTTGCGGTGTAGGGATCACCTTCTGAACTTGTAACGGATGTCCTGCTACATAAACAGAGGATGGGAGTTCATGGCTGTCAAAAGTTAAATGAGCCACATTGCAAGGGTATCGTCTTTGCCTGCAGGCAGGAAGGACATAAGTGTCTACCTTGAGAATTGGGAGATCTTGGAGTTCCAGCTGTTCGAGAATGTCAGTGCCACGTGTCTGGAAATTCTGTTGGACTACAAGAATTGAGGGAATGATGTTTTTCGATAGTGATAGGAATAGTGTCGATATGTGAAAGAAGAGAAAGATCATGAGCTTGAGTAGAATTCTGGACTGTGATGATGCGCGTACCACTCTTAAGAGCATGAAAGGAAATATCTCTACCAACGTGGCGTAGGAGCGCTTTGCCAATACAGTGGTCCCTCGTTGTTCGTAATTAATCCGTTCCTGGAGCCGTTACTATAAACGAAATTTACGATTTACGAATCAATTTTCCCCATAAGAAATAATGTAAATACAATTAATCCGTTCCTGACACCCAGAAGTATTAAAACAAAAAATTTTTTAACATGAAATATACATGTAGTACATAAACAATACAATGGGAAATGATGAATGAAACATTAACAGCATAACACTTACCTTTATTGGAGATTCTTCTTAGTGTATGGGAGACTGGAGGAGGAGAGAGAGTGGATTGTTTATAGTTTGGAAGGGAAATCCCCTTCCATTAACACCTCAGGTACCATTTGCTTTTCTGGGGTTGCTTCTCTTCTCTGTTTCTTAATGCCACTAGGACCACCTTGAGAGTCACTGGAGTCCTGTCTCACAAAATAACTGTGGAGAGAGCTCTGTTTCTGGCGTCTCTAACACTTCCCTAAAATGGCCCAAGACTTTGTCACTGTACACGTTGCCAACCTGGCTCGCAACAACCTTGTTAGGGTGATGTTTCTCCATAAAGCTTTCCATCTTACCCCACATAGTAAAAATCTCTTTAATTTCTGAAGAAGGCACCTTCTTCCATCTCTCTTCCGCCTCCTCTGCAGCAAGATTCTGAGCTGCGATGTGTTGCTCTTCCTGCTGAAGCTCTTGCAGCTCCTCAGTGGTGAGCTCTTCATTGTGGTCTTCCACCAATTCTTCCACATCCTCCAAACTCACATCCAACCCCATGGAACTCCCCAGTGCCACAATTGATTTTACAACAGACATAGGCTCATTAGGGTCAGTCCCAAATCCTTCAAAATCCCTCTTGTCGACACAATCTGGCCACAATTTTCTCCAGGCAGAGTTCAAAGTCCTGGTAGTCACTCCCTCCCAAGCCATACCTATAAGGGTTATGCAGTGGAGGATGCTGAAGTGTTCTCTCCAAAATTCCCTTAGGGTCAAGTGAGTGTCTGTGGTCACAGTCAAGCACCTGTGAAACATTGCTTTTGTGTAGAGTTTTTTAAAGTTTGCAATAACCTGCTGGTCCATGGGCTGGAGGAGAGGAGTGGTATTCGGGGGCAAGAACTTTACTGTGATGAACCCAAACTCCTCGAAAATTAGGTCATCCAAGTTTGGAGGATGAGCAGGTGCATTGTCCATTACTAGCATGCACTTGAGATCCAATTTCTTTTCCAGGAGATACTCCTTCACACTAGGGCCAAACACTTCACTGAACCACTCGATGAAAATTTCCCTCGTGACCCATGCCTTACTATTAGATTTCCAAAACACACACAATTTACTCTTCATAACATTGTTTTTCCTGAACACTCTGGGATTTTCAGAATGGTACACTAGTAATGGCTTCACTTTGAAATCCCCACTAGCATTAGCGCAGAACATTAGCGTCAGCCTGTCTTTCATAGGCTTATGTCCTGGCATTGCCTTTTCCTCTTGTGTAATGAAGGTCCTCTTTGGCATTTTCTTCCAAAAGAGGCCTGTTTCGTCACAGTTGAACATTTGTTCAGGTTTCAGTCCTTCACTGTTTATGTACTCCTGGAATTCATGCACATATTTTTCAGCTGCCTTGTAGTCCGAACTGGCAGCCTCACCATGCCTTAGCACACTGTGTATGCCAGTACGGTTCTTAAATCTCTCAAACCAGCCTTTGCTGGCCTTAAATTCACTCACTTCACCAATATTTGCAGGCAATTTCTTTACCAAATCTTCATGCAACTGCCTAGCCTTTTCACAAATAAACGAAGTCATAAGATTATCTCCTGCTAATTGTTTCTCATTTATCCACACCAATAATAACTTCTCAGCCTCTTCCAGTACTGGTGATCTCATTTTTGTCAGCATAGTTACTCCCTTTGCAACAACAGCATCCTTTATTTCATTTTTCTTGGCCACTATGGAACATAAGGTTGTGTAGGGTTTCTTATACATCCTGGACAGTTCGGCCACACTTGTACCAATTTCATATTGTTCAATGATGGTTTTCTTAAATTCAGTCGTATTTCTCACCTTCTTTACCACAGGCTTGGCACTAGGAGCTTTCTTTGGAGCCATGGTAGCTTATTTAGTACTTGCAAGCACTAAAATAAATGGAATATTATGAAATACAGTGGACCCCCGCATACCGTTGGCATCACATAACGATTAATCCGCATACCGCTTGCTTTAATCGCAAAAATTTTGTCTCGCATACCGCTTAAAAACCCGCTCACCGCTGTTCGTCCGAGACGCATCCAATGTGCGCCTTAGCCAGCCTCACATGTTCCGCCGGTGGCATTGTTTACCAGCCAGCCTCTGCGGTAGCATCCAAGCATACAATCGTAACATTTCGTATTATTACAGTGTTTTTGGTGATTTTATCTGGAAAATAAGTGACCATGGGCCCCAAGAAAGCTTCTAGTGCCAACCCTACAGCAATAAGGGTGAGAATTACTATAGAGATGAAGAAAAAGATCATTGATAAGTATGAAAGTGGAGTGCGTGTCTCCGAGCTGGCCAGGTTGTATAATAAACCCCAATCAACCATCGCTACTATTGGTGGTACAGCTGCTGTTGCTGCACTGTCAGCTGCTGCTGCTGCTGTAGCATCGTCTGCTGCTGCTGTAGCATCGTCTGCTGCTGCTGTAGCATTGTCTGCTGCTGCTGTAGCACTGTCAGCTGCTGCTGCTGCTGTAGCATCATCTGCTGCTGCTGTAGCATCGTCTGCTGCTGCTGCTGCTGTAGCATCGTCTGCTGCTGCTGTAGCATCGTCTGCTGCTGCTGTAGCATCGTCTGCTGCTGCTGTAGCACTGTCAGCTGCTGCTGCTGCTGTAGCATCGTCTGCTGCTGCTGCTGCTGTAGCATCGTCTGCTGCTGCTGTAGCACTGTCAGCTGCTGCTGCTGCTGCTGTAGCACTGTTGTTGGTGTGGCTTATTGAGAATACCAAGAAACAATTAACCCCAGAGGATTTGCCACCCAGGATAGCCCAAAAAAGTCAGTGTCATCGAAGACTGTCAAACTTATTTCCATTGGGGTCCTTAATCTTGTCTCCCAGGATGCAACCCACACCAGTCGACTAACACCCAGGTGAACAGGGAAAAATGCCTGGAACTAGTGCTCATATTGGTGAATTTAAAGCCAGCAAAGGTTGGTTTGAGAGATTTAAGAATCGTAGTGACATACACAGTGTGATAAGGCATGTTCTGGAAGAAAATACCAAACAGGACCTACAGTACTCAGGAGGAAAAGGCACTCCCAGGACACAGTGTCTCATCAGTCATTGCTGCATCTTCAATAAAGGTAAGTGTCATTTATTCTTCATTTAGTAGACTAGTACATGCACAATATATACTGTGCATGTACTACTCTACTATTGTGCATGTATCCTTCTCTTTGTGTGTAGGAAAATGTATATTTCACGTGGTAAAAATTTTTTTTTCATACTTTTGGGTGTCTTGCACGGATTAATTTGATTTCCATTATTTCTTATGGGGAAAATTCATTCGCATACCGATTATTTCGCATACCAATGAGCCCTCTTGCACGGATTAAAATCGGTATGCGGGGGTCCACTGTATTTCGCTGGAGCACGCGAGGGGACCTTCGCTCACTGGTAAACAATGCCAGACTGGCTGCCGCCCTGGCTCACGCCGTGCGTACGCGTCCAGGACGAACTACGACTCGCGAGTCAACCTATGAAAAGCGAGTCCATGTTTATATGAAAATACCCCTATGATTGACGAATTTTACGATTGCCGGGAACTACGAAAAGCGGGGGACCACTGTACTATGGTCGGAAAGATAGGCAGTAGAAGAAGTCGGTCTTAATGTAAAGAACTTAGTCCATTGTGTGGTCTGAAACTGAGTGTGGAGAGGGAGTGCATAACGTGTCGGTCTTTTCCGAGTAGAAAGGGAAGGTAACGAAGTAACATCATTAGGAGATTGTCGCTGACGTTTAGAAGTGGGATCAGAGTCGGTCCGACATGGGACGGGCTGGCGATTCGAAAATCGCCGCACCGTAGAGGGAGAAGCCGGAAGCATAGTTAAAGGAGAGCAGAGGTCAGACAAATCGAAGGAGTCAGTGGAAGCCCTGGTACCTGAAGCGGGTGAGGAAACAGCACCAGCAAGAGGTACAGGGGCCTTAGGAATGTCCGAAGAGTGGCCAAAAGACGAGGCGAAGTCAGAACGGGGTGCGGTAATAAGGGGCCCGGGGGTAGCGGGGTCATGGATCGGGTACTCCATGGTTAGGTTACTTCTTTCTTTTTGTTTTTAAGAAAAAAAAGAAAGAAGAAAAGAAAATAAAAATAAAAAAAAGAATAAAAAAAGGGGGACCGGGGAGGGATAGTTCCTAGGAGGAATGAAAGGGCCAGAAATCTCCCTCCGCCCCCAAGAAGACCTCAGCGCCGCAAGTAGCGCAGATGCAGCATGGAACCCGTGCCATACCCTACCCATCATGCCAGTAAACCAGCAATCCGGGATAGCAACCTCACATCTGCCGAGCTACCTCAGTGGACAAAAGAGAGGGCGGCCGGACATCCGCCACAAAGCATACCTCCTTCGGCCACCACCCCCGGAATCCGAAAGGTGGCTTCCAGAGATACACCCGTCACCCGAAAGACACCCAAAGCCACCCTCCGGGATACAGGAGAGGGATCGGGACATCCCTAGGCGATCCAGATTCCACGGCAAACTACGCCACCGCCAAGAACCTCAACAGAATGGGATGGACCCTGGTACCCTTTCCCCTACCCAGGAACTAGCATGCCTGTGGGAAAAATCCCAAAGGCCAAAAAAGGAAGGGCAAAAGGGAGGGGTGGGGAGGAGGAGGAGGAGGAAAGGAAAAAGGGGAGGATGGGATAGGGAAGGGGGGATTGGAGGGTAATTAGGTTCGGTCTGAGGAAGGAGACCGACAGGTCTAATTCCTCAGACCAAGAGCCTCTTCACCACGCCAAGGAGCCCCCCTTGAAGAGGACAAATTTCAAAAGATGCCAATTTCCGAATAGGGTCCAGAATAAACAAGAAAGACATTCCTGGAACTAAAATGACATTTCCTCTGTTCATCAGTCACATCCCAGCGCCCCTCTTACATTCTTTTGCTTTCTACTTTGAATTTTTATTCTCACAAAAAAAAAAAAAATAGAAGATTTACTGTTATGCAGACTACTGCATTGGTGTAGAAATGGTATAAATATTATCAGCGCACTTGTGAAAGAATATTAGACTCACCAGTTGACGTGTATTGGACGCATAGCATAATTTGTTTACTTTTGAACTTTCGTAAAAATCGAACATTTCTGCTACTTTGAGCACAATTTCAAGGTACTTTTCTTTGTAAAACCAGTCAAAATCATCTCAATTTCTGTAATATGTCTTCCATTCTATAAACTGAGACCAGGAAAACTAGAATACAACAATAAATACCATACGAAAATACAGTGCAAAGTCGCTGTTTTAATCCAAAAACATGGTCAAAGTTTTTTTCTCTCATTACGCACTGTGTGCTGCAGGATTTTTTTATACCATGCATACTGACCACATAGACCCATTCTTTCATATGTAGGCCTACCAGCTTTCTCACTAGATTTGAAGGCGCTAGAATTTAGGCATACTAGTACGTCAAAAACCCTGGTGCGTAAGCTGTACTAGTACGGCCGAAACCCTGAAAGGGTTAATAGCGGCAACAATAAAAAGAATTAGTTTTAATAACATAAGTAATTATTCAATATGTGAGAGGATCATAAAGGTTACAGAAGCATATATAATAATGAAGATAATGAACATTATGGCAGTCTTGCAAAGCATGGACCTTTACCTCTATATAGGCTCTTGGCTGCTGAACATGCAATCCTTGATAATGAATGACATTAAGTTTAGACAGTAATGAAGGAAGCTGAGGCATATACTTAGTCTCCATAGCCTAGTTCAGACAAAACTAAGTTCAACCAATTAAGACAGGAGGTTTTAGAAAAGCTATGCAGCACTTCCACAATATTCAGCATTCAAAGAGGCCATGAAGTTTGACTGCATAGTAGGCCCTCCACCTCACTTTCTTCCAATCTGAAGACCCACAAGTAGCAAATTTCCTAAACAACACACGTTTATTACATCAGTAACCACACTTATGAGATTTACCATAAATAATGATGGACTAATATAGTAGCTCCTCAAAAAGCAGGCAGTATTTCTGACAGAACAGCCTATCATCCCACCTTTCTAGTTGGCAATGATTAAATTATAAACATTAGTGAATAAGTATGTTGTGCTATCTGTTCAACTATCAGAACTGCCTGTAAAGTGCACACAAGTTGGTAATTGAGCCAATTTTACACAAAAATCAGCAAATTCTAAAATAAACACTGGATATTCCAGCCACTTAAGCAACATTTACTTTGTTTATTAATCACATCTGCAGGTCTCTCCTATATAGCACTTGCTCTCCATTTTGAAGCCATCATCACAAAAAACTAGTTTTACCTTATTTCTTGGGTAATTAAATGTGACCAAGAATGATCGGTCAAGATTTAGGCCATCCCTGTAATTGAAGCAGACTTGGTAAAAGGCATGAAATAGATGGGGGAAAGGGGGAGGGGGGGATCATCAACCCTTCCTTTGGAAAATTGCCAAAATCCAATATTTCCACATATTTCAAGACACAGTCTAAAAACAACCAAAATTACCTCTATTTCATTAACATGCTTTCCATTGTATCATTGGATACCAGGAAACAGCCAATAAAATAAAAAAAACCACCCTAGAAAATTCCTCAAACTTGCTATTGTAAAAACCACACAAGATCAAAAGGTTTACTGTTCTCATTATGCACTGTGGGGCAGGGTTATTTTTACACTGCATATCCACAACATAGACCTATTCTCTCGAATATGCTAACAGCATATTTGAGGTCACTGTGATGAAAACCTAGATCTACATGAACAATCCTGGCATCAGTAATGTAGATCTACATGGGAGACAGGGAAAGGGTTAATCTACCCTTATTTCACCTAGGATATATGTGCATGGAGATCAAGAACATCAAATTATCTGAAACCAATTATAAACCTACAAAAATCTTCTACTAGTATGATCACTTAATCTGATTCCAGATAAACCCACCCAACCACCACTACTCGATTTTAACTAACTTCAGATACAAAGCATCCTCAGATACTGCTGTGCATACTATATATGTGTATACAAAACACTCAGTACAAATATTAACTCTTAAGCTTAAGCATTTCCTGGAGAGCTGCAACAGATCACACAGGCATAATGATAGAAGTAAGTATCTTTTGGGTATTCCATGTTGGTTTAGCTCTTTATTTGATTAGAATAATTTGGGTATTCCATGTGTCAGACTTAACCTGAGTCAACACTCCATGCAGATGAATGTACCCAAAATTTGGAACAACCTACTTGAAGCTTCAAAATGTCCAAAAAAAAATTGAACTTGTAAAATATAACTATCATAAATGTTTACTTTGTCACTAGCTTATTGAATTGCTACCTTCATTATGAAATTATGCTGAATTGTCACACAAACTATAAAATGTTATAACCCTTAACTAAATACCTGTATTATTAAGTATGGTCGACTCTTGGAAGTTGTGCAACCCAAGCTCATGTTTTCAATATCAGAGTATGAAGCATCATATTGGTATTAGACATGTATGATCAGAGCACTGAGTCTTAACTGCATAGCCTCACTATGAGATAGGTGGTACAGACCCCAGTGCCCTACTCTTCACCAACCCACATTTCCCATACCTAACACCAACCTCCATTTTTCACACCCATCTGCCCACATGTTCTAGGCCACATGTTCTTTTACCCATCCCCTTATCCACATGCCCTTAACCTCCTGCCCATATGCCAGAGGGGAAGGGAGCAGCTTTGGACTAATACTTTCATCCAACATCAGACCCCCCACCTTCATCCAGCCCAAAGCTTCACCTTCCCTTATCCTTGTGGGATTAGTGATTAGTTTTGCTTGTAATAATAATACAGTGGACCCTTGGTTTTCATGTTTAATCTGTTAGCCATCGGCCAAAACCAAAACCATTTTTCCCATAATAAATAATGTAAATGGAATTAATTCGTTCCAGACACCCATAATTATCAACAAAAAAAAAATTTTTCCTTTAAATATGCATTTACATGCACAAAAGAATGAACATTAAACAAGACACTTACCTTTATTGAAGGCTGTTGTTGCTGGAAGGAAGACAGGGAGGGAGAGGGAAGATAGGTTATTGTTTGGAAGGGGAATCCCCCTCCATAAGGATTCTAGGTACCAAGTCCTTATCCTTCCTTTGTTTTTTACTGGCACTAGGACCAGCTTGAGAGTCACTGGACCCCTGTCGCACAAAAGATCTGTCCAGATAGATCTGTTTCTGGCGTCTCTAAGATTTGCCTAAAATGGGACATGGCATTGTCATTGTAAAAGTCACCAGCACGGATTGTAACAGCTTTCTCAGGGTGATGTTCCTCCACAAATGAATGCACTTTAGTCTACATTGCACAAATCTCCTTAATCTTTGAAGAAGGCACCTTCTTCCATCTCTCTTCCTCCTCTGAAGCAATTTCCTTTTGGACACAATCTGACCACAATTTTCTCCAAGCAGAGTTCATCATCCTGGAAGTCACTCCTTGCCAAGCCTTATCTATAAGGCCTATGCAGTGGAAGATATTGAAGTGATTCTTCCAGAACTCTCTTAGGGTCAAAGCACTAGCACTAGGAGCTTTCTTTGGGGCCATGGGTGCTTATTTAGTAGTCACACACGATAAACAAATGGCAAAAACAATGGATTATTATGAAAAGTTTTGTATGACCTGGGAGGATATGTTTACTGACCGAGAAACAACGCTACACTGGCTGAGAATGCGTGCGGGAGGCGGCTTTGTCTGCACGCTGGGGACTGGACAGGTTCCATACGATCGACGAAAACGGAGATAATCGACGAAAACTAAAGCCAAAAATCGACGAAAAAGTCGACCAAAACCGAAATTGGGGATAACAAAGATCGATGAAAACCAAGGGTCCACTGTAATACAATTGACCTCCCTATCCCCCACCTTCATCAGGCCCCAATGACACTCATTATCGGCCCACACTCTCACCTATATCCCCCCCTCCCCACAATTTCACAGACCTTCTCTCCTCACTTGCACCCACCTATCCCCCCCTAAACACACTCACATCTCCTTGCCCATGCACAATTCATGTACAAGTGAAGGGAACTTGGGACAACAGCTACAGCATGTACCCACAGGCTACTATCACCGTACGCTCAAAACTTCACTCACCCTTCTTCACCCAGTACCCTATTTTCACTAGCTTGCACACCCCTACCCACTCACTAGTTTGCAATCCCTCACCTATACTTTCTCACCCAAATATCAGCCGCCTGTAGCCACACCAACACCCATACTCCCCATGACACGGTGGCAGCATGCATACACTTCACCCGCATACAATCAACTTTCTGGCCACCCTTACATCTGCCACCACACTGACACGCAGCTTAATCAATGCTGTGGATGTAGAATGGTGACTGACAGACTTCACCATTTCACCATGTAAACTGAATGTTGCACTGTGTTCACTGAAAATATACTGCAATCACTGCAGTCATGTTATAGTGAAAACGTATTAACAGATTGTATGTTATCCAATGATCTACTGTATTTTTATTAGTCATGAGGAGTGGTAAACTCGTATGGTTATATAGTACAGGGGAAATGGGGTAATCAGGTTTGATCCGAGGAAAAGGAAGGAAAGTTCAATTCTTTGTATAAAAAGCCATCACTGGTATATTGAACCTCCCTTGAGGGAGCACAGATAAACAACAGCAAGAGCCGACAAGTGAGAATAAAGACACTGGAAGCACAAGTCCCCTCAAGGAAGGTTCCTTGATGTTGGTGAGGGGCTCTTGATTTAGGGAATTGGATCTGTGCTCCAGTTCCCCGAATTAAGCCTGAATGCCTTCCACATCCCCCCCCCCCCAGGCGCTGTATAATCCTCCGGGTTTAGCGCTTCCCCCTTGATTATAATAATAATAATAATGGAAGCACAAGTTCGTCTGCTGCCAGTGTTGAAGGACCATCAATGTTTGTTTGTTGTAATAATAATAAGCACTTCTTCATGATTATAATAATTTAAAAGTAAGTTCACTATTACAATTTTGAGTTATTTTCTACACCAAAGAAAGTTGATGAAGCAGGAAAGCAAAATTTTTATTATGAATCACAAACCTAAAGATTATACTGTGGCTGGACAAGCTCAGCAAAGACCTGCACCAAGGAGACAAACTTATGATGTTTCAGTGTGTCTTGGACTATTGTTCAGAAAGGTTCAGAGTGGACAAATATCACATTAATGGTCCTCTCCTAAGTACAGGTTTATGGTGAATTGTTTCCAGCATTAATATAAAGTCAATATAACTTTTAAAACCTCATAAAGGATAAAAGAAACAAAGTGTTCAGCTTCAAATATCTACAATACTAAAATCATAAAAAATTAAATGTGAAATATACAAATAAACTGTGAAATGTAACTTAAATAACTTGATAAAATACTGATGCAGCCACAGTGCAACTTAGTATTCTAGCCAGCAACTTATTCACTTATGAAATATATGGAATAAATATTCAAAGATAATTTAAAGTGTGAACTAAATTAAAATTATTTACCTGCATATGAATTTTAGTGCCTTCAACATATTTATTTTTACTGTACATATGTAACAGATTTATAGCCCCAAGGATGGTGCTCTTTATGATATATATTACTGGTCCAGCATCACACAAATGAGTTATTTCCACAACTTTATATCAAAAAAGTGAAAAATACTTTGAACCAGAACTCTCACTGACATTATATAAAAGGTTAACAACTTATTTTTCATCAGATTTTTAATTATGCACGTATTCAAAAGTCAGTGAAAATAGCTAGCTCAACATCGGAAACTCCTTGTGTTGATCGCCAGTTGTTCTCAGGGTAGTCATCGAAGTTCCTTGTGTCACCATCATAACTCACTTTAGGCACAATGGGAGGCTGCAAGATGCAATTATAAATGTTAATAATACTTCCAGAAAGCAGGTTTATTACATTTTACTTGTACCGTATCTATCTCTGCTCATTTATTTACCACCTGTAATGTTATCTGACAGATTCATCATGACGGAAGCCTCTAGACAGACCTTTCTTAAGTGTAATTCTTGAGTTTGTTTTACAGTGGACCCCCGGTTAACGATATTTTTTCACTCCAGAAGTATGTTCAGGTGCCATTACTGACCGAATTTGTTCCCATAAGGAATATTGTGAAGTAGATTAGTCCATTTCAGACCCCCAAACATACACGTACAAACGCACTTACATAAATACACTTACATAATTGGTCGCATTCGGAGGTGATCGTTATGCGGGGGTCCACTGTATTTCCTATGTGCCATCTTGTACAAATAGTAATTACCCAGGGTGAGAGAGATGGCAAGTATGAGAAAGTTATAACCTGTTGCCATTCTGGCTGCTAGTAAAATGTGTGCTGGCATCAACACCTAAGCAATTTATAACATAAAACAAATAAATAGTTTTCAAGGGAGTGAAACTAGCAACTTGGGTAATAATTGTCAGAACTGTTTGATTTTTGTATTGAAAGTTCAGGGCATGAGGATCGTATCTTAGAAGTTCCATAAAGATTACCTACAAAATTCTGTTATAGTGATACTTATCACACGTTTACTCAAACTTGGGAAGCCAAGTGTTTTAGGCAAGTGTCCAAGGATCAAGTGAAGCTCAACCGATGTTATTGTAAAGGCAAAAGTAGAAAATTACTACATTGGAACCCCGAATATCGGCCATAATCCGTTCCAGAAGGTTGGCCTAAATTCGAAGCAATATTTCCAAAAAAAATTAATATAAATACAATTAATCCGTTCCAGACACCCAAAAAAAAAAAAGAACATTTTGTAAAGTTTAACTATAGTTTTACATACAAAAAGCAATGACAATTACATATAAATGAACATTTAAACCATTATTACATATCTGTATTGAAGACTTCTGTTGGCACAGGGAGGACAGGAGAGGGAGGAGGAGAGGTTGTTGTTTGGAAGGGGTATACCCCTCCATAATGACTTCAGGTATCAAGTCCCTCTCTGTGGTTACTTTCCTTCTTTGTCTTTTAATGGCACTAGGACCAGCTTGAGAGTCACATCAGCTTCCTTGATTTGTTCTTTCTTTGCCAGGATAGAAGTGATTGTTGATTTGTTTTTGCCGTACATCCTGGCAAGCTGGAGCACACGCACACCACTCTCGTATTTTTCTACAATTTCTTTCCTCAATTCTATCGTGTTTCTTACTTTCTTTACCAAAGGGCTGGCACTCTGAACTTTCTTTGGACCCATAGTGGCTTATTTCACAGTCACACTTAAACAAACACAAAAATCAATGGATTTTAAGGAAATGTTTGGATGAATGTGCAGAGTATATGCTCATTCACCAAGAGACAGGGATGCTGGGATGCGCAGCATCCCCGCAGGAGGCGGGCTGATGCGTCTCATACAGCTGATTTGTGAGGCACCGGCCGAAATACGGAGCAAAATTTCAGCCCAAAAACCAGCCTAAATATGATGCAGCCGATATTCAGGGTTCCACTGTATATTTTTTAGGGAAAAACAAAGAAGAAAATTCATAATTTAGGGGGAGTATAATATAATTTAATGTTCTACTTTTATCTTTGCAATATCATCAGTTGTGGTTCACATGATCCTGTGCACTTGCCTAAAACAACTTGTCATTCCCAATTTTGTGTAAACATGTCAGAAAAAAAAAATTCATTTTTTTCTAGGAAATCTTCATGGACCTTTTAGCATGCAGTCATCATATCATTCTGAACTTTCAGTGCAAAAATCAAATGATTCTGACTTATTACCCAGGTTGCTAATCTCAACCCCCAACCCCCCTTAAGTCCAGAGACATACCTTTAATTTTTTCTGATAGACATCATCCCAATCTATATTCTTAAAGAATCTATGTCTCTTGACATCATCAGCACCATTCTGCAAAGAATATGTTGCATTTCAAAATAAAATCTCCACAGAGATGAGGATAAAAACATTCATAACACCAATAATTTAAAAATCTGAAATGAGTAAGCATTTTATGGAAATTAAACAAGTTTTATACATTAACATGATTATTTTATTTGGCACTCAAAATTAATAATAAAACACTATGAAAGGTCACGGTGAAATATGAATACTCATCTTATATTGTGTACTGCCTACTTTGTCTCCCATACAAAATAAAGATATGAACCATTAGGTCTTATTTTATTATTATTTTTTATTATCACACTGGCCGATTCCCACCAAGGCAGGGTGGCCTGAAAAAGAAAAACTTTCACCATCATTCACTCCATCACTGTCTTGCCAGAAGGGTGCTTTACACTACAGTTTTTAAACTGCAACATTAACACCCCTCCTTCAGAGTGCAGGCACTGTACTTCCCATCTCCAGGACTCAAGTCTGGCCTGCCGGTTTCCCTGAACCCCTTCATAAATGTTACTTTGCTTACACTCCAACAGCACGTCAAGTATTAAAAACCATTTGTCTCCATTCACTCCTATCAAACACTCACGCATGCCTGCTGGAAGTCCAAGCCCCTCGCACACAAAACCTCCTTTACGCCCTCCCTCCAACCTTTCCTAGGCTGACCCCTACCCGCCTTCCTTCCACTACAGACTGATACACTCTTGAAGTCACTCTGTTTCGCTCCATTCTCTCTAAATGTCCGAACCACCTCAACAACCCTTCCTCAGCCCTCTAGACAACAGTTTTGGTAATCCCGCACCTCCTCCTAACTTCCAAACTATGAATTCTCTGCATTATATTCACACCACACATTGCCCTCAGACATGACATCTCCACTGCCTCCAGCCTTCTCCTCGCTGCAACATTCATCACCCATGCTTCACACCCATATAAGAGCGTTGGTAAAACTATACTCTCATACATTCCCCTCTTTGCCTCCAAGAACAAAGTTCTTTGTCTCCACAGACTCCTAAGTGCATCACTCACCCTTTTCCCCTCATCAATTCTATGATTCACCTCATCTTTCATAGACCCATCCGCTGACACGTCCATTCCCAAATATCTGAATACATTCACCTCCTCCATACTCTCTCCCTCCAATCTGATATCCAATCTTTCATCACCTAATCATTTTGTTATCCTCATAACCTTACTCTTTCCTGTATTCACTTTTAATTTTCTTCTTTTACACACCCTACCAAATTCATCCACCAATCTCTGCAACTTCTCTTCAGAATCTCCCAAGAGCACAGTGTCATCAGCAAAAAGCAACTGTGACAACTCCCACTTTATGTTTGAATCTTTATCTTTTAACTCCACACCTCTTGCCAAGACCCTCGCATTTACTTCTCTTACAACCCCATCTATAAATATATTGAACAACCATGGTGACATCACACATCCTTGTCTAAGGCCTACTTTTACTGGGAAATAATTTCCCTCTTTCCTACATACTCTAACTTGAGCCTCACTATCCTCGTAAAAACTCTTCACTGCTTTCAGTAACCTACCTCCTACACCATACATCTGCCACATTGCCCCCTATCCACCCTGTCATACGCCTTTTCCAAATCCATAATTGCCACAAAGACCTCTTTAGCCTTATCTAAATACTTATCTAAATACTTATATGTTTCACTGTAAACACCTGGTCCACACACCCCCTACCTTTCCTAAAGCCTCCTTGTTCATCTGTTATCCTATTCTCCGTCTTACTCTTAATTCTTTCAATAATAACTCTACCATACACTTTACCAGGTATACTCAACAGACTTATCCCCCTATAATTTTTGCACTCTCTTTTGTCCACTTTGCCTTTATACAAAGGAACTATGCATGCTCTCTGCCAATTCCTAGGTACCTTACCCTCTTCCATACATTTATTAAATAATTGCACCAACCACTCCAAAACTATATCCCCACCTGCTTTTAACATTTCTATCTTTATCCCATCAATCCTGGCTGCCTTACCCCCTTTCATTTTACCTACTGCCACACGAACTTCCCCCACACTCACAACTGGCTCTTCCTCACTCCTACAAGATGTTATTCCTCCTTGCCCTATACACGAAATCACAGCTTCCCTATCTTCATCAACATTTAACAATTCCTCAAAATATTCCCTCCATCTTCCCAATACCTTTAACTCTCCATTTAATAACTCTCCTCTCCTATTTTTAACTGACAAATCCATTTGTTCTCTAGGCTTCCTTAACTTGTTAATCTCACTCCAAAACTTTTTCTTATTTTTAACAAAATTTGTTGATAACATCTCACCCACTCTCTCATTTGCTCTCTTTTTACATTGCTTCACCACTCTCTTAACCTCTCTCTTTTTCTCCATATACTCTTCCCTCCTTGCATCACTTCTACTTTGTAAAAACTTCTCATATGCTAACTTTTTCTCCCTTACTACTCTCTTTACATCATCATTCCACCAATCGCTCCTCTTCCCTCCCACACCCACTTTCCTGTAACCACAAACTTCTGCTGAACACTCTAACACTACATTTTTAAACCTACCCCATACCTCTTCGACCCCATTGCCTATGCTCTCATTAGCCCATCTATCCTCCAATAGCTGTTTATATCTTACCCTAACTGCCTCCTCTTTTAGTTTATAAACCTTCACCTCTCTCTTCCCTGATGCTTCTATTCTCCTTGTATCCCATCTACCTTTTACTCTCAGTGTAGCTACAAATAGAAAGTGATCTGACATATCTGTGGCCCCTCTATAAACATGTACATCCTGAAGTCTATCCAACAGTCTTTTATCTACCAATACATAATCCAACAAACTACTGTCATTTCGCCCTACATCATATCTTGTATACTTATTTATCCTCTTTTTCTTAAAATATGTATTACCTATAACTAAACCCCTTTCTATACAAAGTTCAATCAAAGGGCTCCCATTATCATTTACACCTGGCACCCCAAACTTACCTACCACACCCTCTCTAAAAGTTTCTCCTACTTTAGCATTCAGATCCCCTACCACAATTACTCTCTCACTTGGTTCAAAGGCTCCTATACGTTCACTTAACATCTCCCAAAATCTCTCTCTCTCCTCTACATTCCTCTCTTCTCCAGGTGCATACACGCTTATTATGACCCACTTTTCGCATCGAACCTTTACTTTAATCCACATAATTCTTGAATTTACACATTCATATTCTCTTTTCTCCTTCCATAACTGATCCTTCAACATTACTGCTACCCCTTCCTTTGCTCTAACTCTCTCAGATACTCCAGATTTAATCCCATTTATTTCCCCCCACCGAAACTCCCCTACTCCCTTCAGCTTTGTTTCACTTAGAGCCAGGACATCCAACTTCTTTTCATTCATAACATCAGCAATCATCTGTTTCTTGTCATTCGCACTACATCCACGCACATTCAAGCATCCCAGTTTTATAAAGTTTTTTCTTCTTCTCTCTTTTAGTAAATGTCTACAGGAGAAGGGGTTACTAGCCCATTGCTCCCGGCATTTTAGTCGCCTCATACGACACGCATGGCTTACGGAGGAAAGATTCTTTTCCACTTCCCCATGGGCAATAGAAGAAATAAAGAAGAACAAGAGCTATTTAGAAAAAGGAGAAAAACCTAGATGTATGTATATATATATATGCATGTGCGTGTCTGTGAAGTGTGACCAAAGTGTAAGTAGGAGTAGCAAGATATCCCTGTTATCTAGCGTGTTTATGAGACAGAAAAAGAAACCAGCAATCCTACCATCATGCAAAACAGTTACAGGTTTCTGTTTCACAGTCATCTGGCAGGACGGTAGTACTTCCCTGGGTGGTTGCTGTCTACCAACCTACTACCATTAGGTCTTATTGTCTACAATTCCTCATGCACATTAAAAAATAACATTTATGTCATATTCTTCCTCAGGGCTAAAGTACAGTACTTCATTATAGCTACTGTTACAGCCTAAGTGATTATTTTTACATTCAGAGGAGGAAGCTGTGAACTTGGTTCATATAGCACCAACAGGACTGGCAAGGCAATCAAATATGATCTAGGGAAAGGAAGGGTAGTTCCAATTCTTAAGATCAAGATTTCACTTTCTTGAAGGGACATCCCAATTAATAATAAAATAAAAAGTATGAAAATCCATTTTTACATTATGTTATGCTGCAGCAATGTGTAAACAATAATAGTTTGTATATTATACATTAACATTAAGGAAGGCCTATTTTCATGACTGTTAGTGAATAACAGTAATTAATTCCCAGCTACTTAAGACACCTATGGTGCTATTCAAGGTGCTAATCCAGGTACTTAAGTGTTTTATTCTCTGTCTTATTTTATACTTGAAACCATTACATTTAACTTTGAAATAATCAAGGTGCTAAAGAGTTTTATTTTAATATTCGGTAGCTCCATTATTTTTTAGATTTAAAATAACTATCTTAGTTCATAAGTTCATAATTGTTAGTGGTTCAACTAAGATAATGAACTATCTTAGTTCATTATTGTTAGTGGTTTAACATCACTGCTTTTGTCTTTTTGTTCTTTAATAATTGTATCAGCTAATTCTCTATGTACCCCTTATGAATGCAATTATTGATCCTGATATCAACCTCTTATTGAACAGCACACATAATCCTAACAGTAATTGCCATTACTACACTGCTAGTCAGGTTAATACCCTTCTCAGTGTCAGCAAGAACATTACAATCTTCAACTACAATGTTAGATCATTGAGTAAACACTATGATGACCTCATTGCGCTACTTAAGTCTCTAAATGCTACTATAACTTTCATTATACTTACTGAAACCTGGCTCAGACACGATCTGACAGACATATTTACCATACCTGGTTACACAGCCATACATAACTTCAGGCCCGACCAATCAGGAGGAGGCACTGCCAACTATTACTCTGATGAACTAGAATGTGTGAAATCAACTAATGTACGGGACAAAAACGATGAATATATAATAGCTAAATTCACATCAAGAACACTTAAGAAACCTATAACAGTTGGTGCAGTCTACAGACTACCACACTCAAACACACTTTTAGCAATAACCTTAGAAACATGATAACTGAGTCAGAGTTGAATAAACACCATCTGGTACTAGCAGGAGATTTCAACATCAACGTTATCCAAGCAACTGGCCCTCCAGGAACTGATTTCACAAATGCTATGAACAACATCTTACTGCTACCCTCTATAACAAAGACAACAAGAATCTCTGACACTAGTGCCTAATTACTCGACCATATCTGGACCAACAAGCAGGTATAATCACAGATAACACCACAGACCACTACAAGCAGGTATAATCACAGATAACACCACAGACCAATACAAGCAGGTATAATCACAGATAACACCACAGACCACTACCCTACTTTTCTCATAACCAACTTATCTAAACTGCCTCAAGAAACTAGAAAGATCTCATTTCGCCTGCATGATGAGACATCAATAAACAACCTAAAACTAGCTCTAGGTGCCATTGATTGGCAGGGAGAGGTAGATGACAGTAATAATATCAATAAAGATATCAAAATTTTTTTACATAAAGCCCTAAAGCTCTACAACAAACATTGCCCAGTCAAAACGAAACAGATCACAGAAAAGAGGCTAAACAGCCCCTGGCTAACTAGAAGTATCTTCAAATCTATTAATAAAAAACACCAAATTGAAAAACAATTCAGATTAGGCTTAATTACTAAAGAATTTACTAAAAGATACACATCAATACTCACAAAACTAATACGTAAATCAAAGCAAATGTATTATGAAAACAGATTTAGTGAAATGAAAGATGACATGAAAAGTTTCTGACAAACCCTCTCCTAAATTTTGGGCTCAAGAAAACCGACTGGAACTAGAGAGATAGACTTAACTAAACCAGATGAACCTCACATACAACCTATAGACACGGCCAACAAATTTAATGTCTTCTTCTCTACCGTAGGATCAAAGCTAGCGAGCCAAATTCCTAGCTCAAATACCCATCCGAGAGAGTACCTCACTGGCAACTATCCAAATACTCTATTTCTAGCTCCAACTAATCCCACTGAAGTCTCACTCATCATTAAATCATTAAAAAACAAATCAGGTGATCTAGATAACCTGCCGCCATTCATACATAAAAAAGCTGCACCAGAACTGTCGCCCATTATTGCAACAATGTTTAACAAATCTATAGCTTCCTCAACCTTCCCATCCATATTCAAGACAGCAAGGGTCACCCCGATCCATAAAGGTGGAGATCCAACTGATTTGAACAATTACAGACCCATATCAAACTTGCCCTTACTCTCCAAGATATTTGGAAAAATAATACACAAGCGACTTTACTCCTACCTTAAATCCAACAGCATACTTAACCCATGCCAGTTTGGATTTAGACCAAAAAAAGCACGAATGATGCTATTATACAAATGCTTGATCTAACATACACAGCTCTCGATAAAAATGAATATCCCCTGGGGCTCTTTATCGACCTAAGAAAAGCATTTGACACAGATGACCACAATCTCTTGCACCTCAAACTGAATCATTACGGCATAAGAGGACATTCTCTTGACTACCTAAAATCCTATCTTAACAACAGACACCAGTGTGCACATGCAAATGGAGTCAACTCCACTATCCAACCTGTAGCTGTAGGAGTACCCCAAGGTAGTGTCCTAGGCCCACTCCTCTTTCTCATCTACATCAATGATCTCCCCAATGCATCCCAACTCCTTACACCAGTTCTATTCGCAGATGACACTACATATGTCTACTCCCATTCAGACCCAGCTGTGCTTGGAAACACTGTAAACAATGAACTGCTAAAGATATATGCTTGGATGATGACCAACAAACTCACTCTCAACATAGACAAAACATACTTCATGCTGTTTGGCAACAGAGCCTCAAATATTCAACTCAACATACTGTTAAATGGTTCCTCTATATCAAGACAAACGGAGGGCAAATTTCTAGGTCTTCTTGACTGTAATCTTAACCCCTTGTCTGTCGCAACCCCCAATCCTGAGGTGTCTCCTGGTGTCGCAAAATTTAAAAAAAAAAAATATATTATTTTTTCTTATGAAATGATAGAGAATCTTTTCCCAATTGTAATGACACCAAAAAAACGAAATTTGATGGAAAACTGACGGAATTATGCTCTCGCGAAGTTAGCGACCTCGGCGATATTTACAAATCGGCGATTTCGCCCACTTTGAGCCCTATTTTCGGCTAATTCCATTGTTCCAGTCGACCAAACTCGTAGCTATTTCTTTAGAACTCCGTTTTTTCTATCGAATGAGTACAAGAAACTGCCCATTTACCGATTTCAACTACCCAATAATGTGGTCAGAAATTTGCAATTTGGCCAATTTCACAAAAATTAAAAAATATGACAATTTCAAAATAAGGTCCAGAATGAATAATGCAGACATTCCTGGCTCTAAAATAACATTTTCTTTATTCATCAGTCATGTCTCCAGGCCCCTCTGATATTACTCTTGCTTTCTATTTTGAATTTTTATTTAAACAAAAAATAGAAGACTTACTATTATGCAGACTACTGCAATACTGTAATAATTGTATAAATAACATCAACCCATTCATGACTGCATATTAGAATGGCTAGTTGGACATTTATTGGACAATGACATCATTTGTTTACTTTTGAACATCGGCAAAAATCAAACATTTCCACTACTTTGAGCTCCATTTCCAGGTTCTTTTTATGGTAAAATTAATCAAAATCACCTTTATTTATATAATATGTTTTCCATTCTATCAAATGAGACCAAGAAAATGAGAATACAACCATAAATACTATACGAAAATAGACCACAAAGTCGGCATTTTAATTAAAAAAAACGGTCGGAGTTTTTTTTTCTCATTATGCACTGCATGCTCCAGGATTTTTTTTATATGGTGCACACTGACCACACAGACCCATTCTCTCACATGTGGGCCTACCAGCTTTCTCCTGCTTGATTTGAAGCCGCTAGAATTTATGAGTATATATACGTCAAACACGGTACCTCGTAAGACGTATATATACGGCCGTGACAGTCAGAGGGTTAAATTTCAGTCCCATACCCATCACATAGCCAAGAAAATTTCCAAATCAGTAGGAATCCTTTCCAAGATATGCTACTATGTACCACAAATGACTCTCCTTACCCTTCTCTAATATATCCTTACTTTACCTATAGTATTTGTGCCTGGAGCTCAACCACTGCCAACCACCTTAGACCCTTAATAATCCAACAAAAAGCTGCTGTGCGGGTGATAACCAGCTCCTGTGCTGGACAGCACATCCCACCACTTTTCAAAAGACTCAACTTGCTAAGTATACAAGATATACACTCGTATTATTGTGCCTACTACATATACAGGACTTTAAACTTCACTGTAAACCCTCCCCTAAAACTACTCCCCGACAGTTACAACAGAATGCAAAGTCACAATACAAGGCATAAGGCACTTTTCAACATTCGTCGAGTAAGACTCACTATGCAAGAGTACTATACATATAAAAAGCCCGAAGATCTGGAACTTGCTACTGGAACAGGTCAAAGATCCCCAGACAGCTTATAAATTTAGGACTCTGCTAAAAAATCATCTTATCTCACAATATTAACCAAATCAACCAAACATCTACTGACTAGTTTTATCATGTGACCTCCTGGCTTTTAATTCTGCCATTCCATAAAATATTACCACCTGCAGCATTACTTGTAAATTAGATTTTGTACTAAGTACAGTATACACAAGATTTATTAAATCCAAATAAGATTGTAAAACAGCTAACCACTATTCCATGTTTAGTTTTAAGTATAATCACTATGTACTATTATCTTATCTAGTTTTAATTAGTTACTACGTATTAGATTAGTTTGCTTGAAATGCCTCGGCATGATAGTGGCTATCTTTGTACTTAGCAAATCAAAATTGTAATTACACATTGTAACCTTTACAAAGAAATAAACTTATTATTATTATTATTATTATTATAAGAGCAGCCATCATTTCATGATGAGGGATTGTGCTCTCAATAGATGTTGTGGGCACCCTACAGCTGCTGAGATTTAATTGCTGTCCTCATGCATTTGAATATAGTATTACAGTAAGAGATGCGTGATTACCAAAACTATTATCCAGAGGGCTGAGGAGGGGTAGGAGGTGGTTCGGATATGTAGAGAGAAAGGAAGGAAACAGAATGACTTCAAGTATAAATCTGTAGTGGAGGGAAGGCGGGGTAGAGGTCAGCCTAGGAAAGGTTGGAGGGAGGGGGTAAAGGAAGTTTTGTGTGCGAGGGGCTTGGACTTCCAGTAAGCATGTGCAAGTGTGTTACGAGCGAATGGAGACAAATGGTTTTTAGGACTTGACGTGTGTTGGAATGTGAGCAGGGTAATATTTATGAAGGAATTCAGGGAAACTGGTAGGCCGGACTTGAGTCCTGGAGATGGGAAGTACTGTGCCTTCAATCTGAAGGAGGGGTATTAACGTTGCAGTTTTATAACTGTAGTGTAAGCACGACTCTGGCAAGACAGTGATGGAGTGAATGATGATAAAAGTTTTTCTTTTTTGGGCCGTCCTGCCTTGGTGGTAAGTGGCTGATGTGTTAATAAATAATAATATTAATATTAAATAGGACTGACCTATGAATAATACATGGAGGCAACAACAGGTGGTGTTACATTACCTTCATATTACCAAGGCGTTTTGTCCGGTCCTGAGTAAGAAGTTTCTTGACAAGATCTTTGGCTGAAGTATCCAAGTGTCTTGGCCACTCTACACGGCCACCCAAGATTTTTTCGTATATACCAAAAGGGTTATCATCAAAAAATGGTGGATATCCAGCAAGCATTTCGTATATGAGGATACCTGTAATAGAGTGTTATGAAGTTTTGCATTAACAAAATATTATATAAAATGATAAGTTTTAAGATATGTACTAAAAAACACTACAATCCACTGCACACAACCCGCACATTTGCCCATCACAACAATGATCGTTACTTCAAAATGTAAAGAAACTCATTCTTCACTCTTAGCATTAACAGGTATGGTCGAGGGTGGAGGGAAGGATGGCCACTGGTCATCCCATAAAGGCTTGAAGGGAGGGGGTAAAAGAGGTATTGAGCACTAGGAGCCTAAACATTCAACAGGCTTGTGTGAGCGCATTAGACAAGAGTGGATGGAGGCAAGTGGTTTTTGTTACCTGATGTGCTCTTAGAGTGAAAGCAGGGTAACATTTATGATGGGATTCAAGAAGACCAATCAGCCAGAGTCGAGTCCTGGAGGTGGTAAGCACAGTGCCTGCATTCTGAAGGAGAGGCAAGATGTCTCAGTTCAGAGAGTTATCTGAACTGTCAACACACTTCTGGTAAGACAGTGACTGAATGAATGATGGTGAATAAGCTCATTTGAGTCACCCTAATTTGGTAGGAGATGACTGGTGCATTACAAAAATATTTTTAAGAGCATTTTTATGGCCTAAAACAAGTACTGTAAGAGGTACCAAATATGAGGGAGGAGTTCAATTAGCATATACAGTATTACAAATGTAACTCCCAGAGAAAGAGCTAATACTGATCACTGTCTTGTCCTCCCCACAGAACAGATTACAATCACTACAGTGGACCCCCGGTTAACGATTTTAATCCGTGCAAGAGGGATAATTGTTATGCGAAATAATCGTTATGCGAATGAATTTTCCCCATAAGAAATAATGGAAATAAAATTAATCCGTGCAAGACGCCCAAAAGTATGAAAAAAATTTTTTTTTACCACATGAAATGTTAATTTTAATACACACAAACTGAAAAAGGCATGCACAATTACATGACACTTACTTTTATTGAAGATCTGGTGATGATTGATGGGATGGGAGGAGGGGAGAGCATTATCTTCTTACTGTTTAGAAGGGGAATCCCCTTCCATTAGGACTTGAGGTAGTAAGTCCTTTTCTGGGGTTACTTCCCTTCTTTTTTTAATGCCACTAGGGCCAGCTTCAGAGTCACTGGACTTCTTTCGCACAAGATATCTGTCCATAGTGGCCTGTACCTCTCGTTCCTTTATGACTTGCCTAAAGTGTTTCACAACATTGTCAGTGTAATAATCACCAGCACGGCTTGCAATAGCTGTGTGAGGGTGATTTTCATCCATGAAGGTTTGCACTTCAAGCCACTTAGCACAGATTTCCTTTATCTTTGTAGTAGGCAACTTCTTCAATTTCTCTCTCCCCTCCTCTGAACCAGTTTCCCCAGGTCTGGCCTCTTGCTCTTGAAGTTGATCTATCAGCTCATCAGTGGTTAGTTCTTCATTGTCCTCCTCCACCAACTCTTCCACATCCTCCCCACTAACCTCCAACCCCAAGGACTTTCCCAATGCCACAATGGATTCCTCAACTGGCACAGGATTCTCAGGGTTAGCCTCAAACCCTTCAAAATCCCTTTTGTCTACACATTCTGGCCACAGTTTCTTCCAAGCAGAGTTCAAGGTCCTCTTAGTCACTTCCTCCCAAGCCTTACCTATAAGGTTTACACAATTGAGGATATTAAAGTGATCTCTCCAAAACTCTCTTAGAGTCAGTTGAGTTTCTGAGGTCATTACAAAGCACCTTTCAAACAGAGCTTTTGTGTACAGTTTCTTGAAGTTGGAAATAACCTGCTGGTCCATGGGCTGCAGGAGAGGCGTGGTATTAGGAGGCAAAAACTTCACCTTAATGAAGCTCATGTCCCCATAAAGTCGCTCTGCCACGTCTGTAGGATGACCAGGGGCATTGTCTAACACCAGGAGGCACTTAAGGTCTAATTTCTTTTCAGTTAGGTAATTTTTCACATTGGGGGCAAATGCATGGTGTAACCAGTTATAGAAAAATTCCCTAGTGACCCATGCCTTACTGTTTGCCCTCCACAGCACACACAAATTATCCTTGAGGACATTCTTTTGCCTGAACGCTCTGGGAGTTTCAGAGTGATACACTAATAAAGGCTTAACTTTGCAATCACCACTAGCATTGGCACACATCAACAAAGTAAGCCTGTCTTTCATAGGCTTATGTCCTGGGAGTGCCTTTTCCTCCTGAGTAATGTAGGTCCTGCTTGGCATTTTCTTCCAGAACAGGCCTGTTTCATCACAATTAAACACTTGTTCAGGTTTCAGTCCTTCAGTTTCTATGTACTCCTTGAATTCCTGCACATATTTTTCAGCCGCTTTGTGGTCCGAACTGGCAGCCTCACCATGCCTTATCACACTATGGATGCCACTACGCTTCTTAAATCTCTCAAACCAACCTTTGCTGGCCTTAAATTCACTCACATCATCACTAGTTGCAGGCATTTTTTTAATTAAATCCTCATGCAACTTCCTAGCCTTTTCACATATGATCGCTTGAGAGATGCTATCTCCTGCTAGCTGTTTTTCATTTATCCACACCAATAAGAGTCTCTCAACATCTTCCATCACTTGCGATCTTTGTTTCGAAAACACAGTTGAACCTTTGGCAAGAACAGCTTCCTTGATTGTCTTTCTGGTGCCCACAATAGTAGCGATGGTTGATTGGGGTTTCTTGTACAGCTTGACTAGGTCGGCTATACGCACTCCACTTTCATACTTATCAATTATCTCTTTCTTCATTTCTATAGTAATTCTTACCCTTTGAGGTGTAGGGTTGGCACTAGAAGCTTTCTTGGGGCCCATGGTCACTTATTTTCCAGAAACAGCACCGAAAATACTGTAATAATACGAAATATTCCGAGTGTATGCTTGGATGTTACCGCGGAGGCTGGCTGGTAAACAATGGGACGGGCGGCACATGTGAGGCTGGCTGAGGGCACATTGGACGCGTCTCGGACGAAAATCGGTGAGCGGGTTTTTAATCGGTATGCGCGGCAAAAATTTTGCGATAAAAGTAATCGGTATGCGGAAAAATCGCTATGTGATGCCATCGTTATGCGGGGGTCCACTGTATATCACTTCTGTCTTACATAAAGTCAACCTGGGCATTGCTATAGTAACCAACAAACCATTTAAGACATCCCCAGACCTCACTGACACAAGTGTATCTTTGCTGCTGGTGTTTACAGCATTCCATGTAGATGATGTAGTAAAGTTTACATCGATGAGACAGGTCTTGGCTGTCAATCTTGCCTACGGGAACACAGATGTGCTTACAAGATGGACAATATAAATAACATGTGCATTGTTCACTGCATCTACACTCCCATATCATGAACTATGTAGCAGCACGATAATTATATCAAGACAAAACTAAACAGGATTCTGAGAGCAGTCACTATACATTTCTAACTGATATTACTGAACAAACAAGGGACTGCACACATTAGCAGATTCCAACATTTGTATTATATATGACTCACGAAATCATAATGACATGATTGCAGCTGGCCCAGTAGTTAGCGCGTCGGTCTGGAGTTTTACAACTCTCTGATCATGGGTTCTATCCCCGCTGTGGTATGGATTTGAGCTAGAGCTAGTCATGGCCATGCTGGTGGGAGATTCGTCTGTAAAAACTTGCATTTGTGGTCACAGTGGCTTCTATGGTGTATAAATATACAAACCTAGCTGGATGAATCCTGTTGTAGCCAGCTGGCCCAGTGGCTAGCAAGTCGGTTTGGAGTTTTATGTCTCTCTGATCACATTTCGTCTTACGTCGTTCCGCTAATATGGCGACTTCAAATTATGACCAAAACTTGCTATACAGCTCCCTGTCTTTCTAATATGGCACACCCCACCAGGTTTGTTTACATTCTCCATGAGCACATCTCTTTATTCTGTCTGGAAACTTTCCAAAATTTCAAGTATTTCAAAGTTATTGCATATTTTATATGTACTCTGATAATTATATTTATGTGCACCTGTACCTAAATATAGTTACATACTGTGCTGCCATGCAGGTACACATTAAAATCACTAAGAGTCTCTCTACTCCTGACGCCATATAATAATCTCTTGGGTGCATTAAATGTCATATATTATGTTAATATAGACATTTCCATTAATCCAAATATGATATTTTTTTCAAAATTATATAATAAACAAGCTACATAACATGTAAACATGAAACATACACCCACAGTATAAAAATTGACATAAATACGAGATGTGTTTACCAAGCAGTTTACAGGAGTGACGGAAGAATTATGTTTTCTCTAGTCAAACACCAGTTACTGGGGGATAACTGTAGAAAAATATTCCTTTTGTATGCCTTCACTCTATCTATAGCTATTCATGACCCTTGTGGGTTTAGTGCTTCTTTTTTATTATGATAGTAATAATAATATCATCAGTCTCTTATAATGGTGTGTTATATGAGAATGGGAGTGTTGCTCAGTGGCAGCTTTTGTATAGGCACTGTGAAACTGCAAAACCCCCTATTTTCACTTGATATTATCAATAACATTCAATATAATGAGTCTTTTTTCTTTAATTCTTTCTTTATACCTGTACATTACATGTATATAATCCTTAAGCTAATGTCAGTAGCCATCCCCTAGTACAGTGGACCCCCGATATTCGATGGCATTGGTATAGTATACGTTAAATCCGGTATTTGATACATTTTAACGCAAAAATTTTGCCTCGCCACTCGTTAAAAAACCCGCCACACGCGATTTGTCCAGGACATGTTAAATGTTGATGAAGATAGGGAACCTGTGATTTCGTGTATAGGGCAAGGAGGAATAACATCTTGTAGGAGTGAGGAAGAGCCAGTTGTGAGTGTGGGGCAAGTTCGTGAGGCAGTAGGTAAAATGAAAGGGGGTAAGGCAGCCGGGATTGATGGGATAAAGATAGAAATGTTAAAAGCAGGTGGGGATATAGTTTTGGAGTGGTTGGTGCAATTATTTAATAAATGTATGGATGAGGGTAAGGTACCTAGGGATTGGCAGAGAGCATGCATAGTTCCTTTGTATAAAGGCAAAGGGGACAAAAGAGAGTGCAAAAATTATAGGGGGGTAAGTCGGCTGAGTATAGCTGGTAAAGTGTATGGTAGAGTTATTATTGAAAGAATTAAGAGTTAGATGGAGAATAGCATAGCAGATGAACAAGGAGGCTTTAGGAAAGGTAGGGGGTGTGTGGACCAGGTGTTTACAGTGAAACATATAAGTGAACAGTATTTAGATAAGGCTAAAGAGGTCTTTGTGGCATTTATGGATTTGGAAAAGGGTTATAACAGGGTGGATAGGGGGGCAATGTGGCAGATGTTGCAGGTGTATGGTATAGGAGGTAGGTTACTGAAAGCAGTGAAGAGTTTTTACGAGGATAGTGAGGCTCAAGTTAGAGTATGTAGGAAAGAGGGAAATTATTTCCCAGTAAAAGTAGGCCTTAGACAAGGATGTGTGATGTCACCATGGTTGTTTAATATATTTATAGATGGGGTTGTAAGAGAAGTAAATGCGAGGGTCTTGACAAGAGGCGTGGAGTTAAAAGATAAAGAATCACACATAAAGTAGGAGATATCACAGTTGCTCTTTGCTGATGACACTGTGCTCTTGGGAGATTCTGAAGAGAAGTTGCAGAGATTGGTGGATGAATTTGGTAGGGTATGTAAAAGAAGAAAATTAAAAGTGAATACAGGAAAGAGTAAGGCTGACCGAAACGTTGACCCACTAAATGCTTATTCTGCAACGTGTGTCCTTCGCTCTTACACTGCAGATCAGTAGGCCTCCTGCAGTGTTCCTCCATTCCATTCTGATGTTCCATTTGCATCCTGGTGTCTTGGAGGTTAAAATTAAACTTGAAAGATATGAGGATAACAAAAAGATTAGGTGATGAAAGATTGGATATCAGATTGGAGGGAGAGAGTATGGAGGAGGTGAATGTATTCAGATATTTGGGAGTGGACGTGTCAGTGGATAGGTCTATGAAAGATGAGGTGAATCATAGAATTGATGAGGGGAAAAGGGTGAGTGGTGCACTTAGGAGTCTGTGGAGACAAAGAACTTTGTCCTTGGAGGCAAAGAGGGGAATGTATGAGAGTATAGTTTTACCAATGCTCTTATATGGGTGTGAAGCATGGGTGATGAATGTTGCAGTGAGGAGAAGGCTGGAGGCAGTGGAGATGTCATGTCTGAGGGCAATGTGTGGTGTGAATATAATGCAGAGAATTCGTAGTTTGGAAGTTAGGAGGAGGTGCGGGATTACCAAAACTGTTGTCCAGAGGGCTGAGGAAGGGTTGTTGAGGTGGTTCGGACATGTAGAGAGAATGGAGCAAAACAGAATGACTTCAAGAGTGTATCAGTCTGTAGTGGAAGGAAGGCGGGGTAGGGGTCGGCCTAGGAAAGGTTGGAGAGAGGGGGTAAAGGAGGTTTTGTGTGCGAGGGGCTTGGACTTCCAGCAGGCATGCGTGAGCGTGTTTGATAGGAGTGAATGGAGACAAATGGTTTTTAATACTTGACGTGCTGTTGGAGTGTGAGCAAAGTAACATTTATGAAGGGGTTCAGGGAAACCGGCAGGCCGGACTTGAGTCCTGGAGATGGGAAGTACAGTGCCTGCACTCTGAAGGAGGGGTGTTAATGTTGCAGTTTAAAAACTGTAGTGTAAAGCACCCTTCTGGCAAGACAGTGATGGAGTGAATGATGGTGAAAGTTTTTCTTTTTCGGGCCACCCTGCCTTGGTGGGAATCGGCCAGTGTGATAATAATAAAAAAATAAAATTTCTTTTTGGGTCACCCTGCCTCGATGGGAGACAGCCTACTTGTTTAAAAAAAAAAAAAAATGTCAGTCTTTACACAACAAGACGTAAATAACATTCCAGAAATTAACAATTACAGTATTCAGTTCCTGAAGAATTCAAATTAACTAATATTACTGTCACAAGGGACCTGGTTATCAAACAGATAGATAAACTGAAACAATACAAGTCCCCGGGACCTAACGAGTTGTTTTCCAGGGTTCTTAAAGAATGCAAGATGGAACTTAGTCAGCCATTAACGAGTGTGTTTAATGTTCCATCCTAACTAGTGTTGTGCCAGAGATGTGGAAGATAACTAATGTAGTTCCTACACTCAAATCAGGGGATAAGTCCATTTCATCAAATTACCATCCAATAAGCCTGACGTTTGTAGTAGGCAAATTATTAGAATCAATTATAGCTGATATTATTAGATGTATGATGTCACCGTGGTTGTTTAATATATTTATAGATGGGGTTGTAAGAGAAGTAAATGTGAGGGTCTTGGCAAGAGGCGTGGAGTTAAAAGATAAAGAATCACACATAAAGTAGGAGATATCACAGTTGCTCTTTGCTGATGACACTGTGCTCTTGGGAGATTCTGAAGAGAAGTTGCAGAGGTTGGTGGATGAATTTGGTAGGGTATGCAGAAGAAGAAAATTAAAAGTGAATACAGGAAAGAGTAAGGTTATGAGGACAACAAAAAGATTAGGTGATGAAAGATTAGATATCAGATTGGAGGGAGAGAGTATGGAGGAGGTGAATGTATTTAGATATTTGGGAGTGGGCATGTCAGTGGATGGGTCTATGAAAGATGAGGTGAATCACAGAATTGATGAGGGGAAAAGGGTGAGCGGTGCACTTAGGAGTCTGTGGAGACAAAGAACTTTGCCCTTGGAGGCAAAGAGGGGAATGTATGAGAGGATAGTTTTACCAACACTCTTATATGGGTGTGAAGCATGGGTGATGAATGTTGCAGCGAGGAGAAGGCTGGAAGCAGTGGAGATGTCATGTCTGAGGGCAATGTGTGGTGTGAATATAATGCAGAGAATTCGTAGTTTGGAAGTTAGGAGGAGGTGCGAGATTACCAAAACTGTTGTCCAGAGGGCTGAGGAAGGGTTGTTGAGGTGGTTCGGACATGTAGAGAGAATGGAGCGAAACAGAATGACTTCAAGAGTGTATCAGTCTGTAGTGGAAGGAAGGCAGGGTAGGGGTCGGCCTAGGAAAGGTTGGAGGGTGGGGGTAAAGGACGTTTTGTGTGTGAGGGGCTTGGACTTCCAGCGGGCATGCATGAGCGTGTTTGATAGGAGTGAATGGAGACAAATGGTTTTTAATACTTGACATGCTGTTGGAGTGTGAGCAAAGTAACATTTATGAATGGATTCAGGGAAACCGGCAGGCCGGACTTGAGTCCTGGAGATGGGAAATACAGTGCCTGCACTCTGAAGGAGGGGTGTTAATGTTGCAGTTTAAAAACTGTAGTGTAAAGCACCCTTCTGGCAAGACAGTGGCCGATTCCCACCCTGCCTTGGTGGGAATCGGCCAGTGTGTTAATAAAAAAAATAATAATAATGAAGAAATTACGAGTGACACGAGTAAATTTGCTGACGATACAAAAATAGGCCGCATGATTCATTCTGAGGAGAATACCAGTGAACTCCAGGAGGATTTGGACAAATTAATGTCTTGGTCTGAAAAGTAGCAGATGAAATTTAATATGGACAAGTGTAAAGTTCTAGTTCTTGGTAATGAAAATAACCCTCAAAGTTATAAACTAGGTGAAGGAAAGCTTGATCATACAGAATGTGAAAAAGACTTGGAAGTCATGATAAGCAGAAATCTAAAGCCAAGACAGCAGCGCCTAAATGTGCACAATAAGGCTAACAGATTACTAAGATTTATGTCAAGAAGTACATGTATAAGTAACAGAAATCCAAAAGTTATTTTACAGCTCTATACATCTCTAGTGAGGCCTCATTTAGATTATGCCGCTCAGTTTTGGTCTCCTTAGTACAGAATGTATATAGATTCATTGGAGAACATACAGAGAAGAATGACTAAAATTATTTACTGATATACCTTTGAAGAGTTTCGAGAGTTTAACTACTTACAGAGCCCGGCCATGGGCCAGGCTCATCCAGTGCTTGCCTGATCAACCAGGCTGTTGCTGCTAGAGGCCCACTGCCCCACATATCCATCACAGCCTGGTTGATATGGCACCTGGTGAAGATACTTGTCCAGTTTTCTCTTGAAGGCTTCTATGCTTGTTCCAGCCATGTTTCTGATATCTTCTGGTAAGATGTTGAAAAGTCTGGGATACCGGATGTTGATACAGTGTTCCCTTCTGTCCCCACTGCACCCCTGCCCCTCAATGAGTTTATCTTTCACTTCTTCAAATATCTCTCACTCCTGTATGTTGTTATGGCAGTGTGTGAATTTGGGACCAGGCCCTCGAGTATTTCCCAGGTATATATTATCACGTATCTCTCTCTCTCTCTCCTCCGCTCCAGTGAGTACATGTTCAACACTTGAAGGCGTTCCCAGTAATTTAGGTGCTTTACTGGCTCAAAGCGAGCCATAAACGATCTCTGTATTTGTTCCAGCTCTGATATTTCTCCTGCTTTAAACGGGGCCATCAGCAATGAGCAATATTCTAAATAAGGGAGCACTAGCGATTTGAAGAGTGTCACCATCGGCATTATTTCCCTAGTTTTGAAAGTTCTTAATACCCACCCCATCATCTTCCTGGCTGCCGTGATCGTCATCTTGCTACGTTCCTTAACCCCATGACTGTCGCAACCCCAAATTCTGAGGTGTCTCTTGGTGTCGCAAAATTTCCAAAAAAAAAATTACTTTTTCTTATCAAATGATAGAGAATCTTTTTCTGATTGTAATGACACCAAAAGAACAAAATTTGATGGAAAACTGACGGAATTACGCTCTCGTGAATTTAGTGACCTCGGCGATATTTACGAATCAGCAGTTTCGCCCATTTTAAGCCCTATTTTCGGCTAATTCCATTGTTCCAGTCAACCAAACTCATAGCTATTTCTTTAGATCTCCATTTTTTCTATTGATTGAGTACAAGAAACTGCCCATTTACCGATTTCAACTACCCAATAACGTGGTCAGAAATTTGCAATTTGGCCAATTTCTCGAAAATTAAAAAATATGACAATTTCAAAACAGGGTCCAGAATGAACAATACAGACATTCCTGGCTCTAAAATAACATTTTCTTTGTTCATCAGTCACATCTCCAGGTCCCTCTGATATTACTCTTGCTTTCTATTTTGAATTTTTATTCAAACAAAAAATAGAAGATTTACTGATATGCAGACTACTGCAATATTGTAATAATTGTATAAATAATGTCAACCCATTCATGACTGCATATTAGAATGGCTACTTGGACATTTATTGGAAAATGACATCATTTGTTTACTTTTGAACATCAGCAAAAATCAAACATTTCCCCTACTTTGAGCTCCATTTCAAGGTTCTTTTCATAGTAAAACCAATCGAAATCACCTCTATTTCTATAATATGTTTTCCATTCTATCAAATGAGACCAAGAAAATGAGAATACAACCATAAATACTATACGAAAATAGATCACAAAATCAGCATTTTAATTAAGAAAAATGGTCGGAGTTTTTTTTCTCATTATGCACTGTGTGCTTTTATATGGTGCATACTGACCACACAGACCCATTCTCTCACATGTGGGCCTACCAGCTTTCTCCTGCTTGATTTGAAGCTGCTAGAATTTTTGAGTATATATAGGTCAAACACGGTGGCTCATAAGACGTATATATATATACGACCGAAACAGTCAAAGGGTTAAAAGAAAGATCAGCCGACATAATTATTCCCTTGTCTTTTACGTGTTCCTTTCGTTCTATTTGGTGACCCTCTTGAGTTTTGTATATAGTGTTCCTTTTGAGTTCTTCATTCTTTCCATACCTAAGCAGATGGAACTTATCACCACTGAATGTCATGTTGTTCTCCACTGCCCACTGGAAAATTCTGCTTATGTCTTCCTGTAATTTTTCAGTGTCCTCTACCATAGTGACTTTCATGCTTATTTTAGTGTCATCTGCAAATGATGATACAAAAGTGTGACGGGTGTTTTGCTAGTTTTGCTAGTCATGACATTATGCTGCCCCTCCCCCATACATGTACCAAAACACAAACACATACCATGAAAGATTATAATATATACATTTGCACACTTACTGAGGTTTTAATACTTGGTGCTGCGTCCTTTACGCTTAAACATGTCCCTCAGCCATGTATATGGTTGAGGGAGGTATATTGTTCCATGCCTTATGTAGAGCAGCCTCCAGCCATGGGATGGAACTGATATCCTTTCCCAGTAAACTCCGTTTCACTATTGGCCAGAGGTTCTAAACAGAGTTTAGGTTTGGGGAATTGCCTGGTCAGTCATTAAAGAACTTCACTTCACAGTCCTTAAGCCAATGAACTACAGATTTGGCAGTATGACACGGTGCACCATCCTGCATAAAAACCATAGCTCCACACTTGTCAAATGCCTCAGGTAAATTGTCATGCAATAACTCCAGGTAATTATACTGGTTCATACACTGGTTTTTGTTAAGCACAATGAGTTCACCAACAAACCATACCCCGGCCGGGATTGAACCAGCGGTCATTACGATTTCGTGAGTCAAGTTCACCAACACTCTGAGCACTGAAACACCGAGTGAGTCTGGGGGTTTAGTGGTCCCACAGGTGTGGCGTGGGTCTAGCGGGTCACTACCTCTGGGCCAGTCCACATGTCCCCCAAGGTTACAGGTGATGGTGAAGGTTGCTTCATCACCCCAAAGTACAGTGGAATCCCAAGTTTCGGCTGCCCTGAGTATCAGCCGCTTCGAGTTTCAACTGCTTTTTCAGCCAAATTTTGTCCAGAGTTTCGGCCTTTGCCCCGAATTTCGGCCAGCATACCAGACCCGTCCATCTGCCCGCACTTGCGAGCCTCCCCACGCAGGCGTCGTGAGCCAGTCTAGCGTTGTTTACCCTTGAGTGAACACTACCCTGCGCGCTCATCCTGCCAACCAGCCAGCCAGCCAGCCAGCCATCCAGCCAGGCATCCAGCCAGGCATCCAGCCAGCCAGCCAGGCAACCAGCCAGCCAGGCAACCAGCCAGCCAGACATCCAGCCAGCCAGGCATCCAGCCAGCCAGGCAACCAGCCAGCCAGGCAACCAGCAAACCAGGCATCCAGCCAGCCAGGCATCCAGCCAGCCAGGCAACCAGCCAGCCAGGCAACCAGCCAGGCTGGCTGGCTGCCATCTCTGCAACAAGTTCAGTGACAGAACCATGTCCCATTTTAGGGAAATCTTAAAGAGATGCCAAAAACAGAGCACTCTTAACAGTTATTTTGTGCAACAGGGGTCCAGTGGCTCTCAAGCTGGTCCTAGTGACATTATAAGACAAAGAAGGGAGATTCCCCTTCCAAACATTAAGTCCTCCCTATCTTCCAGATGCCAGCAAGTTTCTTCAATAAAGGTAAGTAAATGTTATTTTAAATTTATCTATTGTATGCTATATGTATTTATCTGTGTTGTGTGTATGTAAAACTATAATTATTCTTTAACAAAATTATTTTTTTGTGAATATTTTTAAGGGTCTGGAACGGATTAATTGTATTTACATTACTAGTATTTCTTACGGGAAATACTGCTTCGCCTTTCAGCCATTTTGAGTTTAGGCCTAGCTCCTGTAACGGATTACGGCCGAAACTCGGGGTTCCACTGTACTTCAGACCACTGTTGAGGATTCCAGTGAAGATATTTCTTTGCGTAATCCAGCCTATGTTTCTTCTGTGCTTTGGAGAGGATCAGTTTCTTAACCCTTTGACTGTCGCGGCCGTATATATACGTCTTACGAGGTACCGTGCTTGACGTATATATACTCATAAATTCTAGCGGCTTCAAATCAAGCAGGAGAAAGCTGGTAGGCCCACATGTGAGAGAATGGGTCTGTGTGGTCAGTGTGCACCATATAAAAAAAATCCTGGAGCACGCAGTGCATAATGGGGAAAAAAAACTCTGACCATTTTTTTAATTAAAATGCCGACTTTGTGGTCTATTTTCGTATAGTATTTATGGTTGTATTCTCGTTTTCTTGGTCTCATTTGATAGAATGGAAAACATATTATAGAAATTGAGGTGATTTTGATTGATTTTACTATAAAAAGAACCTAGAAATGGAGCTCAAAGTAGGAGAAATGTTTGATTTTTGCCAATGTTCAAAAGTAAACAAATGATGCCATTGTCCAATAAATGTCCAACTAGCCATTCTAATATGCAGTCATAAATGGGTTGATGTTATTTATACAATTATTACAGTATTGCAATAGTCTGCATAATAGTAAATCTTCTATTTTTTGTTTGAATAAAAATTCAAAATAGAAAGCAAGAGTAATATCAGAGGGGCCTGGAGACATGACTGATGAACAAAGAAAATGTTACTTTAGAGCCAGGAATGTCTGCATTGTTCATTCTGGACCTTATTTTGAAATTGTCATATTTTTTAGTTTTCGTGAAATTGGCCAAATTGCAAATTTCTGACCACATTATTAGGTAGTTGAAATCGGTAAATGGGCAGTTTCTTGTACTCAATCGATAGAAAAAATGGAGTTCTAAAGAAATAGCTATGAGCTTGGGCGACTGGAACAATGGAATTAGCCGAAAATAGGGCTCAAAGTGGGCGAAATCGCCGATTTATAAACAGCGCCGAGGTCGCTAACTTCGCGAGAACATAATTCCGTCAGTTTTCCATCAAATTTCGTTTTTTTGGTGTCATTACAATCGGGAAAAGATTCTCTATCATTTCATAAGAAAAAATATTTTTTTTTTTTTTTAAATTTTGCGACACCAGGAGACACCTCAGGATTGGGGGTTGCGACAGTCAAAGGGTTAACCTGGCGGTGACTACTGTAGTCTAGTTCTGACACACGTCTGTTAACAGTTCTTACAGACACCTCTGAGAGAAGATGTGGGTTCTCTTCTTTCAGTTCTCTAGCAGTTATCTTAGGTGTACTCTGTAACTGCTTCTTTAACACAGGGTATGAACAGATGTCTTCTTTGAGGGGCCAGGCCGAGGTTTAGCAGATGGTAACTCGACACCTCCACCAGCCTTGAAAAGCTGCACCCAATTCCTCATTGAACGCTCACACACACCAATATTCTCCACTATTTCTTTCATCTGGCGCCCAGCTTTGTGAAGCCCTATGATTTGAGCTATAGTTTCAAGTGCTAAAGACTTCCTTGTACCCATAATCAAACATGTATAGCCCCAAAACCAAAGGGAACACCAGACAAAAGATGGGGCAGATGAGAGAAAAAAGTGCAACTTCCTCCCACTATGGCAGCCACATCAGCACTGAGGCCGTGATGTCATGCTAACAGCTGCTATCTGGCATAATGCACTGACGAAAAAAGACCCCCCTATATGGTAGGCCTTTGATTTTTGTCACGCCATTATGCTGGGGCGCTCTCCCGGCATAACGCTGTGACTAGCACTGTATATGACAACTGTGCCAGGATACATGAACAAGGCAGCTGCTTCACAAGAACTATGAAGATATATATCTGTGGCACTAAAGGACATATAGTGAGGTGCTGCTGTAGGAAGGGTGTCCAGTCTCTCATACCTTAAACAGCATCCGATGTAGTGTGGTAGGGAAGCATGGTGAGAGACAGGGCTGCTGGAGCAGCCATGAACAGTCTCACACATCTAATGAGCACTGAGGTAGCCCCACTGAGTCATCCTGGCATCCAATAATAACTGGGGAAGACATATATGCTTTTACAACATCACACTGTGACTTTGTAAACAGTCTAAGTCGACCAAAACATCATCATAACTCCACTCTCCTAAGTGTGGGTTATTTGTGTACAGGTCCTCCATCACAAATCCGGCATCATTGGGACCTGTAGTGTGCCGGATTACTGAGTTTGCCGAATTACAGAGTGGTTAGGCTAGAATACACTTAATAAAATTAACCAACTTGACTTGTTGTTAGGTAAGAAACATATGCAACAGTTAGGTATCTTTATTTCGAAACGTTTCGCCTACACAGTAGGCTTCTTCAGTCGAGTACAGAAAAGTTGATAGAAGCAGAAGATACTTGAAGACGATGTAATCAGTCCATCACCCTTGAAGTTTTGAGGTGGTAAGTCCCTCAGTCTGGAGAAGAGTATTGTTCCATAGTCTGAAACAATATGGAGTTGAAGTGACAGGATGGAGCCTAATATAACGCCAGGAGGTGAGATGTAGGCCACTAGTAGAGGTAAGAATGTTGTCGTTGGAAGGTCAGGTCCCTCTCAGATTCCGCCATTCTCACTAGTAGAAGTTGACAAAGTTGATTTCAGGTTTGTACCAAGATACCCTTGTGTTGCCGTGTCTGACAGAGTGAACAGTTCATTGAACATCGGCAAAAATCGAACATTTCCGCTACTTTGAGCTCAATTTCAAGGTACTTTTCATCATGAAACCAATCAAAGTCATGTCTATTTCTGTAATATATCTTCCATTCTATCAAATGAGTCCAAAAAAATGAGAATACAACCATAAAAACCGTACGACAATATATTGCAAAGAGGTGGCTAATGGCTGAGAAGTTAACTCCCTTATTTATCGTCCGTCTTTTTTATTTTTGTTGTACGTTAAGAAGCATCTTTCCATCATACATTGCCCAAGTTTCAATGAGATAGCCCAACAAACAACCGAGAAAAAAAAATATTTACCAAAAATCATATATGGCAAGCCCAAGCCAGGTACTGGAAATAAGTCACTTTGTCTGACTTTTCTGGGTTATCCTAGGTTCTCTATACATACACTGCTATGTAACTGTATTTGTGTATACCTGAATAAATTTATTTACTTCTAGTCTGTCAACTGAGTACAAGAAACTGCCCATTCACTTATTTCAACTACCCAATAAAGTAGTCAGAAATTGGCAATTTGGCCGATTTCACACAAATTTCAACAGATGCCAATTTCAAAATAGGGTCCAGAATAAACAATGCAGACATTCCTGGCACTAAAATAACATTTTCTCTGTTCATTAGTCATGGCTACAGGCCCCTCTTATATTACTCTTGCTTTTCATTTGGAATTTTTATTCACAAAAAAAAAATAGATGATTTACTGTTATGCAGACTACTGCATTATTGTAATAATTGTATAAATAATGTCAATCCATTCTTGACTCCGTACTGGAATTTAGACTGGCAGGCGGACAGGTGTTGGACGGTGACGTCATTTGTTTACTCTTGAGGTTCGCTAAAGAATAGAACATTTTTGCTACTGTGAGCGCAATTTCAAGGTACTTTTCGTCATGAAAGCAATCAAAATCATATCTATTTCTGTAATATATCTTTCATTCTATCAAATGAGACCGAAAAAATGAGAATATAACCATAACAACCATACAAAAATATACCGCTAAGCGGCCGCTAATGGCTGAGAAGTGAACTCCGCTATTTATGGTCTGATTTCTTTCATTTTTGGTGTACGTGAAGAAGTATCTTTCCATCATACATTGCCCAAGTTTGAATAAGATAACCCAACAAACAACTGAGAAAATAATATAATAATAATAATACAGTGGACCCCCGGTTAACGATATTTTTTCACTCCAGAAGTATGTTCAGGTGCCAGTACTGACCGAATTTGTTCCCATAAGAAATATTGTGAAATAGATTAGTCCATTTCAGACCCCCAAACATACACGTACAAATGCACTTACATAAATACACTTACATAATTGGTCGCATTCGGAGGTAATCGTTATGCGGGGGTCCACTGTAATACAGTGGACCCCCGGATAACGATATTATTTCAATCCAAGAGTCTGTTTGGGTGCCGTTATAGACCGAATTTGTTCCCATAAGAGATATTGTGAATTAGATTAGTCCGTTTCAGACCCCCAAAAATACACCTACAAAAGCACTTACAAAAATACACTTACATAACTGGTCGAGTTGGGAGCTGATCGTTATGCAGGGGTCCACTATAATAATAATAATAATAATAATAATAATAATAATAATAATAATAATAATAATAATATCTTTATTTACTACATGTACATGTACAAGGTATACAGGCCTAGCTGACATCAGTGACATACTACTGTATAGAAAGCCGCTTGTTATGCAGAATATTTCAAGAAAATTAGGTCAGTGTCCCAGGATAACACCCACACTAGTCGACTAACACCCAGGTACCCATTTACTGATGGGTAAACATAGACAACAGGTGTAAAGAAACACGCCTAATGTTTCTACCCTGGCTGGGAATCGAATATTTATGAAAAATCATATATGGCTAACCCAAGCCAGGTACAGTGGAACCTCAAAAATCGAACTGCTCCCAACACGACCAATTATGTAAGTGTATTTTTGAGGGTCTGAAATGGACTAATCTAATTTACATTATTCCTGATGGGAATAAATTCATTCGGTAAAGGCACTCGAACAGCCTTCTGGACCGAAGAAAGTTCGGTATTTGAGGTTCCACTGTACTAAAAATAAGCCATGTTGACTTTTTTTGGGTTATCCTAGGCTCTCTACACATATGCTGCTATGTGTGATAATCTATAGAGAGAAAATAACTTTTTTGTTTCAGGTTTATGGTGCAGTACGAGTGTATATGACAGTTAGCCCTGTGCTACACTCCGTTTTCTCTAATATAAGCCCCCAAGACAGGGATAGGAGAATGGTATTTGTATACCATATCCTCTTCATACCTCCCTGGAACTGCTAGGTGTTATGCCAAATATTATTCATTCTGGAGTATTTAACATGTTTTATGTTATTTATATTGTTTATTATGTATCAATTGTGATAGGCAAATAAGCTGTAGTGTTGATATTAGCGTAATAATAAAGCATATTTTCCTACTGAGCTCATAGCAACCGACAGTGGCTTCAAAGCCACCTTATCTTTAATGGGTAATGTACTGTGTAGGTGCTCTACATAATGAGAAGCATTTCTTTTATTCATTGGAACCATGGCTAGGGTTAAAAGTAAACAGGTTATAACAATAAATGGAGAAAAAGAAATTGGAATGACTTATGCAGCAAGTAGCGCCACCAAACAGTACCAGCAGGTTGGTGTGGCGACCCTGGAAATTTGAAATTATGCTAGCCAAAATTAGTGCCGAATAACTGAAGGAACCGAATAACTGATTGCCGGATTTGTGATGGAGGACCTGTATAGCATTAGGTGCTGGTTAAAACTGTATTAAGAAATTTTCAGTATTTCTTGTCTTTCACCAAGTTTTTTCCAATAGTAGTTTGTATATGAGGATAATTACCAAGCTTTTTTTCGTCTTGATTCCTGGTATAGTACAATAATGTTATTCTACCATATGTACTGCTCCATAACCTGTGTCAATATAGAATACAGTAGAACCTCAAATTTCGAACATATCACTTATCAAAATCTTCGAAAATCGATTGCTTTTTTCGAACCAACTTTGTCCCCATTATCGAACTCACCCCTTTCTTCGAACCGCCAGGTACCGGACCTGTCCGCCAGCCCGCTCTGTCCGCATCCCCGTGCAGGCACTGTGAGCCAGTCTGGCTTTGTTGATGCTTGAGTGAACACTAACCTGCTGTCTCATTCAAACATTTTACGATTAATTCATTGTGTTTAGTGCTTGTGGGACTGTGAAATAAGTTACCATGGGCCCTAAGAAACTTGCTACTGGTACCCCTGTGGTAAAGAAAGTGAGAAACACCATAGATGTGAAGTGAGTGGCGAGGATGTGGAAGAGTTGGTGGAGGATCACAGGGAAGAGCTAACCACTGAAGAGCTGGAAGAGCTTCATCTGGAACAGTATCAGACCACAGCTGAGGAACTTGCTTCAGAGGAGGAGGAAGAGGGAGTGGATGAGGTGCCTTCTTCAAAGATTAAGGAGATTTGTGCCAAGTGGAATGATGTCCAAATGTTTGTGCAGAAGTACCACCCTGAGCAAGCTGAAACAAGCTATCTTTGCAACAAGTTCAGTGACAGAACCATGTCCCGTTTTAGGGAAATCTTAAAGAGGCACCAGAAACAGAGGACTGTGGACAGTTATTTTGTGAGACAGGGGTCCAGTTACTCTCAAGCTGGTCCTAGTAGCATTAAAAGACAGAAGGGAAGTAACCCCAGAGAGGGGTTTGATACCTAAAGTCCTTATGGAAGGGGATTCCCCTTCCAAACACTAAGCCCAACTCCCTCTCTCCTCCTCCCTATCTTCCAGATGCCATCACCAATCTTCAATAAAGGTAAGTAAAAATGTTATTTTATTTTATTATTATTATCACATTGGCCGATTCCCACCAAGGCAGGGTGGCCCAAAAAAGAAAAACTTTCACCATCATTCACTCCATCACTGTCTTGCCAGAAGGATGCTTTACACTACAGTTTTTAAACTGCAACATTAACACCCCTCCTTCAGAGTGCAGGCACTGTACTTCCCATCTCCAGGACTCAAGTCCGGCCTGCCGGTTTCCCTGAACCCCTTCATAAATGTTACTTTGCTCACACTCCAACAGCACGTCAAGTATTAAAAACCATTTGTCTCCATTTACTCCTATCAAATACGCTCACGCATGCCTGCTGGAAGTCCAAGCCCCTAGCACACAAAACCTCCTTTACCCCCTCCCTCCAACCTTTCCTAGGCCGACCCCTACCCCGCCTTCCTTCCACTACAGACTGATACACTCTTGAAGTCACTCTGTTTCGCTCCATTCTCTCTACATGTCCAAACCACCTCAACAACCCTTCCTCAGCCCTCTGGACAACAGTTTTGGTAATCCTGCACCTCCTCCTAACTTCCAAACTACGAATTCTCGCATTATATTCACACCACACATTGCCCTCAGACATAACATCTCCACTGCCTCCAGCCTTCTCCTCGCTGCAACATTCATCACCCATGCTTCACACCCATATAAGAGTGTTGGTAAAACTATACTCTCATACATTCCCCTCTTTGCCTCCAAGGACAAAGTTCTTTGTCTCCACAGACTCCTAAGTGCACCACTCACCCTTTTCCCCTCATCAATTCTATGATTCACCTCATCTTTCATAGACCCATCCGCTGACACGTCCACTCCCAAATATCTGAATACATTCACCTCCTCCATACTCTCTCCCTCCAATCTGATATCCAATCTTTCATCACCTAATCTTTTTGTTATCCTCATAACCTTACTCTTTCCTGTATTCACCTTTAATTTTCTTCTTTTGCACACCCTACCAAATTCATCCACCAATCTCTGCAACTTCTCTTCAGAATCTCCCAAGAGCACAGTGTCATCAGCAAAGAGCAGCTGTGTTATTTAAATGTTTATTTAAATTTATTAATAATTGTGGAGATTGAGATACTTGTCGGTTTTTCAAACCATTCATCACACATTAATAATTGTACACTATATCTGTTGTGTATGTAAAACTATAATGTAATACTATCTATAAAATGTATTTTTTGAATATTTATTATGAGCTTCTGTGCAAGCTACAAGTACAGGTCAGCCATCACTGATAAGAACATAAGAACATAAGAAAGAAGGAGCACTGCAACAGGCCTACTGACCCATGCAGAGCAGGTCCATGTCCCTCCCCAGATTAGACCAATGACCCACCCCCCGGATTATCCCAGACCCACCCAGTCTGGTCATCCCACTCAAGGATGGAGCACTGTACCAGACCCAGCAGCACAAACTAGTCAGGTCCAACTCACACCCACCCACACCCAGCAATCACTAATCCGGCACTAATTTCAGTTAGTGTAATTTCAAATTTCCTGGGTCGCCTGACCAACCTGCTGCTATTTGTTGCATAAACGCTGTTGGTGTCACTTGCAAACACAGGCAAGCCATTCCAATTTGTTTTTCTGACTTTGCAGAATGATAGAATGGAAGATATATTACAGATTCTTTCTTTCAACACACCAGCCATATCCCACTGAGGTGGGGTGGCCCAAAAGGAAAAACGAAAGCTTCGCCTTTTAAATTTAGTTATACAGGAGAAGGGGTTACTAGCCCCTTGCTCCCGGCATTTTAGTCGCCTCTTACGACACACATGGCTTTACAGATATAGAGATAATTTTTGATTGGTTTCTGGACAGAGAGTGCCTTGAAATTGAGCTCAAAGTAGCGGAAATGTTTGATTTTTGCCAATGTTGAAGAGTGAACAAATCGTGTCACACGTCCAATACGTGTCCAACTGGCCAGTCTAGTACATGGTCAAGAATGGGTTGACATTATTTATACAATTACTACAATAATGCAGTAGCCTGCATAACAGTAAGTGTTCTATTGTATGTATGAATAAAAATACAGAATAGACAGCAAGTGTAGTATAAGAGGGGCCTGGAGACATTGCATTATTTTAGTGTCAGGACTGTCTGCACTGTTTATTCTGGACACTATTTTGAAACTGACATCTCTTGATATTTGTGTGAAATTGGCCAAATTACCTATTTATGATCACTATATTGGGTAGTTGATATAGGTAAATGGGTGGTTTCTTGTACTCAGTTGACAGAATAGAAGGAATACTAGCAAAATAGCCATGAGTTTGGTTGGCTGGAACAACTGGATTGCCAAAAATAGGGTGTAAAGCGGGCAAAATTGCCAATTCGTAAATATTGCAGAGACTAACTTTGCGAGAGCATAATTCCATAAGTTTTCCATCAAATTTCATACTTCTGGTTTCATTACCTCTGGAAAAAGATTCTCTATCATTTAATAAGATGAAATCATTTTTTTTTTTTAATTTTTTGATACTGGGAATGAGTCTGCGAGCAGCAGGGGTACCAACAGTGAAAGTGTTAACCTACTTGTACTGATTTACAGTGTATTTTAAAGGTACCATGAGGTGGTTAACTGTTTGGTTAAGAGTATTCTAACTCTGTAATCTGGAAAAATCACTAGCCCAGGAACCTACAGGTCCTGATGATGTTGGGTTAGTAATGGTTAACCTGTATTGCATTTGTTCCTCTACAACCATACCATGTATATATGTAACTGCATTCCTTCTTTTTGTTTTCAATTATTGTGTACAGGCAATGACAGGAAATTATTTTATTTGGGCTATTATAAGTAAGTTTATTTAGGTACGGGTACATAAGTACAATTATCATACATAATAACATGTGCTAAATTAACCCACAAGGATAACCCCAAAAAAAGTCAGACAAAGTGACTTACTTCCACTGTGGTCCTAGGGCAGTAGGTTTTGTGTGTGTTCTGTACACTGTGTTCATTTTGTATATTATGGTACTATCCTGTCTCGTGTCGGTCACTAGCATGGTGATAAGCAACACTGCTGTTCTTACTGTGTGAATAACATATTCTCTGTCGCACTACCATTGATTCACCCTGTACCAGCTGTGAATTATCAAAACCCCTGAGTTTACTAAGACACCTGAGAGGAAAAGCAAACCTAAATAAAGAAACATCAAAATTATTACCCGAGTTATAGAATCAGGGCCACCATGCATACTGTCTTATACTCGTCCTGGTAGAATAAGGGCTGCCATGCATACTGCTTTATACTCATCCTGGTAGAATCAGGGCTATCATGCACACTGTTCTATACTCATACTGGTTGAATCAGGGCCACCATGCATACTATTTTATCCTCATTCTGGTAGAATCAGGGCTACCATGCAACTGTTTTACATTCACTCTGGTAGGATCAGGGCCACCCTGCACACTGTTTTATATTCATCCTGGTAGAATCCTTTGATGAGTTTCAAGGGTCTTACTACTCCCAGAGCCTGGCCATGGACCAGGCTAGTCTGGTGCTAGCTTGATCAACCAAGCTGTTGTTGGAGGCCCACTGCCCCATATATCCATCACAGCCTGGTTGATTTGGCATCTGGTGAAGATAATTGTCCAGTTTCCTCTTGAAGACTTCTGTACTTGCTCCAGCAGTGTTTCTGATATCTTCTGGTAAGATGTTGAATAATCTGGGGTAATGAATGTTGATACATTGTTCCCTTATTGTGCCCACTGCACCCCTGCTTGTCACTGGGTTTATTTAGCACTTCCATCTATCTCGCTCCAGTACATTATGGCAGTGTGCAGATTTGGGACCAGGCCCTTGAGTACTTTCCAGGTATATATATTATCATGCATCTCTCTCTCCTTCGCTCCAGTGAGTACATGTGTAAGACCTTTAAGGCATTCCCAGTAATTAAGTGCTTTACTGGCTGTGTGTGTGCCATTAATGATCTCTGTATTTGTTCCAGCTCTGATATTTCTCCAGCCTTGAACAGGGCCATCAACACTAAACAATATTCCAAATGAGGGTGCACTAGCAATTTGAAAAGTGTCACCAATGGCATTATTCCTCTTGTTTTGAAAGTTCTCATTACATAAGAACATAAGAAAGGAGGAACACTGCAGAAGGCCTGTTGGCCCATACTAGGCAGGTCCTTCACAGATCCATCCCACTAATAGAATATTTGCCCTCATAAGAACATAAGATCATAAGAAATAAGGAACACTGCAACAGGTCTACTGGTCTATGCGAGGCAGCTCCAATTCTCCCCACCAGCTTAAGCCAATACCCTGACCTAGTGAGGTCAGACATGTCATTTAAGGGATTAGCACTGCATCCAACCTAGTAGCTAGTCAGGTCCATTTCACACCCACCCACACCCACTCATAAGACCATAAAAACATAAGAAAGAAGGAACACCGTAGCAGGCCCACTGACCCACGCAAAGCACGTCCATTGCCCCCCTCCCCCCGGACTAGCCCAATGACCCACCTAGTCAGGTCACTTCTACTTAAGGAAGGAGCACGGCATCAGACCTAGTAGCACAAGCTAGTCAGGTCCAACTCACACCCACCCACACCCACTCATGTATTTATCTAACCTATTTTTAAAACTACACAAAGTTTTAGCCTCAATAACTGTACTCGGGAGTTTGTTCCACTCATCCACAACTCTATTACCAAACCAGTGCTTTCCTATATCCTTCCTGAATCTGAATTTTTCCAACTTTAAACCATTGCTGCGAGTCCTGTCTTGGCTGGAAATTTTCAGCACGCTGTTTGCATCCTCTTTATTTATTCCTGTTTTCTATTTATACACCTCGATAATATCCCCCCTAATTCTGCGTCTTTCGAGAGAGTGCAGATTCAGGGCCCTCAGTCTATCCTCATAGGGAAGATTTCTGATATATGGGGTCATCTTTGTCATCCTCCTCTGTACGTTTTCCAGTGCATATATATCCATAGTCTAAATGAGGCCTAACCAAGGATATATAGAGTTGAAGAACAACCTGAGGACTTCTATTATTTATACCTCTAGATATGAAGCCAAGAATTCTGTTAGCTTTATTGTGAACACTAATGCACTGTTGTCTTGGTTTTAGATTACTGCTATTATTATTATTATTATTATTATTATTATTATAATCAAAAAGAAGCGCTAAGCCACAAGGGCCATACAGCGCTGCAGGGTAGGGAAGGAAGCGAGGGTATTGGATGGCAGATGGGAGGAGGGATGATCAGTAGGTTACAGAAAACAGCGTGGCAGGGGATAGTACGGGGGTAGAGGGTGGCAAGAGATTGAAGTAGAAAGGGCTGAAGGTATCAGAATTTGTGAAGTAAGTCAGTTGTTGTCAAAAAGTCAATGAAAGAGTCTGGATGAAAGGTGGGTCCATCAGCGAGAAGGGAAGGTAAAGAGAGAGAAGCGGAGCGAAGACGACGACGGAGGTAAATTCTGCGTGCTCGTTGATAAAGTGGGCAGTCCAACAGAATGTGGCTGACTGATAATGGAGCTTGGCAATTCTCACAGAGAGGAGCAGGGCGCCTCTCCATGAGATATCCATGAGTAAGACGAGTATGGCCAATGCGAAGACAGGAGAGAGTAGTCTCCCAACCTCGACACTGGTGATAAGAAGACGGCCAGTAACCTATACTCGGTTTAATAGATTGAAGTTTGTTGCCGAGCATAGTAGACCAACGTTGTTGCCAACGGGTGTGAAGGTGGGAAGATATTGCAGCAAAATAGTCCGTAAATGGAATACCTCTATATGAAACTGGTAGGTCATGTACTGCTGACCGTGCAGCAGTGTCTGCCTGTTCATTGCCCTGTACATCAACATGACCAGGGACCCAACAACAAACAATATCTTTATGCTTGGTAAAGATGCGGCGTAGCCAAAGTTGGATACGGAGGACTAAGGGGTGAGGTGTATCAAATTTCTGTATAGTCTGTAAAGCACTAAGGGAGTCTGAGACAACCACAAATGATGACACAGGCATAGATGCAATACGGATAAGTGCTGTAAGGATGGCATACAATTCAGCAGTAAAAATACTAGCCGAAGATAGTAAATGCCCTTGTACGACGCTGTCCGGAAACACTGCTGTGAATCCTACGCCGTCAGAAGACTTAGAGCCATCTGTGTACACAGCAATGGCATGAGAATGAGAGTGAAAGTGGTCAAGAAAAAGAGAGCGGGAAGCGACCGTAGACAGTTGGGCTTTCGAGCAAGGGAGAGAGAAAGAACAGACTCGAACAGCTGGAACTTCCCAGGGGGGTAGGGAAAAGTGAGATGCTACATGTACATAGAAAGGTGGTAATTGAAGAGAAGACAAGAGCGAATGAAGGCGAAGAGAGAAGGGACGGAGTAAACAGGGGCGGCGAACAAAAAGAATGTCTACTAATATCAGTGACCATTCTATAAATGGAAGGATTGCGGAGGTCATGAGAGCGTACATAGCAGTGAAGGCAATGGGCATCACGGCGATCGGATAAGGATGGAACATTCGCTTCTGCATAGAGGCTCTCGACAGTGGAAGAGCGAAAAGCACCAAGGCATAAACGTAATCCTTGGTGATGAATGGGGTTAAGGCTAGAGAGAGTAGCAGGAGATCCCGCTGAATAGATCTGGTCACCAAAATCAAGTTTCGATAAAATGAGGGTGGAATGTAGGCGAAGGAGGGTTCGACGATCAGCTCCCCATGAAAGATGAGCAAGGGTTTTAAGAAGGTTCAGCCGGCTGTGACAGGTTGCCTTCAGAGAGGTAATGTGAGGTTTCCAGGATAACCTACGGTCAAAGAGGAGGCCCAGAAACTTGACTGTATCACGTTCAGGGATACGGGAGCCACAGAGGTACAAAGGATGATCGGATACGACAGAGCGTCTAGTGAAAGTAATTTGGTGGGTTTTAGTGCTGGAAAATTTAAACCCATGTGTGGTGGCCCAATTGGAAACATGGTCGACTGCATGCTGGAGAGAAACTGTAATGAGGTGACAGTCAGCGCCTGCACAGGCAATAGCGAAGTCATCAACATAGAGTGATGACCAAATATTTGATGGAAAACTAAAGGCCAAATCATTAATAACAAGGAGAAAAAGTGTTGTGCTCAGAACACATCCCTGGGGGACACCTTCAGCTTGGATAAAGTCCGGGGAGAGCACATTATTAATCTGAACACGGAAACGCCTGTCAGTTAAAAAGTTCTTAAGGAAGGATGGTAGACTGCCTCAAAGGCCTAAGGAGTGGGCTTGGGCTAAAATATTATACCTCCAAGTTGTGTCATATGCCTTCTCAAGGTCAAAAAATATGGCAATAACTGAGTGGTTATTCGCAAAGGCATTACGAACATACGTATCCAAGCATAGTAAGGGGTCTATGGTAGAACGTCCCTTACGAAAGCCATATTGACGAGTGGAGAGACTCTTATGTGTCTCTAAATACCACACTAAACGTCTATTTACTAGGCGTTCCATCACTTTGCAAACTGCACTGGTAAGTGCAATGGGACGATAGTGGGAGGCTTCATGTCCTGTAGTGCCTGGTTTGCGGAAAGGGAGAACAATGGTGGATTTCCACAGCTGTGGAACAACTCCTTGTGACCAAATAAGATTGTAAAGGCGTAATAGGACTGCAAGGGCTGACTGATGTAAATGTTGTAGAATACGAATATGAATGTCGTCGGGCCCAGCTGCCGATGATCGGCAAGCTGAGAGTGTTGCCTCCAGTTCTTGAAGTGTAAAAGGCACATTATACTGTTCTTCTCTGAGAGAAGAAAAGTCCAAGGGTGCTAACTCTCTGGCAGACTTTGAGGAAAGAAATGAGGGGCATAGATGGAGTCCCTGAGAAATACGGACCAGATGATTGCCAATTTCATTGGTAACATCTAGTGGGTTTGCTATATCAACACCGGCAACCCGCAGAACAGGAGCCGGGTCAGGAGAATATTTACCACTCAGTTTTCGTACTTTTTTCCAGACTGCACTCATAGAGGAAGCAGAGGTGATGGTGGAGACATAATCTCGCCAGCAAGTGCGTTTAGCATCACGGATGACACGGCGAGCGATCGCATGCTTTTGCTTAAAATCAAGAAGTCTCTCTGTGATTCTATTGTACCGGTACCTGCCCCATGCAGCGCGTTTCAAATGTACTGCACGAGCACAAGCAGGAGACCACCAAGGCACGCATTTCTGAGAATGCCTGCCCAAAGTTTGGGGTATACAATTAGAAGCTGCGGTTAAAACAGAGGACAAGAAGAGGTGTAAAAGCTCATCGATGGAGGACGAAGAAGGAACCTCTCTAAAAACAGTTAGGTGTGAGTAAAGGTTCCAATATGCCCGATCAAATTGCCAGCGTGGGATGCGAAGAGATGGTGAATATGAAGGGGAAGTAAGAATGATTGGGAAATGATCGCTGTCATGTTAGTCCGGGAGAACAGACCAAGTGAAGTCTAATGCGGCGGAGGAAGAGCAGACTTAGAGATCGATGCAAGAGAGAGTGTGAGTCCGAGGATCAAAATGGGTGTGAGTACCTGTATTTAAAACATGGAGGGGGTGGGTGGCAAGAAAAGCCTCTAACTGAATGCCACAGGAATCACAGTGAGACCCCCCCCAGAGGAAATGGTGGGCATTAAAATCGCCAAGTAACAGAATTGGTGGCGGTAATGACGAAACAAGAAAGGCAATATTCGGAATAGATAATGCCCGAGAAGGAGAGAGATATAAAGAACAGAGCGTATACCACCTATGCAAGTGGATACGGGCTGCTGTGTAATGCAGCGAAGTACGAACAAATAGCTGATAGTACGGAATATCAGTGCGTAGAAGAAGGGCACTTTCATTAAAGGTCCCATCAGGAAAAGGATCTGAAGAATACAATAAATTATAGCCTGAGATGGGAGAGATAACAGCAGAGTGTAATTTTGGTTCCTGTAAGCAAACACCAACAGGGGAAAACTGGGAGAGTAACATCTGAAGCTCACCCCGATTACCCCTGAGGCCGCGTATATTCCACTGTAAATAGGCCATGATTGGCAATGATAAAGATACCTGAAATCCGCAGGTAAGGGTTCCTACGGACTAGAGGGGTTAGAAAAGTCCACATGCGGAGGCAGTGGAAAACGTTCAAGCAGCGAAGGAATGGTGCGCTGTGAAGAAAGGAGTTGCGCAGATGGAGCAGAGGAGAGAGAAGGAACGGAGGGTGGATCAGTGTCCATTGATGGTTTGGTCTCTGCAATATATTCAGAGATTGCTTCAAGTGTTTCGGAATTCAGAGACGTTGTATGGGAGACAATATTGGAAATGGTAGGGGGAGGATGAGTAAAGATTGGAACTGTAATGGACTGTACCAAGGTAGGGGGGAGCAAAAGGGTAGAGGGAACTGGAGAAGCGTGGAAGGGGACAGAAGAGGCAGAAACCTGGGAGGTGGCAGAAGAGGAAGAAACTTGGGAGGGAACAGGGGAGGAAGGTACAGTATGACGAGGAGGGTGAACCTCTACACTTGTAACATAGCCAGTGAGAGGGGAAGAACCAGGTACAGAGACAGGGAAGGTAAAATGAGGAGGTGGAAGATGGGTAGGAGGTGTTAACGGACCTTTTTTTGACTTTTGAGAAGTAGAGGGACGATTAGGAGGAGGTGTCATACGAGATCTCGTCGCTACTGAGGCTTGTGAGGGAGAACACAAAGAAGCGAGATCAGACTGAGGCGTTGAAGTAGGGACGTCTGAGCCTAGGACAACAAAAGAATTAGATACAGGAGTGACTATGGGAGAGGTAACCACAGAGGTGGTTGCAGAAGATGGGGTCCCAGAAGTGGGGGGACGTTTTGAAACACGGGAATAAGAAACACGAGGTAGTCTCCCTTGGAGGCGGAGATGAGAAACTGCCATGGCATAAGGGAGACCTTCTGCCTCTTTGAGGTAACGGATTTCCCGCTCGTTTAAGTAGACTTGACAACGGCGAGAGTACGAAGGGTGAGCCTCATGACAATTAAGGCAAGAGGGAGGTCGATTGCAAGACATATTAGAATGGTCATCGGCACCACAGACCGGGCATTCGGCGATAGATCTGCAATATTTCGCTGGATGGCCAAATCGCCAGCAATTTCTACACTGTTGCAGTGTAGGGATCACCTTTCGAACTTATAACCGATGTCCTGCTACATAAACTGAGGATGGGAGTTCATGGCTGTCAAAAGTTAAACGAGCCACATTGCTAGGGTATCGTCTCCTCCCGCAGGCAGGAAGAACATAAGTGTCAACCTTGAGGATTGGGAGATCTTGGAGTTCCAGCTGTTCAAGAATGTCAGTGCCACATGTCTGGAAATTTTGTTGAACTATGGTATGGGGCAGAATGACGGTACCACTACAAGAATTGAGGGAATGATGTTTTTCAATAGTGACAGGAACAGTATCGATATGGGAAAGACGAGAAAGCTCATGAGCCTGGGTAGCATTCTGTACGGTGATGATGCGCGTACCGCTCTTAAGAGCATGAAAAGAAATATCTTTACCAACATGGCGTAGGAGTGCTTTGCCAATACTGTGGTCAGAAAGATAGGCAGTAGAGGAAGTTGGTCGTAAAGTGAAGAATTTAGTCCATTGTGCAGTCTGAAACTGAGCGTGGAAAGGTAGTGAAGAACGTGTCGATCTTTTCTGAGAAGAACGAGAAGGTGGAGAAGTATCATCAGCAGGTAATTGTCGTTGGCGTTTAGGCGTGGGACCAGAGGTGGTCCGACGTGGAATGGGCCGGCAATTCGAAAATTGCCGCACTGTAGAGGGAGAGGCCGGAAGCATAGTCAGAGGAGAGCGAAGGTCAGATAAATCGAAGGAGTCAGTCGAGGCCTCAGTACCTGAAGCGGGTGAGGAAACAGCACCGGCAAGAGGTACAGAGGCATGAGGAGTGCTCGAAGAGTGGTCCAAAGATGAGGCGGGGTCAGAACGGGGTGCGGTATCAAGAAGGGGCCCGGGGGTAGCAGGTTCATGGACTAGGGCTGCCATGGTTAGGTTACTTCTTTCTTTTTGTTTTTAAGAAAAAAAAAGAAAGAAGAAAAGAAAAAAAAAAAAAAAAAAAAAGGGGGGGGGGACCGGGGAGAGATAGTTCCTAGGAGGAATGAAAGGGCCAGAAATCTCCCTCCGCGCCCAAGAGGACCTCAGCACCGCAAGTAGCGCAGATGCAGCATGGAACCCGTGCCATACCCTACCCATCATGCCAGTAAACCGGCAATCCGGGATACCAACCTCACATCTGCCGAGCTACCTCGGTGGACAAAAGAGAGGGCGGTCGGAAATCCGCCACAAAGCATACCTCCTTCGGCCGCCACCTCCGGAATCCGAAAGGTGGCTTCCAGAGATACACCCGTCGCCCGAGACACACCCAAAGCCACCCTCCGGGATACCGGAGAGGGATCGAGACATCCCCAGGCAATCCAGATTCCACGGCAAACTACGCCACCGCCAAGAACCTCAACGGAATGGGATGGACCCCGGTATCCTTTCCCCTATCTAGGAACTAGCGTGCCTGTGGGGGAAAAAAAAAAAAAATCCCAAAGGCCAAAAAGGAAGGGTAAAAGGGAGGGGTGGGGAGGAGGAGGAGGAAAGGAAAAAGGGGAGGATGGGATAAGGAACGGGGGATTGGGGGGTAATTAGGTTCGGTCTGAGGAAGGAGACTGACAGGTCTAATTCCTCAGACCAAGAGCCTCTTCACCACGCCAAGGAGCCCCCCTTGAAGAGGAGATTACTGCTAACCAGAACTCCTAAATCCTTTTCGCAATCAGTAGTATTAATATCTTCATTATTTAGTTTATATGTCGCATGGTTATTTTCCTGTCCAACATTTAGAACTTTGCATTTGTCTATATTAAACTGCATCTACCACTTCTCCGAGATAAGGCTTATTGGTCCATAGTTCGAAGCCAAGGACCTGTCACCTGCCTTGTAAATAGGTATTACATTTGCTATTTTCCGCTTATCAGGCACTATGCCAGTTTTTAGTGATATGTTAAAAAGATTAGCCAAAGGTATGCTAAGTTCCTCTTTACATTCCTTTAACACCCTTGCAAACAGTTCATCAGGACCTGGGGATTTGTTAGATTTTAGTTTCTCTATTTGTCTGAGGACCATGTCACTAGTTACCGCAATCATGCATAGTTTATTATCGTCCTGTTCTACATAATCTATTATTTCAGGAATATCGCTAATATTTTCCTGGGTGAATACTGAGAGAAAGTAGGTATTGAGAATTTCACATGTATCCTTATCACTGTTAGTGATCTGACTAGAGTTACTCTTAAGTGGGCCTATCTTGTCCCTAATCTTATTTCTGTATACCTGAAAGAACCCTTTTGGGTTAGTCTTTGAATCCCTGGCAACCTTAGCCTCATAATCCCTTTTTGCTATTGTTATTCCTTTCTTATTCATCTTCCTGGCTGTTTTGACCTTTGTCTTATTGTGTTCTTTGAAAGAAAGGTCAGCTGACATAATCATTCCCAAGTCTTCCACATATTCCTTTTGTTGTAAATGATGATCCTCTTGAGTTTTGTATACAGTGTTCCTGTCGAGTTCTTCATTCTTTCCATACCTAAGCAGCTGGAACCACTTAATGTCATGCTGTTCTCCACTGCCGATTGGAAAACACTGCTTATATCTTCCTGCAATTTTTCACTATCTTCTACTGTAGTGACTTTCATGCTTATTTTAGTGTTATCTGCAAATGATGATACAAAACTGTGACTGGTGTTTGTATCTATGTCTGCTATGAGGATATGAAACAGTAGAGGTGCCAGGACACTGCTTTGGGAAACTGAACTTTTTACCTCACTGAATTTTTGTGTTGTGTGTGTTAGAAACCCGAAAATCCATCTGCCTACCTTCCCTGTAATGCCTATGGCCATCATTTGTCAAATGCCTTTACCATGCATACTATTTTATACTCATCCTGGTAGAATCAGGGCCCCCGCACAGTTTTATACTCATCCTGGTAGAATCAGGGCCCCCACACACAGTCTTATACTCATCCTGGTAGAATCAGGGCCCCCACACACAGTTTTATACTCATCCTGGTAGAATCAGGGCCCCCACACACAGTCTTATACTCATCCTGGTAGAATCAGGGCCCCCACACAGTTTTATACTCATCCTGGTAGAATCAGGGCCCCCACACACAGTTTTATACTCATCCTGGTAGAATCAGGGCCCCCACACACAGTCTTATACTCATCCTGGTAGAATCAGGGCCCCCACACACAGTTTTATACTCATCCTGGTAGAATCAGGGCCCCCACACACAGTTTTATACTCATCCTGGTAGAATCAGGGCCCACACACACAGTTTTATACTCATCCTGGTAGAATCAGGGCCCCCACACACAGTTTTATACTCATCCTGGTAGAATCAGGGCCCCCACACACAGTTTTATACTCATCCTGGTAGAATCAGGGCCCCCACACACAGTCTTATACTCATCCTGGTAGAATCAGGGCCCCCGCACACAGTTTTATACTCATCCTGGTAGAATCAGGGCCCCTGCACAGTTTTATACTCATCCTGGTAGAATCAGGGCCCCCACACACAGTTTTATACTCATCCTGGTAGAATCAGGGCCCCCACACACAGTTTTATACTCATCCTTTAAAATGAATTTAATGAAAGCTACTAACCTAGTGCCCACCAATCAACAGCTTTGTTGTGACCTTTGCTCTGGATGATCTCTGGTGCCAAGTACTCTGGTGTGCCACACAAGGTCCATGTCCTGAAAATAATGAACATTAAGATCCTCCATGACTCACAAAATAGTAATAACACAGTTGGAAAGAAAAAACAGAACAGGTAGGTTTTTACGACTTACTCGCCACGGGTTCAAACCTCACCCATTCCATAGTTTTTAAGATCCTTCATATACGCTAGTTTAACATCTTTATTATGTACCCCATATCCATCCTGTGAGTGGTAGTCATAAGATTACAGACACACATAATGGGTCCAGGGACTGGGCCGCACTCTGTGTATGGTATTACCATACGTATATGCAGGAATATGGTTCACCTTATTATTGCCACAATGAATACTGAAAAAGAAATTCCCTTTGTAGATGATTAGAAAATAAGGCTACAAATTCTTTACAATAAGCTTTCTTTTCATTCATGATAAAAAGACAAAATATTTAGCTAATAAATGTTCTAGAAAAAGAAGAAACAGATAAGGTACAATGTGATCCTTTATTAATGACGATGAAATGCCATCAATAAAGAAGACATTGATGAGGTACCATGTTTCCTTTATTAATAACAATGAAATGTCATCAGTAAAGGATTGCACTGTACTGCATCAATGTCTCCTTTGTTGATGAAGTTTCTGTTTTCCAATGTGTGGGAATTTTAGCCCATTTATCTCCAATAAATGCTTTAAAATTTTAAGCCTGAAAACCATTCAATTTTGTTAAGCAGTAAAATAGACTTTAGCAACCCAAGAAAATATTAACAATAACAGAATTTTGTACCTGGTAACAGTATATTAAAAGTTTAATAAAAATCATACAACTGTGAAGTCAAAGTTGCAAATAATGATGCAGCTCTTATAACAAGATGATTGATCAGGGCAACACACCTGTCAGTAAGCTTCTTAGCAAAGCCAAAATCTGTGATTTTGAGATGTCCATCTTTGTCTAGCAACAAGTTCTCCGGCTTGAGGTCTCTGTAGACAACAGAGAGGGAGTGAAGGTACTCTAAGGCACTCACAATTTCTGAGGCGTAGAACGATGCTGAGGAAAAGAAAATCTACGTTTTTACTGTGTTTCCCTTAAGACAGATTTTGGAACAACCCTAAGTGCCCCTTTACCTTCTTCCCCCCATAAAATGTGACAAGGCATTTGATATGGAACAAATTTTGAATAGACAGTAAACTCTTAAGAATACAAAAGCACAATACCACGAGTAGAACAATACACAATGAATCTTACGTTTATCACTATTTAATGATTCAAGTCGAACTGAAACACAGTCATAAGTTTGTTTCTCCTATGTGCAGGTTATTTGTGCAGTGAACTCTCACAGTGGTAGAATTTCATCGAAAATGGGGTCATTTTTTCTTGGGTCAATCTCATGCAGTTACCAAAATATTTAAAGAAATGTGGCAAAACTTTAAATCACTCAGACAGGCAACTGCTGTATTCCTATTCTATGCAGTTTCAGAATTCAAGTTAGCTTCAGGAAACCCAACCCCCTACAACTTTCAGAGCTGCACTATACATTGTAGAAAGCGATTCATGAGCTTTGAGTTGTAAGTTATGTCTTATGTAAGATGCCCTAACTCCATAGCCTGTTTTTTTTTATGATACCTCAACTGTATTACAGGCTCAAGACTGCTCTTTGTCAGATAAGTTTCTTTTTGTATGACTAATGAGATCTTTTTGTAGGACAACACCTTTGTGTAAGATTACTGTCTTTCTGTAAGAGCTCATTTTGTCAAGCAGCTGCTTATTCTGTAAGATGGTTATTTGTTTTCCAAAATGACAACTCATTCTATAAGATGACCACTCATTCTGTAAGTTAACCACTCATTCTGTAGGATAACCATTTATTCCATAAGATAACCACTCATTCTAGTTTAGGTCTAGCTTTTACACTGTATACAAAAAACTGATAATTTTAAGAGTACTTTTTATGGTAAGACAAAACTCTTGCACGTAAGACAACGGTATCCTTTTTTTTCAACCAACTGGCCATATCACACCAAGGAGGGTGACCTAAAAAGAAAAACGAAAGTTGATTTTTTAAATTTAGTAATGTATACAGGTTACCAGCCTGTTGCTCCCAGCATTTTAGTCACCTCTTGCAACACACTTGGCTTATGGAAGAATTCTGTTCCACTTCCCCATGAAGAATGTTTATGATATCCACTAATAAAAAAAAGGCAGCTATTTATACAAATTCCTTCAGGAATAAAAAATACATAACGAGACACCAGTAATGCAATATGCCTCGCCTTTCATCTATAATTTGTCGTTTAGTGATAAAAACTTTAATCCTCCTACTCCGATGCCAAAAATGACCACATTTATTTTAACATCATTATTCAGTAATATTTCCTGTAGCTATTAAATTTACAAAGACGAACTGTAAATTGCTTCTCTAGTCTCAGAGGGCTCAACTACTTGAAATATCATACCTGGAGTATACCTGGAGAGAGTTTTCGGGGTCAATGCCCCCACGGCCCGGTCTGAGACCAGGCATCTCTTAGAGCAAAATTATTATTAAAAATATGAATATACATACATCTCTATTAACCCTTTCAGGGTTTCGGCTGTACTAGTACGGCTTATGCACCAGGGTTTTTGACGTACTAGTACGCCTAAATTCTAGTGCCCTCAAATCTAGTGAGAGAAAGCTGGTAGGCCTACATATGAAAGAATGGGTCTATGTGGTCAGTGTGCACAGTATAAAAAAAAATCCAGCAGCACACAGTGCGTAATGAGAAAAAAAAACTTTGACCATGTTTTTGGATTAAAACAGCGACTTTGCACTGTATTTTCGTATGGTATTTATTGTTGTATTCTAGTTTTCCTGGTCTCATTCTATAGAATGGAAGACATATTACAGAAATTGAGATGATTTTGACTGATTTTACAATGAAAAGTACCTTGAAATTGAGCTCAAAGTAGCAGAAATGCTCGATTTTTACCAAAGTTCAAAAGTAAACAAACCATGCCAAGCATCCAATACACATCAACTGGTGAGTCTAATATTCTTTCACAAGTGCGCTGATATTATTTATACCATTTCTACACTAATGCAGTAGTCTGTGTAACAGTAAATCTTATTTTTTTTGTGAGAATAAAAATTCAAAGCGGAAAGCAAAAGAATGTAAAAGGGGCGCTGGGATGTGACTAATGAACAGAGGAAATGTCATTTTAGTGCCAGGAATGTCTTTCTTGTTTATTCTGGACCCTATTTGGAAATTGGCATCTTTTGATATTTATGTGAAATTGGCAAAATTGCTAAATTCTGACCACTGTATTGGATAGTTGAAATCGGTAAATGGGTGGTTTCTTGCACTCATTCGATAGAAAAAATAGAGTTCTAGCGAAATATTCATGAATTCTGTCGACTAGTACAGTGGAATTGGCCGAAAATAGGGCTCAAAGTGGGCAAAATCGCCGATGCATGAACATCTTCAAGACCGCTAACTTCACGAGAGCATAATTCTGTAAGTTTTCCATCAAATTTCATACTTTTGGTGTCATTATGATCGGGAAAAGATTCTCTATCTTTTCATAAGAAAAATCAATTTTTTTTTTTTTGAAATTTGGGCGATGCTGAGAACAAGTCTCTGAGAGGACCTGTCGACCCTGAAAGGGTTAAATTAATATTTACTATCCCTTTAAAACTTTTTATGAATCTGTATTCTTATTTATTTGTGCACTTCAGCCTAAATTAAAAATTTGAAGGACCATTTTTTTGTGTCTAAGCTAAAGGATATCTGACATTATAATTTACACATTAACTAAAGAAAACTGACCTTAAAAGGTAGAATACTATGTACATTGTATCTTGAATACTTTTGCTACCTTTCTAATTGTGCATATAATTTAGTTAACTGCATACAAATACTACTTCATAGCATGTCTAATTCTTTAGTAGTCTTCAAACATTAGGATTAGTTTATCCGAGATGTATTGCGCACCAGTGGTTTTCTTTTGTGCCTAACAATGTTTTATTACATACATGTAAACTATATTATTTTGTACAGCATACAAAGAAATGAAAATTTGAATCTGAATTTACTCTCAGTCAGTCTCTTCAACAGAAACTCTTTGCTCACACACTGAGGTCTGGGGGTTGATCCCTGGTGTGTCTGGAAACATGAGGACATGTTTCCATAAGACTTGCTGTCCATGTTCACCCATCAGTACAGTGGGTACCTGGGTGTTACTGGACTGGTGTGGGTCGCATCCTGGGGCAAAATTGACCTAATTCGTTTGAAATGGTCTGCATAACAAGCAGCTTTCTATATATTAGTGTGTCGCTAATGTCAGCTAGGCTTGTATACCTTGTACATGTACTTGTTGAAATAAAAATATTTTTTTTATTATCACACTGGCCGATTCCCACCAAGGCAGGGTGGCCCAAAAAAGAAAAACTTTCACCATCATTCACTCCATCACTGTCTTGCCAGAAGGGTGCTTTACACTACAGTTTTTAAACTGCAACATTAACACCCCTCCTTCAGAGTGCAGGCATTGTACTTCCCATCTCCAGGACTCAAGTCCGGCCTGCCGGTTTCCCTGAATCCCTTCATAAATGTTACTTTGCTCACACTCCAACAGCACGTCAAGTATTAAAAACCATTTGTCTCCATTCACTCCTATCAAACACGCTCACGCATGCCTGCTGGAAGTCCAAGCCCCTCGCACACAAAACCTCCTTTACCCCCTCCCTCCAACCTTTCCTAGGCTGACTCCTATCCCGCCTTCCTTCCACTACAGACTGATACACTCTTGAAGTCATTCTGTTTCGCTCCATTCTCTCTACATGTCCGAACCACCTCAACAACCCTTCCTCAGCCCTCTGGACAACAGTTTTGGTAATCCCGCACCTCCTCCTAACTTCCAAACTACGAATTCTCTGCATTATATTCACACCACACATTGCCCTCAGACATGACATCTCCACTGCCTCCAGCCTTCTCCTCGCTGCAACATTCATCACCCACGCTTCACACCCATATAAGAGCATTGGTAAAACTATACTCTCATACATTCCCCTCTTTGCCTCCGAGGACAAAGTTCTTTGTCTCCACAGACTCCTAAGTGCACCACTCACCCTTTTCCCCTCATCAATTCTATGATTCACCTCATCTTTCATACACCCATCCGCTGACACGTCCACTCCCAAATATCTGAATACATTCACCTCCTCCATACTCTCTCCCTCCAATCTGATATCCAATCTTTCATCACCTAATCTTTTTGTTATCCTCATAACCTTACTCTTTCCTGTATTCACTTTTAATTTTCTTCTTTTGCACACCCTACCAAATTCATCCACCAATCTCTGCAACTTCTCTTCAGAATCTCCCAAGAGCACAGTGTCATCAGCAAAGAGCAACTGTGACAACTCCCACTTTATGTGTGATTCTTTATCTTTTAACTCCACGCCTCTTACCAAGACCCTCGCATTTACTTCTCTTACAACCCCATCTATAAATATATTAAACAACCACGGTGACATCACACATCCTTGTCTAAGGCCTACTTTTACTGGGAAATAATCTCCCTCTTTCCTACATACTCTAACTTGAGCCTCACTATCCTCATAAAAACTCTTTACTGCTTTCAGTAACCTACCTCCTACACCATACACCTGCAACATCTGCCACATTGCCCCCCTATCCACCCTGTCATACACCTTTTCCAAATCCATAAATGCCACAAAGACCTCTTTAGCCTTATCTAAATACTGTTCACTTATATGTTTCACTGTAAATACCTGGTCCACACACCCCCTACCTTTCCTAAAGCCTCCTTGTTCATCTGCTATCCCATTCTCCATCTTACTCTTAATTCTTTCAATAATAACTCTACCATACACTTTACCAGGTATACTCAACAGACTTATCCCCCTATAATTTTTGCACTCTCTTTTGTCCCCTTTGCCTTTATACAAAGGAACTATGCATGGTCTCTGCCAATCCCTAGGTACCTTACCCTCTTCCATACATTTATTAAATAATTGCACCAACCACTCCAAAACTATATCCCCACCTGCTTTTAACATTTCTATCTTTATCCCATCAATTCCGGCTGCCTTACCCCCTTTCATTTTACCTACTGCCTCACGAACTTCCCCCACACTCACAACTGGCTCTTCCTCACTCCTACAAGATGTTATTCCTCCTTGCCCTATACACGAAATCACAGCTTCCCTATCTTCATCAACATTTAACAATTCCTCAAAATATTCCCTCCATCTTCCCAATACCTCTAACTCTCCATTTAATAACTCTCCTCTCCTATTTTTAACTGACAAATCCATTTGTTCTCTAGGCTTTCTTAACTTGTTAATCTCACTCCAAAACTTTTTCTTATTTTCAACAAAATTTGTTGATAACATCTCACCCACTCTCTCATTTGCTCTCTTTTTACATTGCTTCTCCACTCTCTTAACCTCTCTCTTTTTCTCCACATACTCTTCCCTCCTTGCATCACTTCTACTTTGTAAAAACTTCTCATATGCTAACTTTTTCTCCCTTACTACTCTCTTTACATCATCATTCCACCAATCGCTCCTCTTCCCTCCCGCACCCACTTTCCTGTAACCACAAACTTCTGCTGAACACTCTAACACTACATTTTTAAACCTACCCCATACCTCTTCGACCCCATTGCCTATGCTCTCATTAGCCCATCTATCCTCCAATAGCTGTTTATATCTTACCCTAACTGCCTCTTCTTTTAGTTTATAAACCTTCACCTCTCTCTTCCCTGATGCTTCTATTCTCCTTGTATCCCATCTACCTTTTACTTTCAGTGTAGCTACAACTATTATGATGGTGAACTTTTGATCTAAAGAATTGGTGCTACCTTCTCCTTCATAATAATAATATCTATTTCTACAAGTACATGTACAAGGTATACAGGTCTAGCTGACATCAGTGACATACTACTATAACATGGGGGGGAAAATGCTTCAAAAGTGAAATGTTCAAATTTTACTGTTTAAAATACTCAACTGTACTTAATTTGTAAATTGTTTACTGTAATTTTTACCACTGCTTAGTTAATCTTAAGTTAAGCTTAGTTAATCTTAAGTTAATTTTAACCCTGCCCAGAATGCTCTGCATACAAGGGGCTTTTGGCATGAAAGTTAAGACACATGTGCAACATCTGGATATCTTTATTGTAGACGTTTCGCCATCCAGTGGCTTTATCAATACAGATTCTAGGACATAATTGGAAGACAGTAGAAGAAAGGTATAAAATACCGTCATATTGATGGTATTTTATACCTTTCTTGCACAACTTGTCAGACACTGCAACATCATGGAATCTTGGTTCAGAGGACATCTACAAGACCTTCTTCATGGCTGCTACAACTAACCCATCTCTTTGGGAAGGACCTACTTCCACTGGGGAATCCCGCCTACCAGCGACTATGCCCTCGTCTGCTGCACGTCCTGATCCACTGACACCTATATAAACGCCAGTCTTCTTGCCTTTGCTCCAGATTCTCCTCCACCACGATGCTGTGAACACTAACTCCAAGGCTGAGGGACTGATTACCTCATCTTTTGTATATAGTTCTACTGTCTTCCAATTATGTCCTAGAATCTGTATTGATAAAGCCACTGGATGGCAAAACGTCTACAATAAAGATATCCAGATGTTGCACATGTGTCTTAACTTTCATATTGACGGTATTTTATACCTTTCTTGCACGGCTTTTGGCATGTACACCCAACTACTACAATTGTTGTACAACTATGTATCATGTCTAAATAAACTAGTACAGTGGACCCCCGGTATTCGATGGCATTGGTATATGTTAAATCTGGTATTCGATACATTTTAACGCAAAAATTTTGCCTCGCCACTCGTTAAAAAACCTGTCACATGCGATTCGTTCGGGACATGTCCATGTGTGGCCTGAACTGCCCCGTGCGTGCCAGTGTTTACAAGCCAGCCAGTGTGCTCGCATCTGAGCATACATTCGGTACATTCCATATTATCACAGTGTTTTTGGTGCTTGTTTCAGCAAAATAAGTCACCATGGGCCCCAAGAAAGCTTCTAGTGCCAACCCTTCGAGAAAAAGGGTGCTAATGACTATTGAAATGAAGAAAGAGATAATTGCAAAGTACGAAAGTGGAGTGCGTGTGTCGGAGCTGGCCAGGTTGTATACAAAACCCCAATCAACCATCGCTACTATAGTGGCCAGGAAAACGGCAATCAAGGAAGCTGTTGTTGCAAAAGGTGCAACTTTGTTTGTGAAACAGAGATCGCAAGTGTTAAAAGAAGTTGAGAGACTGTTATTGGTGTGAATAAATGAAAAACAGATAGCATCTCTCAAGCGATCATTTGTGAAAAGGCTAGGAAGTTGCATGAGGATTTAATTGAAAAAATGCCTGCAACTAGTGGTAATGTGAGTGAATTTAAGGCCAGCAAAGGTTGGTTTGAAAGATTTAAGAATCGTAGTGGCATACATAGTGTGATTAGGCATGGTGAGGCTGCCAGTTCGGACCAAAAAGCAGCTGAAAAATATGTGAAGAAATTCAAGGATTACATACACAGTGAAGAATTTAAACCTGAACAAGTGTTTAATTGCGACAAAACAGGCCTGTTTTGGAAGAAATTGCCAAGCAGGACCTACATTACCCAGGAGGAAAAGGCACTCCCAGAACATAAGCCTATGAAAGACAGGCTTGCTCTTCTGATGTGTGCCAATGCTAGTGGTGATTGCAAAGTGAAGCCTTTATTGATGTATCACTCAGAAACTCCCAGAGCGTTCAGGCAAAAGAATGTCCTCAAGGCTAATTTGTGTGTGCTGTGGAGGGCAAACAGTAAGGCATGGGTCACTAGGGACTTTTTCTATGACTGGTTACACCATGCATTTGCCCCCAATGTGAAAAATTACCTAACTGAAAAGAAATTAGATCTTAAGTGCCTCCTGGTATTAGACAATGCCCCTGGTCATCCTACAGACTTGGCAGAGCAACTTTATGGGGGCATGAGCTTCATTAAGGTGAAGTTTTTGCCTCCTAATACCACTCCTCTCCTGCAGCCCATGGACCAGCAGGTCATTTCCAACTTCAAGAAACTGTACACAAAAGCCATGTTTCAAAAGTGCTTTGAAGTGACCACAGACAATCGATTGACTCTAAGAGTTTTGGAAGGATCACTTTAATATCCTCAATTGTGTAAACCTTATAGGTAGGGCTTGGAAGGGAGTGACTAAGAGGACCTTGAACTCTGCTTCGAAGAAACTGTGGCCAGAATGTGTAGACAAAAGGGATTTTGAAGGGTTTGAGGCTAACCCTGGGAATCCTATGACAGTTGAGGAAACCATTGTAGCATTGGGGAAGTCCTTGGGGTTGGAGGTTAGTGGGGAGGATGTGGAAGAGTTGGTGGAGGAGGACAATAACAAACTAACCACTGATGAGCTGCTAGATCATCTTCAACAGCAAGAGGCCAGATCTGAGGAAACTGCTTCGGAGGAGGGGATAGAGAAATTGAGGAAGTTGCCTGCTTCACAGATTAAAGAAATGTGTGCAATGTGGACAAAGGTGAAAACCTTTATGGATGAAAATCACCCTGACACAGCTACTGCAAGCCGTGCTGGTGACTATTACAATGACAATGTTGTGAACCACTTTAGAAAAGTCATAAAGGACCGAGAGGTACAGGCCTCTATGGACAGATATGTTGTGCAACAGAAGTCCAGTGACTCTGAAGCTGGTCCTAGTGGCATTAAAAGAAGAAGGGAGGTAACCCCGGAAAAGGACTTGCTACCTCAAGTGCTAATGGAAGGGGATTCCCCTTCTAAACAATAAGTTCCACACTCTCCCCTCCTCCCATCCCATCAATCATCACCAGATCTTCAATAAAGGTAAGTGTCATGTATTCTATTGTTAGTAGAGTACGTACTACAAACTGTGCATGTCTTCTTCAGTTTGTGTGCATTAACCCATAAACGGTCCAAGCAGATCTACGTTCACATGTGTAGTGCTACAAAAGTAGATCTACGTTTTTTTACATATTTTCAAATATAACAAAAAAAAGTAAATCAAAGTTTTTTACACGTTTTCAAATGTAAAACAACAAAAAGAAGATCTACTTTTTTTACATACTTTCAAATGTTGAAAAAACGTATATATACGTTTGGACCGTTTATGGTTTAAACTTAATATTTCATGTGGTAAAATTTTTTTTTTCACACTTTTGGGTGTCTTGCACGGATTAATATGATTTCCATTATTTCTTATGGGGAAAATTAATTCGTCTTCTGATAATTTTGGCTTACGATGAGCTCTCTGGAATGGATTAATATCGTATTATTATTATTATTATATAGAAAGCCGCTTGTTATGCAGAGCATTTTGGGCAAATTAGGTAAATTTTGTCCCAGGATGAGACCCACACCAGTCTACTAACACCCAGGTACTCATTTTATTCTGATGGGTGAACATGGACAACAGGTGTCTTATAGAAACACGTCCTAATGTTATTCAGCCATACCGGAGATTCAAACTCCGGACCTTAGTGTGTGAGCTGAGTGCACTAGCGATCGAGCTACAGAACACCATCCTTGGTTCTATCCTCATAACCACCCACTATGAAGACACTGTATGACAGATGGGTTTAGCACTACTCACAACTAGTAAACAATACTGTCAGTCACTAGTAACAGTACACTGCATGCTAACACTACACTGAAGCAATATATCCATCAATCACTAGTAGCAGATATCCACCACTCACCTGTTGTCATAGGAAATTTGCCAGCATTTCTAAGGTAAGCAAAGAGTTCCCCACCACAGACATACTCAAACAACATGTAAAGGAAGCGATCATCTCGGTGATGCCAGTACCTGAAACACAGTAATGGTAAGACAAGTGAAAGATAGGGAAAAAAAGTTATCAGAACATACGTATCAGTGTCTGCAGCAAGGGTAGTAACTGAAGTACCAGCACCTACAACAAGTAACAACAAGAATAAACTAAGTACCAGTACTTGCAACAAATAACAACATTTACTGATGATGTTTTGCCCATGCAGCAGACTCCATCACTGGCTGATAAACCTAGTGAAAGGTGAGCACAGTAAGGTGAAGAGCAAGTGTGATGCACGTCACGTTATATTGATTCTCAAGCTTCCAGGTAGTTTTCTGACAAGATACTCAGCCAAGCTGTAGAAACAGTTACTCTGGTTGAGGTTGCTGGAGATGCTTAAGAGTGCAGATTCAAACATTCTTTTCTGGATGTCTTCACTGACAACAAGTAATGAACCATTCTAGTACTGTAGTTGAATTACTGAGTATTCCACTAGCATTAAGGTTGTTCAATCTGCCGACATGTTGGTGCTCTGATATGAGTTTGTGGAGATCTCTGGATGTGAATGATGATTCTGGTATTTCTGTCTGATGATGTCTTTGATGGCAGCAGAGGCAGTGATGGCAATAAAGACACTGGTACCTGAGTTTCTTTGTTTTAATACATTTCACCCAAGGCTGCACTCTATCAAATATACAATAATAAGTGAATACATCACCTTATAAAGCAAATGAGGTCACAAAATTTTAAGATCAAGTCAAGCGAGGTCAGGTATAGAAGAGTAGGAGTGGGGCTAAAATGACTGTTCATTATGTTTATTACACTAATCTTAAAATTTTGTGACCTCACATGTGACCTGTCTTTCTCAGAGCCTGACCTCATGGTGCTCATTTGCTTTATAAGAGTGAATTTCCTTATCCTTGTATACTTAATAAAGCACAGCTTTGGGAAAAACATTGCATTAAAAGGATTCTACGTTACCAGTGTATTTCTGATTGTTGGTTTTTGCAACTGTCAACCAGAGGCAGTGGTGGATATGTTGAGTTAAAAATTGGAGATCTTGGAGAACTGTTTGGCAATGAGGTTGTTAAGGAGAACTACGTATTTCTTAATGAGTGAGACATGCAGCAAGTGAGTACCTTTATTGTTGAAATGCTTCGCCTACATGGAAGGCTTCATCAGTCAAATTCAGAGGAGAATGTATTGTAGGCAACAGTAGTAGTGGTGAGGTAAAGATGATGGTGAAGGGTTCAGCTCTATCGTCTGGAACAGTATGAAGCTGAAGCATGAGAATGGAGTTTTAAATACTGTTGAAGGTGAGGTGGGAGATCTTGCCACTAGTTCTGCTGCTTATAATACATTCTCCTGAAGCCTACCACATAGGAAGAAACGTTTCAACAATAACAAACATTATCCAACTGTTGTACATGTCTGACTTATCAACTTGTCAGTATATTATACCATTTTCAACATATTTCTTGTTGGTGGCATCATTTAAGGGACAATTGGTTACGCGAGAACATTGACAGGATGATTTCACATTGTCAATTTTGGACAGTAATGTGATGATTTCACATTTTCTAGTGTAACTCGTCAAAATGTTGCCCATATATGTAATCACATTAGATTACTGGAGATGAAACGTTTGATGCTTTCTGTTATTAAATGTTCCATACATTGGTTACCTACTACAGCACTATTTTGGGCATCCCAAAATAATGTCACAACTTTTTTCCTCCAAATTGACGAAATCGTAATCAACAAATATCCCAAAATCAGGAGGTTTGTATGGTGGGTACAGCTGCTGCTACAGCTGCTGCTACAGCTGCTGCTACAGCTGCTGCTACAGCTGCTCTTGAAGCTGCTGCTACAGCTGCTCGTGATAAAGCTGCTGCTACAGCTGCTCGTGATAAAGCTGCTGCTACAGCTGCTCTTGATAAAGCTGCTGCTACAGCTGCTCGTGATGAAGCTGCTGCTACAGCTGCTCGTGATAAAGCTGCTGCTACAGCTGCTCGTGATAAAGCTGCTGCTACAGCTGCTCGTGATAAAGCTGCTGCTACAGCTGCTCTTGATAAAGCTGCTGCTACAGCTGCTCGTGATAAAGCTGCTGCTACAGCTGCTCGTGATAAAGCTGCTGCTACAGCTGCTCTTGATAAAGCTGCTGCTAGAACTGCTCTTGATAAAGCTGCTGCTAGAGCTGCTCTTGATAAAGCTGCTGCTAGAGCTGCTCTTGTTAAAGCTGCTGCTAGAGCTGCTCTTGATAAAGCTGCTGCTACAGCTGCTCGTGATAAAGCTGCTGCTACAGCTGCTCGTGATGAAGCTGCTGCTACAGCTGCTCGTGATGAAGCTGCTGCTACAGCTCCTCGTGATAAAGCTGCTGCTACAGCTGCTCTTGATAAAGCTGCTGCTAGAACTGCTCTTGATAAAGCTGCTGCTACAGCAGCTCCTGATGCAGCTGCTGCTACAGCAGCTCCTGATGCAGCTGCTGCTACAGCAGCTCCTGATGCAGCTGCTGCTACAGCAGCTCCTGATGCAGCTGCTGCTACAGCAGCTCCTGATGCAGCTGCTGCTACAGCAGCTCCTGATGCAGCTGCTGCTACAGCAGCTCCTGATGCAGCTGCTGCTACAGCTGCTCTTGATGCAGCTGCTGCAGCTACAGCTGCTCTTGATGCAGCTGCAGCTACAGCTGCTCTTGATGCAGCTGCTGCAGCTACAGCTGCTCTTGATGCAGCTGCTGCAGCTACAGCTGCTCTTGATGCAGCTGCTGCTACAGCTGCTCTTGATAACGCTGCTGTTACAGCTGCTCTTGATAAAGCTGCTGCTACAGCTGCTCGTGATAAAGCTGCTGCTACAGCTGCTCGTGATAAAGCTGCTGCTACAGCTGCTCGTGATAAAGCTGCTGCTACAGCTGCTCGTGATAAAGCTGCTGCTACAGCTGCTCTTGATAAAGCTGCTTCTACAGCTGCTCTTGATAAAGCTGCTGCTACAGCTGCTCTTGATTCTGCTGCTATAGCTACTCTTGATGCAGCTGCTGCAGCTGCTCTTGTTGCCGCTGCTACAGCTGCTCTTGATGCAGCTGCTGCTACAGCTGCTCTTGATAAAGCTGCTGCTACAGCTGCTCTTGATAAAGCTGCTGCTACAGCTGCTCTTGATAAAGCTGCTGCTACAGCTGCTCTTGATAAAGCTGCTGCTACAGCTGCTCTTGATAAAGCTGCTGCTACATCTGCTCGTGATAAAGCTGCTGCTACAGCTGCTCGTGATAAAGCTGCTGCTACAGCTGCTCGTGATAAAGCTGCTGCTACAGCTGCTCGTGATAAAGCTGCTGCTACAGCTGCTCTTGATAAAGCTGCTTCTACAGCTGCTCTTGATAAAGCTGCTGCTACAGCTGCTCTTGATAAAGCTGCTGCTAGAGCTGCTCTTGATAAAGCTGCTGCTACAGCTGCTCTTGATAAAGCTGCTGCTACAGCTGCTCTTGATAAAGCTGCTGCTACAGCTGCTCTTGATAAAGCTGCTGCTACAGCTGCTCTTGATAAAGCTGCTGCTACAGCTGCTCGTGATAAAGCTGCTGCTACAGCTGCTCGTGATAAAGCTGCTGCTACAGCTGCTCGTGATAAAGCTGCTGCTACAGCTGCTCGTGATAAAGCTGCTGCTACAGCTGCTCGTGATAAAGCTGCTGCTACATTATTATTATTATAATCAAAAAAGAAGCGCTAAGCCACAAGGGCTATACAGCCCAGCTGCTGCTACAGCTGCTCGTGATAAAGCTGCTGCTACAGCTGCTCGTGATAAAGCTGCTGCTAGAGCTGCTCTTGATAAAGCTGCTGCTAGAGCTGCTCTTGATAAAGCTGCTGCTACAGCTGCTCGTGATAAAGCTGCTGCTACAGCTGCTCGTGATGAAGCTGCTGCTACAGCTGCTGCTGGTGAAGACAACGTTTGCAGTACCAGTATGTGCCAGTTTGCTGTCAAATCCATGTTTTATGAACTCTTATTCAGTGAAAAAATTAATGAAATCAGACGAAAAATAAAAAAAAATGAAATGTTAAACTGCTACCTCCTTATGTTTTCTGCTTAAAACAGCAGATAACTGAAACCGCAGAAACCAAGTCGCTGATACGGGGTTCTTTAATAACTAAATAATTTATATATATGAAAGAGAGAGGGAGTGAGTGAGGGTGATACTAACATGTCTATGATAAAGGGGTGAGTGACCAAGCGTAGGATGTTCTTCTCATTCTTGACATGTTCTATCTGCTTGAGCCTGATGACGTCACTGATGGCTAGGATCTTCATGGCTAGGTACTGTGACGTCACCTTGTCACGACACAGACATACTCGACCAAAGGTGCCAGTACCTGTGGAGAAACATTGTGGTGAGTACCTGTGGAGAAACATTGTGGTGAGTACCTGCGGAGAAACATTGTGTTGAGTACCTGTGGAGAAACATTGTGGTAGGTAAGACACAGGCAACGGTTAGACAACTTTATTCCGAAATGTTTCGCCTACACAGTAGGCTTATTCAGTCGAGTACAGAAAGTAGGCAGAAGCAGTAGAGATGTGAAGACGATGTAATCAGTCCATCACCCAGGAAGACGTAGATGTGAGGTTGTCAGTCCCTCAGCCTGGGGAAGAATTCTGTTCCATAGTCTGGAACTATCTGAAGATCAAGCCACAGGAGTCAGTACCTCACACACAGTTGAGTACAAACTAAGACTGCAGGTGCCAGAACCTCACACACAGTTGAGTACAAACACTACAGGTGTCAGTACCTCCCACACAGCTGAGTACAAACCAACACTGCAGGTGTCAGTACCTCACACACAGTTGACTGGGTACAAACTAGCACTGCAGGAGTCAGTACCTCACACACAGTTGACTGAGTACAAACTAACACTGAAGTCAGTACCTCACACAGTTGAGTACAAACACTACAGGTGTCAGTACCTCACACACAGCTGAGTACAAACTAACATTGCAGGTGTCAGTACCTCACACACAGTTGACTGAGTACAAACTAGCACTGCAGGAGTCAGTACCTCACACACAGTTGACTGAGTACAAACTAACACTGAAGTCAGTACCTCACACAGTTGAGTACAAACACTACAGGTGTCAGTACCTCACACACAGCTGAGTACAAACTAACACTGCAGGAGTCAGTACCTCACACACAGTTGACTGGGTACAAACTAACACTGCAGGAGTCAGTACCTCACACACAGTTGACTGAGTACAAACTAACACTGGAGTCAGTACCTCACACACAGTTGACTGAGTACAAACTAACACTGCAGGAGTCAGTACCTCACACACAGTTGACTGAGTACAAACTAACACTGCAGGAGTCAGTACCTCACACACAGTTGACTGAGTACAAACTAATACTGCAGGAGTCAGTACCTCACACACAGTTAACTGAGTACAAACTAACACTGCAGGAGTCAGTACCTCACACACAGTTGAGTACAAACTAACACTGCATGAGTCAGTACCTCACACACAGCTGAATGAGTACAAACTAACACTGGAGTCAGTACCTCACACACAGTTGACTGAGTACAAACTAACACTGCAGGAGTCAGTACCTCACACACAGTTGACTGAGTACAAACTAACACTGGAGTCGGTACCTCACACACAGTTGACTGAGTACAAACTAACACTGGAGTCGGTACCTCACACACAGTTGACTGAGTACAAACTAACACTGGAGTCAGTGCCTCACACACAGTTGACTGAGTACAAACTAACACTGGAGTCAGTACCTCACACACACAGTTGACTGAGTACAAACTAACACTGGAGTCGGTACCTCACACAGTTGACTGAGTACAAACTAACACTGGAGTCGGTACCTCACACACAGTTGACTGAGTACAAACTAACACTGGAGTCGGTACCTCACACACAGTTGACTGAGTACAAACTAACATTGGAGTCGGTACCTCACACACAGTTGACTGAGTACAAACTAACACTGGAGTCGGTACCTCACACACAGTTGACTGAGTACAAACTAACACTGGAGTCGGTAACTCACACACAGTTGACTGAGTACAAACTAACACTGGAGTCGGTACCTCACACACAGTTGACTGAGTACAAACTAACACTGGAGTCGGTACCTCACACACAGTTGACTGAGTACAAACTAACACTAGAGTCGGTACCTCACACACAGTTGACTGAGTACAAACTAACACTGGAGTCGGTACCTCACACACAGTTGACTGAGTACAAACTAACACTGGAGTCGGTAACTCACACACAGTTGACTGAGTACAAACTAACACTGGAGTCGGTAACTCACACACAGATGGTGAATGTTGTTACTTCTGCCAGTACCCCGGGAAGATGGTGAATGTTGTTACTTCTGTCAGTACCCCGGGAAGATGGTGAATGTTGTTACTTCTGCCAGTACCCCGGGGAGATGGTGAATGTTGCTACTTCTGCCAGTACCCCGGGAAGATGGTGAATATTGTTACTTCTGCCAGTACCCCGGGAAGATGGTGAATGTTGTTACTTCTGCCAGTACCCCGGGAAGATGGTGAATGTTGTTACTTCTGCCAGTACCCCGGGGAGATGGTGAATGTTGCTACTTCTGCCAGTACCCCGGGAAGATGGTGAATATTGTTACTTCTGCCAGTACCCCGGGAAGATGGTGAATGTTGTTACTTCTGCCAGTACCCCGGGAAGATGGTGAATGTTGTTACTTCTGCCAGTACCCCGGGAAGATGGTGAATATTGTTACTTCTGCCAGTACCCCGGGAAGATGGTGAATGTTGTTACTTCTGCCAGTACCCCGGGAAGATGGTGAATGTTGTTACTTCTGCCAGTACCCCGGGAAGATGGTGAATGTTGTTACTTCTGCCAGTACCCCGGGAAGATGGTGAATGTTGTTACTTCTGCCAGTACCCAGGGAAGATGGTGAATATTGTTACTTCTGCCAGTACCCCGGGAAGATGGTGAATGTTGTTACTTCTGCCAGTACCCCGGGAAGATGGTGAATGTTGTTACTTCTGCCAGTACCCCGGGAAGATGGTGAATGTTGTTAATTCTGCCAGTACCCCGGGAAGATGGTGAATGTTGTTACTTCTGCCAGTACCCCGGGAAGATGGTGAATATTGTTACTTCTGCCAGTACCCCGGGAAGATGGTGAATATTGTTACTTCTGCCAGTACCCCGGGGAGATATTGAATGTTGTTACTTCTGTCAGTACCCCGGGAAGATGGTGAATGTTGTTACTTCTGCCAGTACCCCGGGAAGATGGTGAATGTTGTTACTTCTGCCAGTACCCCGGGAAGATGGTGAATATTGTTACTTCTGCCAGTACCCCGGGAAGATGGTGAATGTTGTTACTTCTGCCAGTACCCCGGGAAGATGGTGAATGTTGTTACTTCTGCCAGTACCCCGGGAAGATGGTGAATATTGTTACTTCTGCCAGTACCCCGGGAAGATGGTGAATATTGTTACTTCTGCCAGTACCCCGGGGAGATGGTGAATGTTGTTACTTCTGTCAGTACCCCGGGAAGATGGTGAATGTTGTTACTTCTGCCAGTACCCCGGGAAGATGGTGAATGTTGTTACTTCTGCCAGTACCCCGGGAAGATGGTGAATATTGTTACTTCTGCCAGTACCCCGGGAAGATGGTGAATGTTGTTACTTCTGCCAGTACCCCGGGAAGATGGTGAATGTTGTTACTTCTGCCAGTACCCCGGGAAGATGGTGAATATTGTTACTTCTGCCAGTACCCCGGGAAGATGGTGAATCTTGTTACTTCTGCCAGTACCCCGGGGAGATGGTGAATGTTGTTACTTCTGTCAGTACCCCGGGAAGATGGTGAATGTTGTTACTTCTGCCAGTACCCCGGGAAGATGGTGAATGTTGTTACTTCTGCCAGTACCCCGGGAAGATGGTGAATATTGTTACTTCTGCCAGTACCCCGGGAAGATGGTGAATGTTGTTACTTCTGCCAGTACCCCGGGAAGATGGTGAATGTTGTTAATTCTGCCAGTACCCCGGGAAGATGGTGAATGTTGTTACTTCTGCCAGTACCCCGGGAAGATGGTGAATGCTGTTACTTCTGCCAGTACCCCGGGAAGATGGTGAATGCTGTTACTTCTGCCAGTACCCCAGGAAGATGGTGAATGTTGTTACTTCTGCCAGTACCCCGGGAAGATGGTGAATATTGTTACTTCTGCCAGTACCCCGGGAAGATGGTGAATGCTGTTACTTCTGCCAGTACCCCGGGAAGATGGTGAATGCTGTTACTTCTGCCAGTACCCCGGGAAGATGGTGAATATTGTTACTTCTGCCAGTACCCCGGGAAGATGGTGAATGTTGTTACTTCTGCCAGTACCCCGGGAAGATGGTGAATGTTGTTACTTCTGCCAGTACCCCGGGAAGATGGTGAATATTGTTACTTCTGCCAGTACCCCGGGAAGATGGTGAATGTTGTTACTTCTGCCAGTACCCCGGGAAGATGGTGAATGCTGTTACTTCTGCCAGTACCCCGGGAAGATTGTGAATGCTGTTACTTCTGCCAGTACCCCGGGAAGATGGTGAATATTGTTACTTCTGCCAGTACCCCGGGAAGATGGTGAATGTTGTTACTTCTGCCAGTACCCCGGGAAGATGGTGAATGTTGTTACTTCTGCCAGTACCCCGGGAAGATGGTGAATGTTGTTACTTCTGCCAGTACCCTGGGAAGATGGTGAATATTGTTACTTCTGCCAGTACCCCGGGAAGACGGTGAATGTTGTTACTTCTGCCAGTACCCCGGGAAGATGGTGAATGTTGTTACTTCTGCCAGTACCCCGGGGAGATGGTGAATGTTGTTACTTCTGTCAGTACCCCGGGAAGATGGTGAATGTTGTTACTTCTGCCAGTACCCCGGGAAGATGGTGAATGTTGTTACTTCTGCCAGTACCCCGGGAAGATGGTGAATGTTGTTACTTCTGTCAGTACCCCGGGAAGATGGTGAATGTTGTTACTTCTGCCAGTACCCCGGGAAGATGGTGAATGTTGTTACTTCTGCCAGTACCCCGGGAAGATGGTGAATGTTGTTACTTCTGCCAGTACCCCGGGAAGATGGTGAATGTTGTTACTTCTGCCAGTAGCCTGGGAAGATGGTGAATGTTGTTACTTCTGCCAGTACCCCGGGAAGATGGTGAATGTTGTTACTTCTGCCAGTACCCCGGGAAGATGGTGAATGTTGTTACTTCTGCCAGTACCCCGGGAAGATGGTGAATATTGTTACTTCTGCCAGTACCCCGGGAAGATGGTGAATGTTGCTACTTCTGCCAGTACCCCGGGAAGATGGTGAATGTTGTTACTTCTGCCAGTACCCCGGGGAGATGGTGAATGTTGTTACTTCTGCCAGTACCCCGGGAAGATGGTGAATATTGTTACTTCTGCCAGTACCCCGGGAAGATAGTGAATGTTGTTACTTCTGCCAGTACCCCGGGGAGATGGTGAATGTTGTTACTTCTGCCAGTACCCCGGGAAGATGGTGAATGTTGTTACTTCTGCCAGTACCCCGGGAAGATGGTGAATATTGTTACTTCTGCCAGTACCCCGGGAAGATGGTGAATGTTGTTACTTCTGCCAGTACCCCGGGATGATGGTGAATGTTGTTACTTCTGCCAGTACCCCGGGAAGATGGTGAATATTGTTACTTCTGCCAGTACCCCGGGAAGATGGCGAATATTGTTACTTCTGCCAGTACCCCGGGAAGATGGTGAATGTTGTTACTTCTGCCAGTACCCCGGGGAGATGGTGAATATTGTTACTTCTGTCAGTACCCCGGGAAGATGGTGAATGTTGTTACTTCTGCCAGTACCCCGGGAAGATGGTGAATGTTGTTACTTCTGCCAGTACCCCAGGAAGATGGTGAATATTGTTACTTCTGCCAGTACCCCGGGAAGATGGTGAATGTTGTTACTTCTGCCAGTACCCCGGGAAGATGGTGAATGTTGCTACTTCTGCCAGTACCCCGGGAAGATGGTGAATGTTGTTACTTCTGCCAGTACCCCGGGAAGATGGTGAATGCTGTTACTTCTGCCAGTACCCCGGGAAGATGGTGAATGTTGTTACTTCTGCCAGTACCCCGGGAAGATGGTGAATATTGTTACTTCTGCCAGTACTCCGGGAAGATGGTGAATGTTGTTACTTCTGCCAGTACCCCGGGGAGATGGGGAATGTTGTTACTTCTGCCAGTACCCCGGGAAGATGGTGAATGTTGTTACTTCTGCCAGTACCCCGGGAAGATGGTGAATATTGTTACTTCTGCCAGTACCCTGGGAAGATGGTGAATGTTGTTACTTCTGCCAGTACCCCAGGGAGATGGGGAATGTTGTTACTTCTGCCAGTACCCCGGGAAGATGGTGAATGTTGTTACTTCTGCCAGTACCCTGGGAAGATGGTGAATATTGTTACTTCTGCCAGTACCCCGGGAAGACGGTGAATGTTGTTACTTCTGCCAGTACCCCGGGAAGATGGTGAATGTTGTTACTTCTGCCAGTACCCCGGGAAGATGGTGAATATTGTTACTTCTGCCAGTACCCCGGGAAGATGGTGAATATTGTTACTTCTGCCAGTACCCCGGGAAGATGGTGAATATTGTTACTTCTGCCAGTACCCCGGGAAGATGGTGAATATTGTTACTTCTGCCAGTACCCCGGGAAGATGGTGAATGTTGTTACTTCTGCCAGTACCCCGGGAAGATGGTGAATGTTGTTACTTCTGCCAGTACCCCGGGAAGATGGTGAATGTTGTTACTTCTGCCAGTACCCCGGGAAGATGGTGAATGTTGTTACTTCTGTCAGTACCCTGGGAAGACGGTGAATGTTGTTACTTCTGCCAGTACCCCGGGAAGATGGTGAATATTGTTACTTCTGCCAGTACCCTGGGAAGATGGTGAATGTTGTTACTTCTGCCAGTACCCCGGGAAGATGGTGAATGTTGTTACTTCTGTCAGTACCCTGGGAAGATGGTGAATGTTGTTACTTCTGCCAGTACCCTGGGAAGATGGTGAATGTTGTTACTTCTGCCAGTACCCCGGGAAGATGGTGAATGTTGTTACTTCTGTCAGTACCCGGGGAAGATGGTGAATGTTGTTACTTCTGTCAGTACCCTGGGAAGATGGTGAATATTGTTACTTCTGCCAGTACCCTGGGAAGATGGTGAATGTTGTTACTTCTGCCAGTACCCCGGGAAGATGGTGAATGTTGTTAATTCTGCCAGTACCCCGGGAAGATGGTGAATGTTGTTACTTCTGTCAGTACCCCGGGAAGATGGTGAATGTTGTTACTTCTGCCAGTACCCCGGGAAGATGGTGAATATTGTTACTTCTGCCAGTACCCCGGGAAGATGGTGAATGTTGTTACTTCTGCCAGTACCCCGGGAAGATGGTGAATATTGTTACTTCTGTCAGTACCCCGGGAAGATGGTGAATGTTGTTACTTCTGCCAGTACCCCGGGAAGATGGTGAATGTTGTTACTTCTGCCAGTACCCCGGGAAGATGGTGAATGTTGTTACTTCTGCCAGTACCCCGGGAAGATGGTGAATATTGTTACTTCTGCCAGTACCCCGGGAAGATGGTGAATATTGTTACTTCTGCCAGTACCCCGGGAAGATGGTGAATGTTGTTACTTCTGCCAGTACCCCGGGAAGATGGTGAATGTTGTTACTTCTGCCAGTACCCCGGGGAGATGGTGAATGTTGTTACTTCTGTCAGTACCCCGGGAAGATGGTGAATGTTGTTACTTCTGCCAGTACCCCGGGAAGATGGTGAATGTTGTTACTTCTGCCAGTACCCCGGGAAGATGGTGAATGTTGTTACTTCTGTCAGTACCCCGGGAAGATGGTGAATGTTGTTACTTCTGCCAGTACCCCGGGAAGATGGTGAATGTTGTTACTTCTGCCAGTACCCCGGGAAGATGGTGAATGTTGTTACTTCTGCCAGTACCCCGGGAAGATGGTGAATGTTGTTACTTCTGCCAGTAGCCTGGGAAGATGGTGAATGTTGTTACTTCTGCCAGTACCCCGGGAAGATGGTGAATGTTGTTACTTCTGCCAGTACCCCGGGAAGATGGTGAATGTTGTTACTTCTGCCAGTACCCCGGGAAGATGGTGAATGTTGTTACTTCTGCCAGTACCCCGGGAAGATGGTGAATGTTGTTACTTCTGCCAGTACCCCGGGAAGATGGTGAATGTTGTTACTTCTGTCAGTACCCCGGGGAGATGGTGAATGTTAGTTACTTCTGCCAGTACCCCGGGAAGATGGTGAATATTGTTACTTCTGCCAGTACCCCGGGAAGATGGTGAATGTTGCTACTTCTGCCAGTACCCCGGGAAGATGGTGAATGTTGTTACTTCTGCCAGTACCCCGGGGAGATGGTGAATGTTGTTACTTCTGCCAGTACCCCGGGAAGATGGTGAATATTGTTACTTCTGCCAGTACCCCGGGAAGATAGTGAATGTTGTTACTTCTGCCAGTACCCCGGGGAGATGGTGAATGTTGTTACTTCTGCCAGTACCCCGGGAAGATGGTGAATGTTGTTACTTCTGCCAGTACCCCGGGAAGATGGTGAATATTGTTACTTCTGCCAGTACCCCGGGAAGATGGTGAATGTTGTTACTTCTGCCAGTACCCCGGGAAGATGGTGAATGTTGTTACTTCTGCCAGTACCCCGGGAAGATGGTGAATATTGTTACTTCTGCCAGTACCCCGGGAAGATGGCGAATATTGTTACTTCTGCCAGTACCCCGGGAAGATGGTGAATGTTGTTACTTCTGCCAGTACCCCGGGGAGATGGTGAATATTGTTACTTCTGTCAGTACCCCGGGAAGATGGTGAATGTTGTTACTTCTGCCAGTACCCCGGGAAGATGGTGAATGTTGTTACTTCTGCCAGTACCCCGGGAAGATGGTGAATATTGTTACTTCTGCCAGTACCCCGGGAAGATGGTGAATGTTGTTACTTCTGCCAGTACCCCGGGAAGATGGTGAATGTTGCTACTTCTGCCAGTACCCCGGGAAGATGGTGAATGTTGTTACTTCTGCCAGTACCCCGGGAAGATGGTGAATGCTGTTACTTCTGCCAGTACCCCTGGAAGATGGTGAATGTTGTTACTTCTGCCAGTACCCCGGGAAGATGGTGAATATTGTTACTTCTGCCAGTACCCCGGGAAGATGGTGAATGTTGTTACTTCTGCCAGTACCCCGGGGAGATGGGGAATGTTGTTACTTCTGCCAGTACCCCGGGGAGATGGGGAATGTTGTTACTTCTGCCAGTACCCCGGGAAGATGGTGAATGTTGTTACTTCTGCCAGTACCCCGGGAAGATTGTGAATATTGTTACTTCTGCCAGTACCCCGGGAAGATGGTGAATGTTGTTACTTCTGCCAGTACCCCAGGGAGATGGGGAATGTTGTTACTTCTGCCAGTACCCCGGGGAGATGGTGAATGTTGTTTCTTCTGCCAGTACCCCGGGAAGATGGTGAATGTTGGTACTTCTGCCAGTACCCCGGGGAGATGCGGAATGTTGTTACTTCTGCCAGTACCCCGGGAAGATGGTGAATATTGTTACTTCTGCCAGTACCCCGGGAAGATGGTGAATGTTGTTACTTCTGCCAGTACCCTGGGAAGATGGTGAATGTTGTTACTTCTGCCAGTACCCCGGGGAGATGGTGAATGTTGTTACTTCTGCCAGTACCCCGGGAAGATGGTGAATGTTGTTACTTCTGCCAGTACCCCGGGAAGATGGTGAATGTTGTTGCTTCTGCCAGTACCCCGGGAAGATGGTGAATGTTGTTACTTCTGCCAGTACCCCGGGGAGATGGTGAATGTTGTTACTTCTGCCAGTACCCCGGGAAGATTGTGAATGTTGTTACTTCTGCCAGTACCCCGGGAAGATGGTGAATGCTGTTACTTCTGCCAGTACCCTGGGAAGATGGTGAATGTTGTTACTTCTGCCAGTACCCCGGGGAGATGGTGAATGTTGTTACTTCTGCCAGTACCCCGGGGAGATGGTGAATATTGTTACTTCTGCCAGTACCCCGGGAAGATGGTGAATGTTGTTACTTCTGCCAGTACCCCGGGAAGATGGTGAATGTTGTTACTTCTGCCAGTACCCCGGGGAGATGGGGAATGTTGTTACTTCTGCCAGTACCCCGGGAAGATGGTGAATATTGTTACTTCTGCCAGTACCCCGGGAAGATGGTGAATGTTGTTACTTCTGCCAGTACCCCGGGAAGATGGTGAATGTTGTTACTTCTGTCAGTACCCTGGGAAGATGGTGAATATTGTTACTTTTGCCAGTACCCCGGGGAGATGGTGAATATTGTTACTTCTGCCAGTACCCCGGGAAGATGGTGAATGTTGTTACTTCTGCCAGTACCCCGGGGAGATGGGGAATGTTGTTACTTCTGCCAGTACCCCGGGAAGATGGTGAATATTGTTACTTCTGCCAGTACCCCGGGAAGATGGTGAATGTTGTTACTTCTGCCAGTACCCCGGGAAGATGGTGAATGTTGTTACTTCTGTCAGTACCCTGGGAAGATGGTGAATATTGTTACTTTTGCCAGTACCCCGGGGAGATGGTGAATATTGTTACTTCTGCCAGTACCCCGGGAAGATGGTGAATGTTGTTACTTCTGCCAGTACCCCGGGAAGATGGTGAATGTTGTTACTTCTGCCAGTACCCCGGGGAGATACGACCCGTGTTAAAAAATGCTCTTACTTAGGAAGTGACACACAATAACTTACTACTACATGATTGGTTCAGAGAACTGACAAGTTGATATATTAGACACATGTCCAATATTTGGACTGAACACATCGATTCCAGGCTGAGGGACTGATTACCTCAACCTTCTCCTCTCCTTACCATTTTCTACTTTGTGTTGAAACTGATGAAGTCACTGTGTGGCGAAACGTTTCCTCATTAAAGTTACCAAAATGTTGCATATGTGTCTAATTTATCAACTTACAACTACTAAGAACAAATTTCCCAGCAGGTGAAGACAGTGGTAGATGTAAGGAGACTTGGTCAAGACTTCTCGCGTCGTCCTGGGCTCCAACCTGAGTACTTTCAGTAGCAAAGAGAAGTATGCAACACTGATCTACCAGACAAGTGTAAGTGCTAGATAGAAGCAACGTAAGAAAGTTAAACATAAGATCCAGTACTTCACATCCCAGACAGCAACAGAGGTTACGCCGTTACCACTCACCTCTGTTCTAACTGTTGATATATACTGTTATCAAATACGTCTTGCGTAACTGTTGACTGATGAAGTGTCCCACATTATCAAAATTTTCGAATGAATGTTAAGGAGGACTGTAAAAAATGTAGACTGACACAGAGGCACCATGGGTTAGAGCAGGTCACTCGCATCATGGGTTAGAGCAGGTCACTCGCATCATGGGTTAGAGCAGGTCACTCGCATCATGGGTTAGAGCAGGTCACTCGCATCATGGGTTAGAGCAGGTCACTCGCATCATGGGTTAGAGCAGGTGACTCGCATCATGGGTTAGAGCAGGTGACTCGCATCATGGGTTAGAGCAGGTCACTCGCATCATGGGTTAGAGCAGGTCACTCGCATCATGGGTTAGAGCAGGTCACTCGCATCATGGGTTAGAGCAGGTCACTCGCATCATGGGTTAGAGCAGGTCACTCGCATCATGGGTTAGAGCAGGTCACTCGCATCATGGGTTAGAGCAGGTCACTCGCATCATGGGTTAGAGCAGGTGACTCGCATCATGGGTTAGAGCAGGTCACTCGCATCATGGGTTAGAGCAGGTCACTCGCATCATGGGTTAGAGCAGGTCACTCGCATCATGGGTTAGAGCAGGTCACTCGCATCATGGGTTAGAGCAGGTCACTCGCATCATGGGTTAGAGCAGGTCACTCGCATCATGGGTTAGAGCAGGTCACTCGCATCATGGGTTACAGCAAGTCACTCGCATCATGGGTTACAGCAAGTCACTTGCATCATGGGTTACAGCAAGTCACTCCCACCTCTATTGCTACATCATCACTACATGCTCCTCACAAGTGTAACTGTGCCATGCAAAGAGTACGTAACCTTTATTCGGCGCATGTACACACCCTCATTGAAAGGCTATTTCCCCCAACCAGCGAACCAGGTACTAAGGGCTAACGATGGGGCCCCATCGTTCAATCAGTACCCAGGTTCCAGCCAATGAGAAGATGGTTTTAGCAATCGCAGAGGTGTTGTGGGTACCACACACCTGTCTGCACTTGTCATTCCCATTCTAGAGCTGGTTGAAGCACGGTCTGCTCTCTAGTGGCTTCTATTCTGCCTTGCTTACCGTGGAGTACACTAATACCTATTGTTGTATATAGTTGTATATACACCCAGGCTAACAGGTCTTTGGGACTCCTGGGTTGTAATAGTAACTTTCCTATAATTAACAGACAAAATACATGCAAAAAGAATAACTGTAAAAATGGGCAGATGAATACTTAACTTCCTAATAAATATATCCCAGAGAGTAATGTTGAAGTGTGTCAACTATGGGGTTGTTACAGTGAAGTGTGTCAACTATGGGGTTGTTACAGTGAAGTGTGTCAACTATGGGGTTGTTACAGTGAAGTGTCAACTATGGGGTTGCTACAGTGAAGTGTGTCAACTATGGGGTTGTTACAGTGAAGTGTGTCAACTATGGGGTTGTTACAGTGAAGTGTCAACTATGGGGTTGCTACAGTGAAGTGTCAACTATGGGGTTGTTACAGTGAAGTGTGTCAACTATGGGGTTGTTACAGTGAAGTGTGTCAACTATGGGGTTGCTACAGTGAAGTGTCAACTATGAGGTTGTTACATTGAAGTGTCAACTATGGGGTTGTTACAGTGAAGAGTGTCAACTATGGGGTTGCTACAGTGAAGTTTGTCAACTATGGGGTTGTTACAGTGAAGTTTGTCAACTATGGGGTTGTTACAGTGAAGAGTGTCAACTATGGGGTTGCTACAGTGAAGTTTGTCAACTATGGGGTTGTTACAGTGAAGTTTGTCAACTATGGGGTTGTTACAGTGAAGTGTGTCAACTATGGGGTTGCTACAGTGAAGTGTCAACTATGGGGTTGTTACAGTGAAGTGTCAACTATGGGGTTGTTACAGTGAAGTGTGTCAACTATGGGGTTGTTACAGTGAAGAGTGTCAACTATGGGGTTGCTACAGTGAAGTTTGTCAACTATGGGGTTGTTACAGTGAAGTTTGTCAACTATGGGGTTGTTACAGTGAAGAGTGTCAACTATGGGGTTGTTACAGTGAAGAGTGTCAACTATGGGGTTGTTACAGTGAAGAGTGTCAACTATGGGGTTGCTACAGTGAAGAGTGTCAACTATGGGGTTGCTACAGTGAAGAGTGTCAACTATGGGGTTGCTACAGTGAAGAGTGTCAACTATGGGGTTGTTACAGTGAAGTGTGTCAACTATGGGGTTGTTACAGTGAAGAGTGTCAACTATGGGGTTGTTACAGTGAAGTGTCAACTATGGGGTTGTTACAGTGAAGTGTCAACTATGGGGTTGTTACAGTGAAGTGTCAACTATGGGGTTGTTACAGTGAAGTGTCAACTATGGGGCTGCTACAGTAAAGTGTCAACTATGGGGCTGCTACAGTAAAGTGTCAACTATGGGGCTGTTACAGTAAAGTGTCAACTATGGGGCTGCTACAGTGAAGTGTCAACTATGGGGCTGCTACAGTGAAGTGTCAACTATGGGGCTGCTACAGTGAAGAGTGTCAACTATGGGGCTGCTACAGTGAAGTGTCAACTATGGGGCTGCTACAGTGAAGTGTCAACTATGGGGCTGCTACAGTGAAGTGTCAACTATGGGGCTGCTACAGTAAAGTGTCAACTATGGGGCTGCTACAGTGAAGAGTGTCAACTATGGGGCTGCTACAGTGAAGAGTGTCAACTATGGGGCTGCTACAGTGAAGAGTGTCAACTATGGGGCTGCTACAGTAAAGTGTCAACTATGGGGCTGCTACAGTAAAGTGTCAACTATGGGGCTGCTACAGTAAAGTGTCAACTATGGGGCTGCTACAGTGAAGAGCCCTTTTCGTCAAGGCACAGTACTCGCCCCAAGTCTCTCATATATTACGTAGACAAATCACTGCACCGTATCATTCACACAAGTGAGCGAGCAACGGAGGCAGTAAGTCTGTAATACGGTGATACAAACCAAGTTTTCTGACGGACCACTAACAATATGATGTTCACTGAGGACAAGTTTTAATTACTCCACTATCAAAAATTTGAAAATAATAACTAGGACGGGGCATAAAATAAACTGAAAACACTCAATAAAGCAGAAGTTGAATGTGAGAATATCTCACATTTAATGATAACGTTATTACAGCAACAAGGAAAATAATGCCTAATCAGAACGTATAAAAACAAGACGTCAAAATAATGATAGTCGTCTTCACGTCACTTGTTCTCTCTAGGCTGGAATACTGATGTTTACCGTATTTTCCAGCATATAAGGTGTGCCTTTTTTCCCCCACTAAAAGTCTTGGAAAATCAGGACGTGTTTATGACACCTGTTGTCCAATGTTTACCTAGCAGGAAAATAGGTACCTGGGTATTAGTCGACTGGTGTGAGTCGCATCCTGAGGCTAAATTGACCTAATCTGCTAAAATGTTCAACATAACAAGTGACTTTCTATATAGTAGTATGTCACTGATGTCAGCTATGGTCTCTATACCTTGTACATGTACTGGTAGAAGTTAAGATTGTTATATTCTCGAGGTTAGCGTCAAAGGCAGGCTATGTGTCACGCTTTAACGTCAAGTGAGAAGCTAATTAACACTTGAATATCATTAATGATTTACCGTCAGGAGCCTTAGGTCGTGCGCCTTATATGCCGGAAATACGATACCAATAGCCTCTTAAAAGAGAGACAAAACTGCAGAGCTGGAGAATGTTGAACCCTCACTGCTCTTGTAAACTCAGTCAAGCACCTGAATTACTGGGAATGCTTGATGATCCAAGTTGTAGTGTCTGTTGCAGTGCGGCTGACACTAACAACCTGGTTGATCATGATCAAGCCGTCACTATCATCAAATTGTGACCAAGCCGCTGGGGGGAGGGGGAGGGGGAGAGGGGAACGGGGTGACCCCGGGAACTGTCTACATGTAAATTGTTAACTGGTGTATACCGTAACCTGTCACCTCTGTTGTAGTTGATGGCTGTTAGTGTACAGTTACCAATCACCCCTGTTGTTGATGTTGACTGTTGACGTACACCATAACCAGTTACCAGTGTTGTAACTGTTGACGTACACCATAACCAGTTACCAGTGGTGTAACTGTTGACGTACACCATAACCAGTTACCAGTGTTGTAACTATTGACGTACATCATTACCAGTTACCAGTGTTGTAACTGTTGACGTACACCATTACCAGTTACCAGTGTTGTAACTGTTGACGTACATCATTACCAGTTACCAGTGTTGTAATTGTTGACGTACACCATTACCAGTTACCCGTGTTGTAATTGTTGACGTACACCATAACCAGTTACCAGTGTTGTAACTGTTGACGTACATCATTACCAGTTACCAGTGTTGTAACTGTTGACGTACACCATAACCAGTTACCAGTGTTGTAACTGTTGACGTACACCATAACCAGTTACCAGTGTTGTAACTATTGACGTACATCATTACCAGTTACCAGTGGTGTAACTGTTGACGTACACCATAACCAGTTACCAGTGTTGTAACTGTTGACGTACATCATTACCAGTTACCAGTGGTGTAACTGTTGACGTACACCATTACCAGTTACCAGTGTTGTAACTGTTGACGTACACCATAACCAGTTACCAGTGTTGTAACTGTTGACGTACACCATAACCAGTTACCAGTGGTGTAACTGTTGACGTACACCATTACCAGTTACCAGTGTTGTAACTGTTGACGTACACCATAACCAGTTACCAGTGTTGTAACTGTTGACGTACACCATAACCAGTTACCAGTGTTGTAACTGTTGACGTACATCATTACCAGTTACCAGTGTTGTAACTGTTGACGTACACCATAACCAGTTACCAGTGTTGTAACTGTTGACGTACACCATAACCAGTTACCAGTGTTGTAACTATTGACGTACATCATTACCAGTTACCAGTGGTGTAACTGTTGACGTACACCATAACCAGTTACCAGTGTTGTAACTGTTGACGTACATCATTACCAGTTACCAGTGGTGTAACTGTTGACGTACACCATTACCAGTTACCAGTGTTGTAACTGTTGACGTACACCATAACCAGTTACCAGTGTTGTAACTGTTGACGTACACCATAACCAGTTACCAGTGGTGTAACTGTTGACGTACACCATTACCAGTTACCAGTGTTGTAACTGTTGACGTACACCATAACCAGTTACCAGTGGTGTAACTGTTGACGTACACCATAACCAGTTACCAGTGTTGTAACTGTTGACGTACACCATAACCAGTTACCAGTGTTGTAACTGTTGACGTACACCATAACCAGTTACCAGTGGTGTAACTGTTGACGTACACCATTACCAGTTACCAGTGTTGTAACTGTTGACGTACACCGTTACCAGTTACCAGTGTTGTAACTGTTGACGTACACCGTTACCAGTCACTCTTGTTGCTGCTGACTGTTGGTGTACAACGTTGCCAGTCACTTCTACAGTAACTGTTGTGTACATCGTTACTAGTCACCATAACTGTTGGTATAAACTAGAACCATTTACACATGGCTGGTGAAGAGACGCTGACTGCACCGCCCACAGGATGGGTATCACCTGCATACTCAAGTTGTTAAACTAAACTGTAGGTGTACTCCTGTTAGTCACAATAAACAACGTACGGTTCTTCACGTCACAAGTACATACAGAGCGTGACAACACTGTTACCTGCCAGCTACTGAGTTAACTCGAGACAGTTACTAGGGTAAACTTCTAAGAGACGGAAATGTAAAGGCATCTAGACACAAGTATGGAGTATGAAGGATAAATTCTAATTTTAAACAAAGTCACTGGTACAACCTGACGGGAAATTCAGAGCCTAGCACCTTTGTGCCAGTGATCCAGCAACCCTGCTGCAACAGTCACTGTCACAGCACCTTTGTGCCAGTGATCCAGCAACCCTGCTGCAACAGTCACTGTCACAGCACCTTTGTGCCAGTGATCCAGCAACCCTGCTTGCAACAGTCACTGTCACAGCACCTTTGTGCCAGTGATCCAGCAACCCTGCTTGCAACAGTCACTGTCACAGCACCTTTGTGCCAGTGATCCAGCAACCCTGCTTGCAACAGTCACTGTCACAGCACCTTTGTGCCAGTGATCCAGCAACCCTGCTTGCAACAGTCACTGTCACAGCACCTTTGTGTCAGTGATCCAGCAACCCTGCTTGCAACAGTCACTGTCACAGCACCTTTGTGTCAGTGATCCAGCAACCCTGCTTGCAACAGTCACTGTCACAGCACCTTTGTGCCAGTGATCCAGCAACCCTGCTTGCAACAGTCACTGTCACAGCACCTTTGTGCCAGTGATCCAGCAACCCTGCTTGCAACAGTCACTGTCACAGCACCTTTGTGCCAGTGATCCAGCAACCCTGCTTGCAACAGTCACTGTCACAGCACCTTTGTGCCAGTGATCCAGCAACCCTGCTTGCAACAGTCACTGTCACAGCACCTTTGTGTCAGTGATCCAGCAACCCTGCTTGCAACAGTCACTGTCACAGCACCTTTGTGTCAGTGATCCAGCAACCCTGCTTGCAACAGTCACTGTCACAGCACCTTTGTGCCAGTGATCCAGCAACCCTGCTTGCAACAGTCACTGTCACAGCACCTTTGTGCCAGTGATCCAGCAACCCTGCTTGCAACAGTCACTGTCACAGCACCTTTGTGCCAGTGATCCAGCAACCCTGCTTGCAACAGTCACTGTCACAGCACCTTTGTGTCAGTGATCCAGCAACCCTGCTTGCAACAGTCACTGTCACAGCACCTTTGTGTCAGTGATCCAGCAACCCTGCTTGCAACAGTCACTGTCACAGCACCTTTGTGCCAGTGATCCAGCAACCCTGCTTGCAACAGTCACTGTCACAGCACCTTTGTGCCAGTGATCCAGCAACCCTGCTTGCAACAGTCACTGTCACAGCACCTTTGTGCCAGTGATCCAGCAACCCTGCTTGCAACAGTCACTGTCACAGCACCTTTGTGCCAGTGATCCAGCAACCCTGCTTGCAACAGTCACTGTCACAGCACCTTTGTGCCAGTGATCCAGCAACCCTGCTTGCAACAGTCACTGTCAGAAGCAACTAAAGGAGTCATCCTGCTGCCAGGCTTGTTTTTTTTTACCAGACTAACGTCTTCCACAAGAGAGGTAGAGTTACCAAAAAAAAAAAAAACCACACATTTACCATCATTCGTTCAATCGCTGACTTGCAAACTGGCAAACAAAATTTGATTGAAGTAATCACAAATCTCTTAGTTTCCCAACTAAGTGATTTGTGGTCTTTAACAATGAATTTAAGATTGTAAACTTTAACGTCGCAGATTATATGAGAGTGAGGGATTACCTGTGTGGTGAGGGATTACCTGTGTGGTGAGAGTGAGGGATTACCTGTGTGGTGAGAGTGAGAGATTACCTGTGTGGTGAGAGTGAGGGATTACCTGTGTGGTGAGAGTGAGGGATTACCTGTGTGGTGAGAGTGAGGGATTACCTGTGTGGTGAGAGTGAGGGATTACCTGTGTGGTGAGGGTGAGGGATTACCTGTGTGGTGAGGGATTACCTGTGTGGTGAGTGAGGGATTACCTGTGTGGTGAGAGTGAGGGATTACCTGTGTGGTGAGGGTGAGGGATCACCTGTGTGGTGAGAGTGAGGGATTACCTGTGTGGTGAGTGAGGGATTACCTGTGTGGTGAGAGTGAGGGATTATCTGTGTGGTGAGAGTGAGGGATTACCTGTGTGGTGAGAGTGAGGGATTACCTGTGTGGTGAGAGTGAGGGATTACCTGTGTGGTGAGAGTGAGGGATTACCTGTGTGGTGAGAGTGAGGGATTACCTGTGTGGTGAGAGTGAGGGATTACCTGTGTGGTGAGGGATTACCTGTGTGGTGAGGGATTACCTGTGTGGTGAGGGATTACCTGTGTGATGTAGAATATAAGGACCTGAATCAACATTATAGTGAGGAAGGTCAGACAGGGCAGATATTTGCCAAGATAAGCAAGATGTCTACACTGCATATATTCCTTACAGAGAAATTAGATCAAAGACGAATAACTCCTAATAAATAAACAATTGATTAAGACATCTCTTGGGCACAGGGAAGAACATTTACGGAATATATTAATCAGTTACCTGATTAATATATTCAGCTGAAGAGACAAGTACAAAACATGATTCAGCCAAGAGAGAAATTATGTAAGTTACGAGAGAATCAAACATTGATACAAAGGGTTACTTGCAGCCATATGGGAATAAGATTACTGAAAAAAAAACACACGAATATTCAAATGTAACTCACGTTAATGATATAACTGTGTATACAATTACTCACGAGCAAAGTCACTAGTAACATGGTTCTCAGATAGACACCTGAGATAAAACAAGTCACCGAGCCATGATGAACCGTTGTCAAGGATTCTCAGGACTCTTGAAGAAGTGATACGTGGTAGGTGAGCAGAGATTACCTTCTGGATCCAAGAATGGTTGAGCATACCTGGAAGAGGTTCCAGGGGTTAACGCCCCCGCAGCCCGGTCCGTGACCAGGCGTCGCGGTGGATCAGAGAAAGACCAACAAGGTTGTTACTACTGGCCACAAGTAAGCCGACGTACGTGCCACAGCCCGGCTGGTCAGGTGTCTTTTCAGTACCTTCATGAAGACAGTCAGGGGTCTATTGGTAATCCCCCTTATGTATGCTGGGAGGCAGTTAAACAATCTTGGGCCCCTGACACTTATTGTATAAGGAGAAGAGTTTTCATAAGTGGGGAGAAATCAGTGGTGATCCGTTACAAGTGGTAATAATAATAATAATAATAATAATAATAATAATAATAATAATAATAATAATAATAATAATAATAATAATAATTACATAATATACTATATACTATAACATACTATATAGAAAGCCACTTGTTATGCAGAGAATTTCGGGTAAATTAGGTTAATTTTGTCTCTATGATGCGACCCACACCAGTCGACTAACACCCAGGTACCTATTTACTGCTAGGTGAACAGTGAGAGGAAGTGTGTTAAGGAAACACTCCTCCAATGTTGCCACTCGTACCGGCTGAGACCACTGCTGTTTGATCAAGGACTTGGTAACACCTCCTGCTTGTTTCTGTCACTACATGTAAGTAATACAATTACCAGTACATAAACCACATACACCAGGAAATAAATAACAGCATAAGCAAAGTTTACTGATTGTACCAACTTGTGATGAGGACACTACCTTGTGACGAGGACACTAACTTGTGATGAGGACACTACCTTGTGACGAGGACACTAACTTGTGACGAGGACACTACCTTGTGACGAGGACACTAACTTGTGATGAGGACACTACCTTGTGACGAGGACACTAACTTGTGATGAGGACACTACCTTGTGACGAGGACACTACCTTGTGATGAGGACACTACCTTGTGATGAGGACACTACCTTGTGACGAGGACACTAACTTGTGATGAGGACACTACCTTGTGACGAGGACACTAACTTGTGATGAGGACACTACCTTGTGATGAGGACACTAACTTGTGATGAGGACACTACCTTGTGATGAGGACACTAACTTGTGATGAGGACACTACCTTGTGATGAGGACACTAACTTGTGATGAGGACACCAACTTGTGATGAGGACACCAACTTGTGACGAGGACACTACCTTGTGACGAGGACACTAACTTGTGATGAGGACACTACCTTGTGATGAGGACACTAACTTGTGATGAGGACACTACCTTGTGATGAGGACACTAACTTGTGATGAGGACACTACCTTGTGATGAGGACACTAACTTGTGATGAGGACACCAACTTGTGATGAGGACACTACCTTGTGATGAGGACACTACCTTGTGATGAGGACACCAACTTGTGATGAGGACACTACCTTGTGATGAGGACACCAACTTGTGATGAGGACACCAACTTGTGATGAGGACACTACCTTGTGATGAGGACACCAACTTGTGACGAGGACACCAACTTGTGATGAGGACACTAACTTGTGACGAGGACACTACCTTGTGATGAGGACACTAACTTGTGACGAGGACACTACCTTGTGATGAGGACACTAACTTGTGACGAGGACACTACCTTGTGATGAGGACACTAACTTGTGATGAGGACACTAACTTGTGATGAGGACACTACCTTGTGATGAGGACACTAACTTGTGATGAGGACACTAACTTGTGATGAGGACACTAACTTGTGATGAGGACACTACCTTGTGATGAGGACACTAACTTGTGATGAGGACACTAACTTGTGATGAGGACACTAACTTGTGATGAGGACACTACCTTGTGATGAGGACACCAACTTCTGACGAGGACACTACCTTGTGATGAGGACACCAACTTGTGATGAGGACACTACCTTGTGATGAGGACACCAACTTGTGACGAGGACACCAACTTGTGATGAGGACACTAACTTGTGACGAGGACACTACCTTGTGACGAGGACACTAACTTGTGACGAGGACACTACCTTGTGATGAGGACACTAACTTGTGACGAGGACACTACCTTGTGATGAGGACACTAACTTGTGATGAGGACACTAACTTGTGATGAGGACACTAACTTGTGATGAGGACACTAACTTGTGATGAGGACACTAACTTGTGATGAGGACACTAACTTGTGATGAGGACACTAACTTGTGATGAGGACACTACCTTGTGATGAGGACACTAACTTGTGATGAGGACACTAACTTGTGATGAGGACACTAACTTGTGATGAGGACACTAACTTGTGACGAGGACACTACCTTGTGATGAGGACACTAACTTGTGACGAGGACACTACCTTGTGATGAGGACACTAACTTGTGATGAGGACACTAACTTGTGATGAGGACACTAACTTGTGATGAGGACACTACCTTGTGATGAGGACACTAACTTGTGATGAGGACACTAACTTGTGATGAGGACACTAACTTGTGATGAGGACACTACCTTGTGATGAGGACACTACCTTGTGATGAGGACACTAACTTGTGATGAGGACACTAACTTGTGATGAGGACACTACCTTGTGATGAGGACACTAACTTGTGATGAGGACACTACCTTGTGATGAGGATACTAACTTGTGATGAGGACACTACCTTGTGATGAGGACACTAACTTGTGATGAGGACACTACCTTGTGATGAGGACACTAACTTGTGATGAGGACACTACCTTGTGATGAGGACACTAACTTGTGATGAGGACACTACCTTGTGATGAGGACACTAACTTGTGACGAGGACACTAACTTGTGACGAGGACACTACCTTGTGATGAGGACACTAACTTGTGACGAGGACACTAACTTGTGACGAGGACACTACCTTGTGATGAGGACACTAACTTGTGACGAGGACACTAACTTGTGACGAGGACACTAACTTGTGATGAGGACACTAACTTGTGACGAGGACACTAACTTGTGATGAGGACACTAACTTGTGACGAGGACACTAACTTGTGATGAGGACACTAACTTGTGACGAGGACACTAACTTGCGACGAGGACACTAACTTGTGATGAGGACACTAACTTGTGACGAGGACACTAACTTGTGACGAGGACACTAACTTGTGATGAGGACACTAACTTGTGACGAGGACACTAACTTGTGATGACGACACCAACTTGTGACGAGGACACTAACTTGTGATGACGACACTAACTTGTGACGAGGACACTAACTTGTGACGACGACACTAACTTGTGATGAGGACACTAACTTGTGACGAGGACACTAACTTGTGACGAGGACACTAACTTGTGATGAGGACACTAACTTGTGACGAGGACACTAACTTGTGATGAGGACACTAACTTGTGACGAGGACACTAACTTGTGATGAGGACACTAACTTGTGACGAGGACACTAACTTGTGACGAGGACACTACCTTGTGATGAGGACACTAACTTGTGACGAGGACACTAACTTGTGACGAGGACACTAACTTGTGATGAGGACACTAACTTGTGACGAGGACACTAACTTGTGATGAGGACACTAACTTGTGACGAGGACACTAACTTGTGATGAGGACACTAACTTGTGACGAGGACACTAACTTGTGACGAGGACACTAACTTGTGATGAGGACACTAACTTGTGACGAGGACACTAACTTGTGATGAGGACACTAACTTGTGACGAGGACACCAACCTGTGATGAGGACACCAACCTGTGATGAGGACACCAACCTGTGATGAGGACACCAACCTGTGATGAGGACACCAACCTGTGATGAGGACACCAACTTGTGATGAGGACAACAACCTGTGATGAGGACACCAACTTGTGATGAGGACACCAACCTGTGATGAGGACACCAACTTGTGATCAGGACACCAACCTGTGATGAGGACACCAACTTGTGATGAGGACACCAACCTGTGATGAGGACACCAACTTGTGATGAGGACACCAACTTGTGATGAGGACACCAACCTGTGATGAGGACACCAACTTGTGATGAGGACACCAACTTGTGATGAGGACACCAACCTGTGATGAGGACACCAACTTGTGATGAGGACACCAACCTGTGATGAGGACACCAACTTGTGATGAGGACACCAACTTGTGATGAGGACACCAACTTGTGATGAGGACACCAACTTGTGATGAGGACACCAACTTGTGATGAGGACACTTGTGATGAGGACACTAACTTGTGATGAGGACACCAACTTGTGATGAGGACACCAACTTGTGATGAGGACACTAACTTGTGATGAGGACACTAACTTGTGATGAGGACACTTGTGATGAGGACACTAACTTGTGATGAGGACACTAACTTGTGATGAGGACACCAACTTGTGATGAGGACACTAACTTGTGATGAGGACACTAACTTGTGATGAGGACACCAACTTGTGATGAGGACACCAACCTGTGATGAGGACACCAACTTGTGATGGGGACACCAACCTGTGATGAGGACACCAACTTGTGATGAGGACACCAACTTGTGATGAGGACACCAACTTGTGATGAGGACACCAACTTGTGATGAGGACACCAACTTGTGATGAGGACACCAACTTGTGATGAGGACACCAACTTGTGATGAGGACACTAACTTGTGATGAGGACACTAACTTGTGATGAGGACACTAACTTGTGATGAGGACACCAACTTGTGATGAGGACACTTGTGATGAGGACACTTGTGATGAGGACACCAACTTGTGATGAGGACACCAACTTGTGATGAGGACACTAACTTGTGATGAGGACACTAACTTGTGATGAGGACACCAACTTGTGATGAGGACACCAACTTGTGATGAGGAAACCAACTTGTGATGAGGACACTAACTTGTGATGAGGACACTAACTTGTGATGAGGACACTAACTTGTGATGAGGACACCAACTTGTGATGAGGACACTTGTGATGAGGACACTTGTGATGAGGACACCAACTTGTGATGAGGACACCAACTTGTGATGAGGACACTAAGTTGTGATGAGGACACTAACTTGTGATGAGGACACTTGTGATGAGGACACTAACTTGTGATGAGGACACTAACTTGTGATGAGGACACCAACTTGTGATGAGGACACTAACTTGTGATGAGGACACTAACTTGTGATGAGGACACTAACTTGTGATGAGGACACTAACTTGTGATGAGGACACTAACTTGTGATGAGGACACTAACTTGTGATGAGGACACCAACTTGTGATGAGGACACCAACTTGTGATGAGGACACTTGTGATGAGGACACTAACTTGTGATGAGGACACCAACTTGTGATGAGGACACTAACTTGTGATGAGGACACCAACTTGTGATGAGGACACTAACTTGTGATGAGGACACTAACTTGTGATGAGGACACTAACTTGTGATGAGGACACTAACTTGTGATGAGGACACCAACTTGTGATGACACCAACTTGTGATGAGGACACTAACTTGTGATGAGGACACTAACTTGTGATGAGGACACTAACTTGTGATGAGGACACTAACTTGTGATGAGGACACTAACTTGTGATGAGGACACCAACTTGTGATGAGGACACCAACTTGTGATGAGGACACTAACTTGTGATGAGGACACTAACTTGTGATGAGGACACTAACTTGTGATGAGGACACTAACTTGTGATGAGGACACTTGTGATGAGGACACTAACTTGTGATGAGGACACTTGTGATGAGGACACTAACTTGTGATGAGGACACTAACTTGTGATGAGGACACTAACTTGTGATGAGGACACTAACTTGTGATGAGGACACCAACTTGTGATGAGGACACTTGTGATGAGGACACTAACTTGTGATGAGGACACTAACTTGTGATGAGGACACTAACTTGTGATGAGGACACCAACTTGTGATGAGGACACTAACTTGTGATGAGGACACTAACTTGTGATGAGGACACTAACTTGTGATGAGGACACTAACTTGTGATGAGGACACCAACTTGTGATGAGGACACCAACTTGTGATGAGGACACTTGTGATGAGGACACTAACTTGTGATGAGGACACTAACTTGTGATGAGGACACTAACTTGTGATGAGGACACCAACTTGTGATGAGGACACCAACTTGTGATGAGGACACCAACTTGTGATGAGGACACTAACTTGTGATGAGGACACTAACTTGTGATGAGGACACTTGTGATGAGGACACCAACTTGTGATGAGGACACTTGTGATGAGGACACTAACTTGTGATGAGGACACTAACTTGTGATGAGGACACCAACTTGTGATGAGGACACCAACTTGTGATGAGGACACTTGTGATGAGGACACTAACTTGTGATGAGGACACTAACTTGTGATGAGGACACTAACTTGTGATGAGGACACTAACTTGTGATGAGGACACTAACTTGTGATGAGGACACTAACTTGTGATGAGGACGCTAACTTGTGATGAGGACACCAACTTGTGATAAGGACACTAACTTAGACAACTTGTGATGAGGACACTAACTTAGACAACTTGTGATGAGGACACTAACTTGTGATGAGGACACTAAGACAACTTGTGATGAGGACACCAACTTGTGATGAGGACACTAACTTAGACAACTTGTGATGAGGACACCAACTTGTGATGAGGACACTAACTTAGACAACTTGTGATGAGGACACTAACTTAGACAACTTGTGATGAGGATACTAACTTAGACAACTTGTGATGAGGACACTAACTTGTGATGAGGACACTAACTTAGACAACTTGTGATGAGGACACCAACTTGTGATGAGGACACTAACTTAGACAACTTGTGATGAGGACACTAACTTAGACAACTTGTGATGAGGACACTAACTTAGACAACTTGTGATGAGGACACCAACTTGTGACGAGGACACTAACTTAGACAACTTGTGATGAGGACACTAACTTGTGATGAGGACACCAACCTGTGATGAGGACACTAACTTAGACAACTTGTGATGAGGACACCAACCTGTGATGAGGACACTAACTTAGACAACTTGTGATGAGGACACCAACCTGTGATGAGGACACTAACTTAGACAACTTGTGATGAGGACACTAACTTAGACAACTTGTGATGAGGATACTAACTTAGACAACTTGTGATGAGGACACTAACTTGTGATGAGGACACTAACTTAGACAACTTGTGATGAGGACACCAACTTGTGATGAGGACACTAACTTAGACAACTTGTGATGAGGACACTAACTTGTGATGAGGACACTAACTTGTGATGAGGACACTAACTTGTGATGAGGACACCAACTTGTGATGAGGACACTAACTTGTGATGAGGACACTAACTTGTGATGAGGACACTAACTTGTGATGAGGACACCAACTTTTGATGAGGACACTAACTTGTGATGAGGACACTTGTGATGAGGACACTAACTTGTGATGAGGACACTAACTTGTGATGAGGACACTTGTGATGAGGACACCAACTTGTGATGAGGACACTTGTGATGAGGACACTAACTTGTGATGAGGACACTAACTTGTGATGAGGACACTAACTTGTGATGAGGACACCAACTTGTGATGAGGACACCAACTTGTGATGAGGACACCAACTTGTGATGAGGACACCAACTTGTGATGAGGACACTTGTGATGAGGACACTAACTTGTGATGAGGACACTAACTTGTGATGAGGACACTAACCTGTGATGAGGACACCAACTTGTGATGAGGACACCAACTTGTGATGAGGACACCAACTTGTGATGAGGACACTTGTGATGAGGACACTAACTTGTGATGAGGACACTAACTTGTGATGAGGACACTAACTTGTGATGAGGACACTAACTTGTGATGAGGACACTAACTTGTGATGGGGACACTAACTTGTGATGAGGACACTAACTTGTGATGAGGACACCAACTTGTGATGAGGACACCAACTTGTGATGAGGACACTAACTTGTGATGAGGACACTAACTTGTGATGAGGACACTAACTTGTGATGAGGACACTAACTTGTGATGAGGACACCAACTTGTGATGAGGACACCAACTTGTGATGAGGACACCAACTTGTGATGAGGACACTAACTTGTGATGAGGACACTTGTGATGAGGACACTAACTTGTGATGAGGACACTTGTGATGAGGACACCAACTTGTGATGAGGACACTTGTGATGAGGACACTAACTTGTGATGAGGACACTAACTTGTGATGAGGACACCAACTTGTGATGAGGACACCAACTTGTGATGAGGACACTTGTGATGAGGACACTAACTTGTGATGAGGACACTAACTTGTGATGAGGACACTAACTTGTGATGAGGACACTAACTTGTGATGAGGACACTAACTTGTGATGAGGACACTAACTTGTGATGAGGACACTAACTTGTGATGAGGACACCAACTTGTGATGAGGACACTAACTTAGACAACTTGTGATGAGGACACTAACTTAGACAACTTGTGATGAGGACACTAACTTGTGATGAGGACACTAACTTAGACAACTTGTGATGAGGACACCAACTTGTGATGAGGACACCAACTTGTGATGAGGACACTAACTTAGACAACTTGTGATGAGGACACCAACTTGTGATGAGGACACTAACTTAGACAACTTGTGATGAGGACACTAACTTAGACAACTTGTGATGAGGATACTAACTTAGACAACTTGTGATGAGGACACTAACTTGTGATGAGGACACTAACTTAGACAACTTGTGATGAGGACAGCAACTTGTGATGAGGACACTAACTTAGACAACTTGTGATGAGGACACCAACTTGTGATGAGGACACTAACTTAGACAACTTGTGATGAGGACACTAACTTAGACAACTTGTGATGAGGACACTAACTTAGACAACTTGTGATGAGGACACTAACTTAGACAACTTGTGATGAGGACACTAACTTAGACAACTAGTGATGAGGACACTAACTAGTGATGAGGACACTAACTTAGACAACTAGTGATGAGGACACTAACTTAGACAACTAGTGATGAGGACACCAACTTGTGACGAGGACACCAGAGATCTTCAGGATGATCAGAACTCTGCAGAGAAATTATATAAAACACCGAAACCATGAAGAGGCAGATGACCAGTAATAGATCCTTTATTGACAACGTTTCGCCCACAAAGGTGGCTCTATCAAGGCATAAACATCTGTGATGATAAAGTCCACTGTGGGAGAAATGTTGTCAATAAAAGATCGTACTTCACTACATTTGTGTTCTCTTTTCCACGAGTTGAATAAGTTGTTGTGGTGGACCAAGTGGAAGATGTATTTGACTGGTACAAGAAAATATCTATGTCACTTACAAACTTATCTATGGCACTTATAAAAGAGGAGTTCTACTTAGCAGAAGCTTAAAGCCATGGCAACGGTGCATTAGTGCTCGAAGTAACGCTAATAGAATTCTTGGCGTCATATCAAGAACCATAAATATAATAGAAGTCCTCGGGGCATCAATTTTATATCTCCTTGGCAAAGTCTCGTTTAGATTATGTTACTCAGTTCTGGTCTAGAGCAAGAGTGTTTGTGGCTTGCTTGATACCAACCTCACCTCACACACTGAGGGGTCCGGGATCGATCCCCGATACGGGTGACACATTAGGCATATTTCCTTACACCTGCTGCCCCTGTTCACCCAGCAGCAAGTAGGTATCTGGGTGTTAGTTGACTGTTGTGGGTCGCATCCTGACGACAAGATTAACCTAAGTTGCCAGAAATGCTCTGCATCCCAGGGACTCTATATTATGTCAGTAATGTCGTGTAGGTCTGTACCAGTTATATCATACACTTGTACAAACAAAAATTATACAATAAATACCCTGGAAAATACATGGAGAATAATAAGGAATCTTAGATAAAAGTACACGAGTACACTAATACACTTGTGTCCGTCTAGACTGTGGAAGGTGTACACTGGGGGGGAGATAACCTCACAGTAAACAAATGAAAAACAGGATACCTCTGAACCTTACCTTTGAAGTTTCGAGAGTTTCTCTACTCTCTGAGCCCGGCCATGGGCCAGGCTCGTTTGGTGCTTGCCTGATCAACCAGGGTAATAATGATAATAACGAAGTGAAAATATCTAAGCAAGCCAAAAGACTTGTTAAGATATTTCAAGAGCGACAAATTTAGATTTAGAAAATATATAAGGAAGCACTAGTTTGATAATAGTTGTGAAGGAGAAGAACAAGAAGCGAGAGGAGGGGAACTTGGAATAGTTTTGACAACAACATGAATAACTAGTTGAGTGACTGTGAGTCAGACTTAACTAGCACAGGTTATTAAGACTGCTAGTTACATTGTTCCTCTCTTATTATGTCTCAGAGTGATGGTGTATCAGAGTCGTGGTGTATCAGAGTGGTGGTGTATCAGAGTGGTGGTGTATCAGAGTGGTGGTACATCAGAGTGGTGGTGTATCAGAGTGGTGGAGTATCAGAGTGGTGGTGTATCAGAGTGGTGGTGTATCAGAGTGGTGGTGTATCAGAGTGGTGGTACATCAGAGTGGTGGTGTATCATGGTGGTGGTGTATCAGGGTGGTGATCAGGGTGAGTGACTGTGAGGCAGACTTAAGTAGCACAGGTTATTAAGACTGCTAGTTACATTGTTCCTCTCTTATTATGTCTCAGAGTGATGGTGTATCAGAGTCGTGGTGTATCAGAGTGGTGGTGTATCAGAGTGGTGGTGCATCAGAGTGGTGGTACATCAGAGTGGTGGTGTATCATGGTGGTGGTGTATCAGGGTGGTGATCAGGGTGAGTGACTGTTAGTCAGACTTAACTAGCACAGGTTATTAAGACTGCTAGTTACATTGTTCCTCTTATTATGTCTCAGAGTGGTGGTGTACCAGAGTGGTGGTGTATCAGAGTGGTGGTGCATCAGAGTGGTGGTGTATCATGGTGGTGGTGTATCAGGGTGGTGATCAGGGTGAGTGACTGTGAGGCAGACTTAACTAGCACAGGTTATTATTATGTCTCAGAGTGGTGGTGTATCAGAGTGGTGGTGCATCAGAGTGGTGGTGCATCAGAGTGGTGGTGTATCATGGTGGTGGTGTATCAGGGTGGTGGTACATCAGAGTGGTGGTGTATCAGAGTGGTGGTGTATCAGAGTGGTGGTACATCAGAGTGGTGGTGTATCATGGTGGTGGTGTATCAGGGTGGTGATCAGGGTGAGTGACTGTGAGGCAGACTTAAGTAGCACAGGTTATTAAGACTGCTAGTTACATTGTTCCTCTCTTATTATGTCTCAGAGTGATGGTGTATCAGAGTCGTGGTGTATCAGAGTGGTGGTGTATCAGAGTGGTGGTGTATCATGGTGGTGGTGTATCAGAGTGGTGGTGTATCAGAGTGGTGGTGTATCAGAGTGGTGGTACATCAGAGTGGTGGTGTATCATGGTGGTGGTGTATCAGGGTGGTGATCAGGGTGAGTGACTGTGAGGCAGACTTAAGTAGCACAGGTTATTAAGACTGCTAGTTACATTGTTCCTCTCTTATTATGTCTCAGAGTGATGGTGTATCAGAGTCGTGGTGTATCAGAGTGGTGGTGTATCAGAGTGGTGGTGTATCAGAGTGGTGGTACATCAGAGTGGTGGTGTATCAGAGTGGTGGAGTATCAGAGTGGTGGTGCATCAGAGTGGTGGTGTATCATGGTGGTGGTGTATCAGGGTGGTGATCAGGGTGAGTGACTGTGAGGCAGACTTAACTAGCACAGGTTATTATTATGTCTCAGAGTGGTGGTGTATCAGAGTGGTGGTGCATCAGAGTGGTGGTGCATCAGAGTGGTGGTGTATCATGGTGGTGGTGTATCAGGGTGGTGATCAGGGTGAGTGACTGTGAGGCAGACTTAACTAGCACAGGTTATTATTATGTCTCAGAGTGGTGGTGTATCAGAGTGGTGGTGCATCAGAGTGGTGGTGTATCAGAGTGGTGGTGTATCATGGTGGTGGTGTATCAGGGTGGTGATCAGGGTGAGTGACTGTGAGTCAGACTTAACTAGCACAGGTTATTATTATGTCTCAGAGTGGTGGTGTATCAGAGTGGTGGTGCATCAGAGTGGTGGTGTATCAGAGTGGTGGTGTATCATGGTGGTGGTGTATCAGGGTGGTGATCAGGGTGAGTGACTGTGAGTCAGACTTAACTAGCACAGGTTATTAGGCCTGCTAGTTACATTGTTCCTCTCTTATTGTCTCAGAGTGGTGGTGCATCAGAGTGGTGGTTTATCAGAGTGGTGGTGTATCAGAGTGTTGGTGCATCAGAGTGGTGGTGTATCAGAGTGGTGGTGCATCAGAGTGGTGGTGTATCAGAGTGGTGGTGCATCAGAGTGGTGGTGTATCAGAGTGCAGGTGCATCAGAGTGGTGGTGTATCAGAGTGGTGGTGTATCAGAGTGGTGGTGCATCAGAGTGGTGGTGCATCAGAGTGGTGGTGCATCAGAGTGGTGGTGTATCAAGGTCGTGGTGTATCAGTGCTGGTGTATCAGAGTGGTGGTGCATCAGTGGTGCTGTATCAGAGTGGTGCTGTATCAGTGGTGGTGTATCAGAGTGGTGGTGTATCAGAGTGGTGGTGTATCAGAGTGGTGCTGTATCAGAGTGGTGGTGTATCAGAGTGGTGCTGTATCAGAGTGGTGCTGTATCAGAGTGGTGCTGTATCAGAGTGGTGCTGTATCAGAGTGGTGCTGTATCAGAGTGGTGGAGTATCAGAGTGGTGCTGTATCAGAGTGGTGGTGTATCAGAGTGGTGGTGTATCAGAGTGGTGGTGTATCAGAGTGGTGCTGTATCAGAGTGGTGCTGTATCAGAGTGGTGCTGTATCAGAGTGGTGCTGTATCAGAGTGGTGCTGTATCAGAGTGGTGCTGTATCAGAGTGGTGGTGTATCAGAGTGGTGGTGTATCAGAGTGGTGGTGTATCAAGGTGGTGGTGTATCAGAGTGGTGGTGCATCAGAGTGGTGGTGTATCAGAGTGGTGGTGTATCAGAGTGGTGCTGCATCAGTGGTGGTGCATCAGAGTGGTGGTGTATCAGTGATGGTGTATCAGTGGTGGTGTATCAGAGTGGTGGTGTATCAGAGTGGTGGAGTATCAGAGTGGTGGTGCATGAGAGTGGTGGTGTATCAGAGTGGTGGTGTATCAGAGTGGTGGTGTATCAGAGTGGTGGTGTATCAGAGTGATGGTGTATCAGAGTGGTGGTGTATCAGAGTGGTGGTGTATCAGAGTGGTGGTGTATCAGAGTGGTGGTGCATCAGAGTGGTGGTGCATCAGAGTGGTGGTGCATCAGTGGTGGTGTATCAAGGTCGAGGTGTATCAGTGCTGGTGTATCAGAGTGGTGGTGTATCAGAGTGGTGGTGTATCAGAGTGGTGGTGTATCAGAGTGGTGGTGCATCAGAGTGGTGGTGCATCAGAGTGGTGGTGTATCAGAGTGGTGGTGTATCAGAGTGGTGGTGCATCAGTGGTGGTGCATCAGAGTGGTGGTGCATCAGTGGTGGTGTATCAGTGGTGGTGTATCAGTGGTGGTGTATCAGAGTGGTGGTGTATCAGAGTGGTGGTGTATCAGAGTGGTGGTGCATCGGAGTGGTGGTGTATCAGAGTGGTGGTGTATCAGAGTGGTGGTGTATCAGAGTGGTGGTGTATCAGAGTGGTGGTGTATCAGAGTGGTGGTGTATCAGAGTGGTGGTGTATCAGAGTGGTGGTGTATCAGAGTGGTGGTGCATCAGAGTGGTGGTGCATCAGAGTGGTGGTGTATCAAGGTCGTGGTGTATCAGTGCTGGTGTATCAGAGTGGTGGTGTATCAGAGTGGTGGTGTATCAGTGGTGGTGTATCAGAGTGGTGGTGTATCAGAGGTGGTGCATCAGAGTGGTGGTGTATCAGAGTGGTGGTGTACCAAGGTCGTGGTTTATCAGTGCTGGTGTATCAGAGTGGTGGTGTATCAGAGTGGTGGTGTATCAGTGGTGATGTATCAGTGGTGGTGTATCAGAGAGGTGGTGCATCAGAGTGGTGGTGTATCAGAGTGGTGGTGTATCAGAGTGGTAGTGCATCAGAGTGGTGGTGTATCAGAGTGGTGGTGTATCAGTGGTGGTGTATCAGTGGTGGTGTATCAGAGATGGTGCATCAGAGTGGTGGTGTATAAGAGTGGTGGTGTATCAGAGTGGTGGTGCATCAGAGTGGTGGTGTATCAGAGAGGTGGTGCATCAGAGTGGTGGTGTGTCAGAGTGGTGGTGTATCAAGGTCGTGGTGTATCAGTGCTGGTGTATCAGTGGTGGTGTATCAGAGTGGTGGTGTATTAGTGGTGGTGGTGTAACAGAGTGGTGGTGTATCAGAGTGGTGGTGTATCAGTGGTTTTGGTGTATCAGAGTGGTGGTGTATCAGAGTGGAGGTGTATCAAGGTGGTGGTGTATCAGAGTGGTGGTGTATCAGTGATGGTGTATCAGTGGTGGTGTATCAGAGTGGTGGTGTATTAGTGGTGGTGGTGTAACAGAGTGGTGGTGTATCAGAGTGGTGGTGTATCAGTGGTGGTGTATCAGTGGTGGTGGTGTATCAAGGTGGTGGTGTATCAGACTGGGTGTATCAGAGTGGTGGTGTATCAGAGTGGTGGTGCATCAAGGTGGTGGTGTATCAGTGGTGGTGTATCAGTGGTGGTGGTGTATCAGAGTGGTGGTGTATCAGAGTGGTGGTGTATCAGTGGTGGTGGTGTATGAAGGTGGTGGTGTATCAGAGTGGTGGTGTATCAGAGTGGTGGTGTATCAGTGGTGGTGTATCATAGTGGTGGTGTATCAGTGGTGGTGTATCAGAGTGGTGGTGTATCAGTGGTGGTGTATCAGAGTGGTGGTGTATGAGAGGTGGTGTATCAGTGGTGGTGGTGTATCAAGGTGGTGGTGTATCAGAGTGGTGGTGTATCAGTGATTGTATATCAGTGGTGGTGTATCAGAGTGGTGGTGTATTAGTGGTGGTGGTGTATCAGAGTGGTGGTGTATCAGAGTGGTGGTGCATCAGAGTGGTGGTGTATCAGTGGTGGTGGTGTATCAAGGTGGTGTATCAGAGTGGTGGTGTATCAGTGGTGGTGTATCAGAGTGGTGGTGTATCAGTGGTGGTGTATCAGAGTGGTGGTGTATCAGTGGTGGTGTATCAGAGTGGTGGTGTATCAGAGAGGTGGTGTATCAGTGGTGGTGGTGTATCAAGGTGGTGGTGTATCAGAGTGGTGGTGTATCAGTGGTGGTGTATCAGAGTGGTGGTGTGTCAGTGGTGGTGCATCAGAGTGGTGGTGTATCAGAGTGGTGGGGTATCAAGGTGGTGGTGAATCAGAGCGGTGGTGTATCAGAGTGGTGGTGTATCAGAGTGGTGGTGTATCAAGGTGGTGGTGTATCAGAGTGGTGGTGTATCAGAGTGGTGGTGTATCAGTGGTGGTGTATCAGAGTGGTGGTGTATCAGAATGGTGGTGTATCAGTGGTGGTGTATCAGAGTGGTGGTGTATCAGTGCTGGTGGTGTATCAGAGTGGTGGTGTATCAGAGTGGTGGTGTATCAGAGTGGTGGTGTATCAGTGGTGGTGGTGTATCAAGGTGGTGGTGTATCAGAGTGGTGGTATATCAGAGTGGTGATGTATCAGAGTGGTAGTGTATCAAGGTGGTGGTGTATCAGAGTGGTGGTGTATCAGAGTGGTGGTTTATCTGTGGTGGTGGTGTATCAAGGTGGTGGTGTATCAGAGTGGAGGTGTATCAGAGTGGTGGTGTATCAAAGTGGTGGTGTATCAGTGGTGGTGTATCAGAGTGGTGGTGTATCAGTGGTGGTGTATCAGAGTGGTGGTGTATCAGAGTGATGGTGTATCAAGGTGGTGGTGTATCAAGGTGGTGGTGTATCAGAGTGGTGGTGTATCAGAGTGGTGGTGCATCAAAGTGGTGGTGTATCAGAGTGGTGGTGTATAAAGGTGGTGGGGTATCAGAGTGGTGGTGTGTCAGTGGTGGTGTATCAGTGGTGGTGTATCAGAGTCGTGGCGTATCAAGGTGGTGGTGTATCAGTGGTGGTGTATCAAGGTGGTGGTGTATCAGTGGTGGTGTATCAGAGTGGTGGCGTATCAAGGTGGTGGTGTATCAGTGGTCGTGTATCAAGGTGGTGGTGTATCAGAATGGTGGTGTATCAGAGTGGTGGTGTATCAAGGTGGTGTATCAGAGTGGTGGTGTATCAGTGGTAGTGTATCAGAGTGGTGGTGTATCAGAGTGGTGGTGTATCAGAGTGGTGGTGTTTCAGTGGTGGTGTATCAGTGGTGGTGTATCAGAGTGGTGGTGTTTCAGTGGTGGTGTATCAGTGGGGGTGTATCAGAGTGGTGGTGTATCAGAGTGGTGGTGTATCAGAGTGGTGGTGTATCAGTTGTGGTGTATCAGTGGTGGTGTATCAGAGTGGTGGTGTATCAGTGGTGGTGTATCAGAGTGGTGGTGTATCAGAGTGGTGGTGTATCAGAGTGGTGGTGTATCAGTGGTGGTGTATCAGAGTGGTGGTGTATCAAGGTGGTGGGGTATCAGTGGTGGTGTATCAGTGGTGGCGTATCAGAGTGGTGGTGTATCAGTGGCGCTGTATCAGTGGTGGTGTATCAGAGTGGTGGTGTATGAAGGTGGTGGTGAATCAGAGTGGTGGTGTATCAGAGTGGTGGTGTATCAGAGTGGTGGTGTATCAAGGTGGTGGTGTATCAGAGTGGTGGTGTATCAGTGGTGGTGTATCAGTGGTGGTGTATCAAGGTGGTGGTGTATCAAGGTGGTGGTGTATCAGAGTGGTGGTGTATCAGAGTGGTGGTGTATCAAGGTGGTGGTGTATCAGAGTGGTGGTGTATCAGAGTGGTGGTGTATCAGAGAGGTGGTGTATCAGTGGTGGTGTATCAGGGTGGTGGTGTATCAGAGTGGTGGTGTATCAGAGTGGTGCTGTATCAGAGTGGTGTTGTATCAGAGTGGTTGTGTATCAAGGTGGTGGTGTATCAGAGTGGTGGTGTATCAGAGTGGTTGTGTATCAGAGTGGTGGTGTATCAGAGTGGTGGTGTATCAGAGTGGTGGTGTATCGGAGTGGTGGTGTATCAAGGTGTTGGTGTATCAGACTGGTAGTGTATCAGATTGGTGGTGTATCAGGGTGGTGGTGTATCAGGATGATGGTGTATCAGGGTGGTGGTGTATCAGATTGGTGGTTTATCATATTGGTGGTGTATCAAGGTGGTGGTGTATCAGATTGGTGGTGTATCAGGGTAGTGGTGTATCAGGGTGGTGGTGTATCAGATTGGTGGTGTATCAGATTGGTGGTGTATCAGGGTGGTGGTATATCAGTGGTGGTGTTTCAGAGTGGTGGTGTATCAGAGTGGTGGTGTATCAGGGTGGTGGTGTATCAAGGTGGTGGTGTATCAGGGTGGTGGTGTATCAGGGTGGTGGTATATCAGGGTGGTGGTGTGTCAAGGTGGTGGTGTATCATGGTGGTGGTGTATCAGGGTGGTGATCAGGGTGGTGGTGTATCAGGGTGGTGGTGTAACAAGGTAGTGGTGTCAGAGTGGTGGTGTATCAGAGTGCTGGTGTATTAGGGTGGTGGTGTATCAGTGGTGGTGTATCAGGGTGGTGGTGTATCAAAGTGGTGGTGTATCAGAGTGGTGGTGTATCAAGGTGGTGGTGTATCAGGGTGGTGTACTAGAGTGATGTATCAGAGTGGTGGTGTATCAGTAATGTATTAGTGGTAATGTATCAGGGTGGTGGTGTATCAGTGGTGGTGTATCAGGGTGGTTGTGTATCAGGGCGGTGGTGTATCAGTGGTGGTGCATCAGGGTGGTGTATCAGTGGTGGTGTATCAGGGTCGTGTGTCAGTGGTGTATAAGTGGTGGTGTATCAGTGGTGGTGTATCAGGGTGGTGGTGTATCAGGGTGGTGGTGTATCAATGGTGGTGTATCAGGGTGGTGTATCAGGGTGGTGTATCAGCGGTTGTGTATCAGTGGTGGTGTATCAGTGGTGGTGTATCAGGGTGGTGGTGTATCAGGATGGTGGTGTATCAGTGGTGGTGTATCAGGGTGGTGTATCAGTGGTGGTGTATCAGGGTGGTGGTGTATCAGGGTGGTGGTGTATCAGGGTGGTGGTGTATCAGAGTGGTGGTGTATCAGTGGTGGTGTATCAGGGTGGTGTATCAGTGGTGGTGTATCAGGGTGGTGGTGTATCAGTGGTGGTGTATAAGGGTGGTGGTGTATCAGAGTGGTGTATCAGGGTGGTGGTGTATCAGGGTGGTGGTGTATCAGGGTGGTGTATCAGTGGTGGTGTATCAGAGTCGTGGTGTATCAGTGGTGGTGTATCAGGGTGGTGGTGTATCAGAGTGGTGGTGTATCAAGGTGGTGGTGAATCAGAGCGGTGGTGTATCAGAGTGGTGGTGTATCAGAGTGGTGGTGTATCAAGGTGGTGGTGTATCAGAGTGGTGGTGTATCAGAGTGGTGGTGTATCAGTGGTGGTGTATCAGAATGGTGGTTTATCAGAATGGTGGTGTATCAGTGGTGGTGTATCAGAGTGGTGGTGTATCAGTGGTGGTGGTGTATCAGAGTGGTGGTGTATCAGAGTGGTGGTGTATCAGAGTGGTGGTGTATCAGTGGTGGTGGTGTATCAAGGTGGTGGTGTATCAGAGTGGTGGTATATCAGAGTGGTGATGTATCAGAGTGGTAGTGTATCAAGGTGGTGGTGTATCAGAGTGGTGGTGTATCAGAGTGGTGGTTTATCTGTGGTGGTGGTGTATCAAGGTGGTGGTGTATCAGAGTGGAGGTGTATCAGAGTGGTGGTGTATCAAAGTGGTGGTGTATCAGTGGTGGTGTATCAGAGTGGTGGTGTATCAGTGGTGGTGTATCAGAGTGGTGGTGTATCAGTGGTGGTGGTGTATCAAGGTGGTGGTGTATCAGAGTGGTGGTATATCAGAGTGGTGATGTATCAGAGTGGTAGTGTATCAAGGTGGTGGTGTATCAGAGTGGTGGTGTATCAGAGTGGTGGTTTATCTGTGGTGGTGGTGTATCAAGGTGGTGGTGTATCAGAGTGGAGGTGTATCAGAGTGGTGGTGTATCAAAGTGGTGGTGTATCAGTGGTGGTGTGTCAGAGTGGTGGTGTATCAGTGGTGGTGTATCAGAGTGGTGGTGTATCAGAGTGATGGTGTATCAAGGTGGTGGTGTATCAAGGTGGTGGTGTATCAGAGTGGTGGTGTATCAGTGGTAATGTATCAGGGTGGTGGTGTATCAGTGGTGGTGTATCAGGGTGGTTGTGTATCAGGGCGGTGGTGTATCAGTGGTGGTGCATCAGGGTGGTGTATCAGTGGTGGTGTATCAGGGTCGTGTGTCAGTGGTGTATAAGTGGTGGTGTATCAGTGGTGGTGTATCAGGGTGGTGGTGTATCAGGGTGGTGGTGTATCAATGGTGGTGTATCAGGGTGGTGTATCAGGGTGGTGTATCAGCGGTTGTGTATCAGTGGTGGTGTATCAGTGGTGGTGTATCAGGGTGGTGGTGTATCAGGATGGTGGTGTATCAGTGGTGGTGTATCAGGGTGGTGTATCAGTGGTGGTGTATCAGGGTGGTGGTGTATCAGGGTGGTGGTGTATCAGGGTGGTGGTGTATCAGAGTGGTGGTGTATCAGTGGTGGTGTATCAGGGTGGTGTATCAGTGGTGGTGTATCAGGGTGGTGGTGTATCAGTGGTGGTGTATAAGGGTGGTGGTGTATCAGAGTGGTGTATCAGGGTGGTGGTGTATCAGGGTGGTGGTGTATCAGGGTGGTGTATCAGTGGTGGTGTATCAGAGTCGTGGTGTATCAGTGGTGGTGTATCAGGGTGGTGGTGTATCAGAGTGGTGGTGTATCAAGGTGGTGGTGAATCAGAGCGGTGGTGTATCAGAGTGGTGGTGTATCAGAGTGGTGGTGTATCAAGGTGGTGGTGTATCAGAGTGGTGGTGTATCAGAGTGGTGGTGTATCAGTGGTGGTGTATCAGAATGGTGGTTTATCAGAATGGTGGTGTATCAGTGGTGGTGTATCAGAGTGGTGGTGTATCAGTGGTGGTGGTGTATCAGAGTGGTGGTGTATCAGAGTGGTGGTGTATCAGAGTGGTGGTGTATCAGTGGTGGTGGTGTATCAAGGTGGTGGTGTATCAGAGTGGTGGTATATCAGAGTGGTGATGTATCAGAGTGGTAGTGTATCAAGGTGGTGGTGTATCAGAGTGGTGGTGTATCAGAGTGGTGGTTTATCTGTGGTGGTGGTGTATCAAGGTGGTGGTGTATCAGAGTGGAGGTGTATCAGAGTGGTGGTGTATCAAAGTGGTGGTGTATCAGTGGTGGTGTATCAGAGTGGTGGTGTATCAGTGGTGGTGTATCAGAGTGGTGGTGTATCAGTGGTGGTGGTGTATCAAGGTGGTGGTGTATCAGAGTGGTGGTATATCAGAGTGGTGATGTATCAGAGTGGTAGTGTATCAAGGTGGTGGTGTATCAGAGTGGTGGTGTATCAGAGTGGTGGTTTATCTGTGGTGGTGGTGTATCAAGGTGGTGGTGTATCAGAGTGGAGGTGTATCAGAGTGGTGGTGTATCAAAGTGGTGGTGTATCAGTGGTGGTGTATCAGAGTGGTGGTGTATCAGTGGTGGTGTATCAGAGTGGTGGTGTATCAGAGTGATGGTGTATCAAGGTGGTGGTGTATCAAGGTGGTGGTGTATCAGAGTGGTGGTGTATCAGAGTGGTGGTGCATCAAAGTGGTGGTGTATCAGAGTGGTGGTGTATAAAGGTGGTGGGGTATCAGAGTGGTGGTGTGTCAGTGGTGGTGTATCAGTGGTGGTGTATCAGAGTCGTGGCGTATCAAGGTGGTGGTGTATCAGTGGTGGTGTATCAAGGTGGTGGTGTATCAGTGGTGGTGTATCAGAGTGGTGGCGTATCAAGGTGGTGGTGTATCAGTGGTCGTGTATCAAGGTGGCGGTGTATCAGAATGGTGGTGTATCAGAGTGGTGGTGTATCAAGGTGGTGTATCAGAGTGGTGGTGTATCAGTGGTAGTGTATCAGAGTGGTGGTGTATCAGAGTGGTGGTGTATCAGAGTGGTGGTGTTTCAGTGGTGGTGTATCAGTGGTGGTGTATCAGAGTGGTGGTGTTTCAGTGGTGGTGTATCAGTGGGGGTGTATCAGAGTGGTGGTGTATCAGAGTGGTGGTGTATCAGAGTGGTGGTGTATCAGTTGTGGTGTATCAGTGGTGGTGTATCAGAGTGGTGGTGTATCAGTGGTGGTGTATCAGAGTGGTGGTGTATCAGAGTGGTGGTGTATCAGAGTGGTGGTGTATCAGTGGTGGTGTATCAGAGTGGTGGTGTATCAAGGTGGTGGGGTATCAGTGGTGGTGTATCAGTGGTGGCGTATCAGAGTGGTGGTGTATCAGTGGCGCTGTATCAGTGGTGGTGTATCAGAGTGGTGGTGTATGAAGGTGGTGGTGAATCAGAGTGGTGGTGTATCAGAGTGGTGGTGTATCAGAGTGGTGGTGTATCAAGGTGGTGGTGTATCAGAGTGGTGGTGTATCAGTGGTGGTGTATCAGTGGTGGTGTATCAAGGTGGTGGTGTATCAAGGTGGTGGTGTATCAGAGTGGTGGTGTATCAGAGTGGTGGTGTATCAAGGTGGTGGTGTATCAGAGTGGTGGTGTATCAGAGTGGTGGTGTATCAGAGAGGTGGTGTATCAGTGGTGGTGTATCAGGGTGGTGGTGTATCAGAGTGGTGGTGTATCAGAGTGGTGCTGTATCAGAGTGGTGTTGTATCAGAGTGGTTGTGTATCAAGGTGGTGGTGTATCAGAGTGGTGGTGTATCAGAGTGGTTGTGTATCAGAGTGGTGGTGTATCAGAGTGGTGGTGTATCAGAGTGGTGGTGTATCGGAGTGGTGGTGTATCAAGGTGTTGGTGTATCAGACTGGTAGTGTATCAGATTGGTGGTGTATCAGGGTGGTGGTGTATCAGGATGATGGTGTATCAGGGTGGTGGTGTATCAGATTGGTGGTTTATCATATTGGTGGTGTATCAAGGTGGTGGTGTATCAGATTGGTGGTGTATCAGGGTAGTGGTGTATCAGGGTGGTGGTGTATCAGATTGGTGGTGTATCAGATTGGTGGTGTATCAGGGTGGTGGTATATCAGTGGTGGTGTTTCAGAGTGGTGGTGTATCAGAGTGGTGGTGTATCAGGGTGGTGGTGTATCAAGGTGGTGGTGTATCAGGGTGGTGGTGTATCAGGGTGGTGGTATATCAGGGTGGTGGTGTGTCAAGGTGGTGGTGTATCATGGTGGTGGTGTATCAGGGTGGTGATCAGGGTGGTGGTGTATCAGGGTGGTGGTGTAACAAGGTAGTGGTGTCAGAGTGGTGGTGTATCAGAGTGCTGGTGTATTAGGGTGGTGGTGTATCAGTGGTGGTGTATCAGGGTGGTGGTGTATCAAAGTGGTGGTGTATCAGAGTGGTGGTGTATCAAGGTGGTGGTGTATCAGGGTGGTGTACTAGAGTGATGTATCAGAGTGGTGGTGTATCAGTAATGTATTAGTGGTAATGTATCAGGGTGGTGGTGTATCAGTGGTGGTGTATCAGGGTGGTTGTGTATCAGGGCGGTGGTGTATCAGTGGTGGTGCATCAGGGTGGTGTATCAGTGGTGGTGTATCAGGGTCGTGTGTCAGTGGTGTATAAGTGGTGGTGTATCAGTGGTGGTGTATCAGGGTGGTGGTGTATCAGGGTGGTGGTGTATCAATGGTGGTGTATCAGGGTGGTGTATCAGGGTGGTGTATCAGCGGTTGTGTATCAGTGGTGGTGTATCAGTGGTGGTGTATCAGGGTGGTGGTGTATCAGGATGGTGGTGTATCAGTGGTGGTGTATCAGGGTGGTGTATCAGTGGTGGTGTATCAGGGTGGTGGTGTATCAGGGTGGTGGTGTATCAGGGTGGTGGTGTATCAGAGTGGTGGTGTATCAGTGGTGGTGTATCAGGGTGGTGTATCAGTGGTGGTGTATCAGGGTGGTGGTGTATCAGTGGTGGTGTATAAGGGTGGTGGTGTATCAGAGTGGTGTATCAGGGTGGTGGTGTATCAGGGTGGTGGTGTATCAGGGTGGTGTATCAGTGGTGGTGTATCAGAGTCGTGGTGTATCAGTGGTGGTGTATCAGGGTGGTGGTGTATCAGAGTGGTGGTGTATCAAGGTGGTGGTGAATCAGAGCGGTGGTGTATCAGAGTGGTGGTGTATCAGAGTGGTGGTGTATCAAGGTGGTGGTGTATCAGAGTGGTGGTGTATCAGAGTGGTGGTGTATCAGTGGTGGTGTATCAGAATGGTGGTTTATCAGAATGGTGGTGTATCAGTGGTGGTGTATCAGAGTGGTGGTGTATCAGTGGTGGTGGTGTATCAGAGTGGTGGTGTATCAGAGTGGTGGTGTATCAGAGTGGTGGTGTATCAGTGGTGGTGGTGTATCAAGGTGGTGGTGTATCAGAGTGGTGGTATATCAGAGTGGTGATGTATCAGAGTGGTAGTGTATCAAGGTGGTGGTGTATCAGAGTGGTGGTGTATCAGAGTGGTGGTTTATCTGTGGTGGTGGTGTATCAAGGTGGTGGTGTATCAGAGTGGAGGTGTATCAGAGTGGTGGTGTATCAAAGTGGTGGTGTATCAGTGGTGGTGTATCAGAGTGGTGGTGTATCAGTGGTGGTGTATCAGAGTGGTGGTGTATCAGTGATGGTGTATCAAGGTGGTGGTGTATCAAGGTGGTGGTGTATCAGAGTGGTGGTGTATCAGAGTGGTGGTGCATCAAAGTGGTGGTGTATCAGAGTGGTGGTGTATAAAGGTGGTGGGGAATCAGAGTGGTGGTGTGTCAGTGGTGGTGTATCAGAGTCGTGGCGTATCAAGGTGGTGGTGTATCAGAGTGGTGGTGTATCAAGGTGGTGGTGTATCAGTGGTGGTGTATCAGAGTGGTGGCGTATCAAGGTGGTGGTGTATCAGTGGTCGTGTATCAAGGTGGTGGTGTATCAGAATGGTGGTGTATCAGAGTGGTGGTGTATCAAGGTGGTGTATCAGAGTGGTGGTGTATCAGTGGTAGTGTATCAGAGTGGTGGTGTATCAGAGTGGTGGTGTATCAGAGTGGTGGTGTTTCAGTGGTGGCGTATCAGTGGTGGTGTATCAGAGTGGTGGTGTATCAGAGTGGTGGTGTATCAGTTGTGGTGTATCAGTGGTGGTGTATCAGAGTGGTGGTGTATCAGTGGTGGTGTATCAGAGTGGTGGTGTATCAGAGTGGTGGTGTATCAGAGTGGTGGTGTATCAGTGGTGGTGTATCAGAGTGGTGGTGTATCAAGGTGGTGGGGTATCAGTGGTGGTGTATCAGTGGTGGCGTATCAGAGTGGTGGTGTATCAGTGGTGGTGTATCAGTGGTGGTGTATCAGAGTGGTGGTGTATGAAGGTGGTGGTGAATCAGAGTGGTGGTGTATCAGAGTGGTGGTGTATCAGAGTGGTGGTGTATCAAGGTGGTGGTGTATCAGAGTGGTGGTGTATCAGAGTGGTGGTGTATCAGTGGTGGTGTATCAAGGTGGTGGTGTATCAAGGTGGTGGTGTATCAGAGTGGTGGTGTATCAGTGGTGGTGTATCAAGGTGGTGGTGTATCAGAGTGGTGGTGTATCAGAGTGGTGGTGTATCAGAGAGATGGTGTATCAGTGGTGGTGTATCAGGGTGGTGGTGTATCAGAGTGGTGCTGTATCAGAGTGGTGCTGTATCAGAGTGGTGTTGTATCAGAGTGGTTGTGTATCAAGGTGGTGGTGTATCAGAGTGGTGGTGTATCAGAGTGGTTGTGTATCAGAGTGGTGGTGTATCAGAGTGGTGGTGTATCAGAGTGGTGGTGTATCAGAGTGGTGGTGTATCTAGGTGTTGGTGTATCAGACTGGTAGTGTATCAGATTGGTGGTGTATCAGGGTGGTGGTGTATCAGGATGATGGTGTATCAGGGTGGTGGTGTATCAGATTGGTGGTTTATCATATTGGTGGTGTATCAGATTGGTGGTGTATCAGGGTAGTGGTGTATCAGGGTGGTGGTGTATCAGATTGGTGGTGTATCAGATTGGTGGTGTATCAGGGTGGTGGTATATCAGTGGTGGTGTTTCAGAGTGGTGGTGTATCAGAGTGGTGGTGTATCAGGGTGGTGGTGTATCAAGGTGGTGGTGTATCAGGGTGGTGGTGTATCAGGGTGGTGGTATATCAGGGTGGTGGTGTGTCAAGGTGGTGGTGTATCATGGTGGTGGTGTATCAGGGTGGTGATCAGGGTGGTGGTGTATCAGGGTGGTGGTGTATCAAGGTAGTGGTGTCAGAGTGGTGGTGTATCAGAGTGCTGGTGTATTAGGGTGGTGGTGTATCAGTGGTGGTGTATCAGGGTGGTGGTGTATCAAAGTGGTGGTGTATCAGAGTGGTGGTGTATCAAGGTGGTGGTGTATCAGGGTGGTGGTGTATCAGTAATGTATCAGTGGTAATGTATCAGGGTGGTGGTGTATCAGTGGTGGTGTATCAGGGTGGCTGTGTATCAGGGCGGTGGTGTATCAGTGGTGGTGCATCAGGGTGGTGTATCAGTGGTGGTGTATCAGGGTGGTGTGTCAGTGGTGTATAAGTGGTGGTGTATCAGTGGTGGTGTATCAGGGTGGTGGTGTATCAGGGTGGTGGTGTATCAATGGTGGTGTATCAGGGTGGTGTATCAGGGTGGTGTATCAGCGGTTGTGTATCAGTGGTGTATCAGTGGTGGTGTATCAGGGTGGTGGTGTATCAGGATGGTGGTGTATCAGGGTGGTGGTGTATCAGGGTGGTGGTGTATCAGAGTGGTGGTGTATCAGTGGTGTATCAGGGTGGTGTATCAGTGGTGGTGTATCAGGGTGGTGGTGTATCAGTGGTGGTGTATAAGGGTGGTGGTGTATCAGAGTGGTGTATCAGGGTGGTGGTGTATCAGGGTGGTGTATCAGTGGTGGTGTATCAGAGTCGTGGTGTATCAGTGGTGGTGTATCAGGGTGGTGGTGTATCAGTGGTGGTGTATCAGAGTGGTGGTGTATCAGGGTCGTGGTGTATCAGTGGTGGTGTATCGGAGTGGTGGTGTATCAGGGTGGTGGTGTATCAGGGTGGTGGAGTATCTTGGTGGTGGTGTATCAGGGTCGTGGTGTATTAGTGGTGTATCAGGGTGGTGGTATATCAGAGTGGTGGTGTATCAGAGGGGTGGTGTATCAGAGGGGTGGTGTATCAGTGGTGGTGTATCAGAGTGGTGATGTATCAGAGTGGTGGTGTATCAGTGGTGGTGTTTCAGGGTAGTGGTGTATCAGGGTGGTGTATCAGGTTGGTGGTGTATCAGAGTGGTGGTGTATCAGGGTGGTGGTGTATCAGGTTGGTGGTGTATCAGAGTGGTGGTGTATCAGAGTGGTGGTGTATCAGGGTGGTGGTGTATCAGGGTGGTGGTGTATCAGAGTGATGGTTTATCAGGGTGGTGGTGTATCAGGGTGGTGGTGTATCAGGGTGGTGGTGTATCAGGGTGGTGTATCAGGTTGGTGGTGTATCAGAGTGGTGGTGTATCAGGGTGGTGGTGTATCAGGGTGGTGGTGTATCAGGGTGGTGGTGTATCAGAGTGATGGTTTATCAGGGTGGTGGTGTCGTCGGGGTTCGTTGGAGATTGGATGGTTGCAGTTAAACACACTTGTTGGATGGTAACACTTATATTATCAGACTGGTAAAGGGAGGCCCAGCCTACCTGTTGCTGCTCGGTAGGTCTAACTGGAACTGAGAGAGTTACAGAGGCTCTCACGCACACATGCGCATCACGTGACGTCACACAAACTAGTCCCTAGGCCTAACAAGGGATCATGTATGTAAAACATATGGATTGTGCTATGGTACTCATATAAGCTATACAACACATGAAGGGGATCAACAACTATGCTGACAGTGGTGTATCAGGGTGGTGGTGTATCAGAGTGGTGGTGTATCAGAGTGGTGGTTTATCAGTGGTGTATCAGTGGTGGTGTATCAGAGTGGTGGTGTATCAGTGGTGTATCAGAGTGGTGGTGTATCATAGTGGTGGTGTATCAGTGGTGTATCAGAGTGGTGGTGTATCAGGGTGGTGGTGTATCAGGGTGGTGGTGTATCAGGGTGGTGGTGTATCAGGGTGGTGGTGTATCAGAGTGGTGGTGTTCTCAGTAGTATCAGTTCCTAGTAACCAGTTGCCAGTAACCAGTTACCAGTAGCCTCATTCACAAGTTCCTGTCGCAGAAGAATTGATCAATCAAATACTTGATGATGGAGTTATTGCATCTAGCAATTCACCCTGGAATGTGCCCTTGATCCTAGTACCTAAGAAGGACGGTACTTGGCGCCCAGTGATTTTGACTTTAGGAAGTTAAATGCAAAAACTATTCCAGATCGCCTCCCACTTCCTGTACTGGGTGATCTTTTACGTAACATCGGAGATAACAAAGTCTTTTCGACCCTAAACTTGTTACAAGGGTTTTGGCACGTCCCTCTTCATGAGGACAGCCAAGAACTAACTGCATTCTCCACTCCTACAGGTTATTATCACTTCCTCCATATGGTCTTTGGATTACGATCCTCCCCTATCATGTTCTCAAGGCTCATGACTAATATCTTTAGAGGTCTCATAGGTAATGCACTCATGGTGTACTTAGATGACGTAATCGTCATGTCTAAAGACATGGATACACACTTCAAAAGACTTGATGTAGTACTTGGTAAGCTTGAAGCCAATTTAAAGATCAAACTGTCTAATTGTCAATTTTTCAGATCAGAAATCAAGTTTCTTGGTCACGTAGTCACTCCTAGAGGGGTTATGACTGACCAAAGTAAAGTAACTGCAGTACTAAATTTTCCGTCTCCCAAAACTGCTGATGCCGTAAGATCCTTTGTGGGCTTAGCAGGTTTTTATAGATCTTTCATTGCCAATTTTTCTTCCATAGCTGCTGCTCTAACTGAGTTGCTTAAGAAAGATGCTCCTTTCGTTTTGACCTTCCGTCAAGAAAGAGCATTTCAAACTCAAAAAGGAAAGCTAACATCTGCTCCAATTTTGAAATTTCCAGATTTTTCGAAGCCCTTCTATCTAACAATTGATGCTAGTTCAATTGGCATAGGTGCCATACTAGCTCAAAAGACTGATATCAAGTACAACGTAGTTGCATTTGCTAGCCGAGTCCTTACGAAGGCTGAACGTAATTATACAGTAACTGAGCAAGAAGCTTTAGCAATAGTATGGTCTTTAAAGCACTTCTGAGACACTATTTATCAGTACTCTGTTCATGTCTTGGTAGACCATGCTCCATTGATACCTTTATTCCAGAACAAACAACCTACTGGAAGGTTAGCCAGATGGACCTTGACTATCCAAGGGTTCAATCCCACCTTTGAACACTTACCTGGCAAGTCAAATGTAGTCGCAGATGCTTTATCGTGACATGTTAGTATAGTAACTGCAGACCCTCCATTTACTGCCGAGGATGTAAAGAATGCTCAACAGATCCCATGTGGTCTGGTGTGATTCGATTCCTGCTCCAGGAAGATCTTATTCTGACTATGAAGCCACCAGCACCCATCAGTGACTTTGTCATGAACCAAGAATTACTGTATCGAACAACCAAGTTGGGTGCTCCTAGCAGAAGGGTATACCAGTTAGTAATTCCACAGTCACTAGTGAATGTAGCCTTACAGCTAGTTCACGATGTACCAGGTGTTGCCACCCTGGTATGGATCGTTCAGTAAAACAAGCCAGATTGAAATACTTTTGGCCTCGTATGGCAACTGATATTTCTGAGTATGTTAAGAAATGTAGTGTCTGCATGCAACATAAAGGTAATGCTAATGGTCCTAATCCAATCCAAGTGTATCCAACTACCAGTAAACCATGGGAAAGAGTTGCACTAGATTTGTTAACTAATTTCCAATGTTCCCTCCAAGGCAACAAACATCTGTGTGTTATGGTAGACCATTTCACCAGATATTGTGAGTTAGTTCCTATTGCAGATAAGACTGCTGAGACAGTAGCTAAAGCATTTGAAGAACACATTATCTGCAGGCATACCACCCCTAAGTCCCTAGTAACAGATAATGGAGGTGAATTCTGTAATGAGATTCTTGAAAATTTGTGTACCTTGTACAAGATCTCTAAATCCACCATTGTTCCTCATCATCCTGCCAGCAATGGGTTAGCGGAACAAACCAATAAGAAAGTACTTGATGTCTTGAAAGAAACTATCAATCCCAACAGAGAAACTTGGTATGAAGTTATACCTGATGTTCAGTGTGCTATAAATTCTGCTTACAATGTTTCCATAGGGGACACTCCACATTATGCATTGTACGGTGTAGATAAACGTTTGCCTTATGAGTTTCTTTATTCTAATCCGAAACCAAATTACAACCCTGATTTCATAGCAACTTGTACCAGCTTAGCTCAAAGTGTTTTTAGAAGAATCCGTGAAACACTTCATAAATCAACAGCAGAATTTACAAGAGTCACAAACACTCGAGCAAAGCCATCCAAAATTACAGTAGGTTCGAGAGTTATGCTGACTAACTTTAACAAAACGTCTGCAATGCCTAAGCTTGATCAAGAGTTTGTTGGTCCTGATCGAGTAGTTGAACATATCAATGGCAATAAGTATAAGGTTAGAGAAATTAGTACTGGTCAGTATAAAGAATCCCATTTAGATCATATAAAGTTAGTATGTGATGATAATGATGTTCCAACCCAGATTAATGTGACAGACTCTGACAATCCTCCTGATCCTGTATTCTCTACCTCTAATACTCAGTCAGACGATCAACCTGAATGTCAAACCATGCCATGGGCGGGATTTGAACCCGCTGTCAGAGAGTCTCAAAACTCCAGACCGTCGTGTTAGCCACTGGACCAGCTAGCTTCAATAAGATTCGTCCAACTAGGTATATTTCTACACCATAGGAAGGTTAGCATGGGCACCACTGTGTCCACAAATGCAAGTTTTTACAGACGAATCTCCTGCTAGCATGGCCGTGACGAGCTAGAGTTCATCACGGCCATGCTAGCGGGAGATTTGTCTGTAAAAACTTGCATTTGTGGAAACAGTGGTGCCTATGCTAACCTTCCTATGGTGTAGAAATATACCTAGTTGGACGAATCTTATTGAAGCTAGCTGGCCCAGTGGCTAACATGACGGTCTGGAGTTTTGAGACTCTCTGACCGAGGGTTCAAATCCCGCCCGTGGTATGGTTTGTTTGCAACTTCGTGAGTCAACCTGAATGTCATTATTCCCTACATACACGACAGATATTGAGAAATCCTCAAGTATCATTTGTAACTACCACTTCAGATTTGCCTCAAATACAGCATGAGTTAGCCAGTGCAACAGAGTTTGATCCTCCCAGAGATGACACCCATTCTGCATATGTCAATCTCACCCTAGCAGAGTTGGGGTTAAATGTAAATAACCTGTATGGATGAATAATTACAGTATCAACTTAATAATATTCAAGATAATTTTTTTTTTTGTGTGTGTGTGTTCACGTTCTCTCTGAATTCTGAGATTTAACAGTCTAGATTTGAGTGCACCAAGTCTGCCTTTTGTGTTAAACACTGCTTTCTTTATACATAACCTTCCTCAGAATCCATAGACGACAAGAATAACGATCGATCAATCAAAAAATTTTTTTATCACTTTTATTGTGTAATCCCAATGTTGAGTCTCATTCTATGAGCTGTACTATATCATATCTTGTAATGCATTACAGTTTCATTACAGTAAGTTTCATTATAGTCAATTACATTAGCTTCCATTCCAATAATCTACTTATGTTATAATGTTCAATTGTTGTGTACTTTGACATTGTATAGAATCAGCCCAAGCCGTACGCCTGCCATCTCTAGTTTGTATTAGCTGTATGTCGGGACGACATACGTTATCGCCGAGCTCTCAGTGGTATCAGTTCCTAGTAACCAGTTGCCAGTAACCAGTTACCAGTAGTATGACTCACTACCAAGCATCTGCATGAATCACTGACTGTTACTCATGTTGCTGCTGACTATACCTGGAGGTTACCTGGAGGTTATTCCGGGGATCAACGCCCCCGCGGCCCGGTCCATGACCAGGCCTCCCAATGGATCAGGGCCTGATCAACTAGGCTGTTACTGCTGGCCGCACGCAGTCCAACGTACGAGCCACAGCCCGGCTGATCCGGCACTGACTTTAGGTATCTGTCCAGCTCTCTCTTGAAGGCAGCCAGGGGTTTATTGGCAATTCCCCTAATGCTTGATGGGAGGCTGTTGAACAGTTTTGGGAACCTGACACTTATGGTGTTTTACCTTAGTGTACCAATGGCGCCCCTACTTTTTATTGGGGGCAATTTTGCATCGCCTGCCCAGTCTTTTACTTTCGTAGGGAGTGATTTCTGTGTGCAGCATGTTTTTGAACACCGCTCACCCCTAGGCATCATTTGTGAGCCAGTTTTAAGATAGAGAGCAGAGAGCCAGGGCGGGCCTGTGCTTCCCATCTTTTCCATTATAATTATACATACTAACCAGCCTACGTGAGTGTTCTTACCCAATCCACGTTTCGACCCGCCCCCCACAGGACAGTGTATCAGGTTGGTGGTGTATCAGGGTTGTGGGATATCAGGGTGGTGGTGTATCAGGGTGGTGGTGCATCAGAGTGGTGGTGTATCAGAGTGGTGGTGTATCAGTGGTGGTGTATCAGAGTGGTGGTGTATCAAGGCGGTGGTGTATCAGAGTGGTGGTGCATCAGTGGTGGTGTATCAAGGTGGTGGTGCATCAGTGGTGATGTATCTGTGGTGGTGTATCAGGGTGGTGGTGTATCAGTGGTGTATCAGGGTGGTGGTGTATCAGTGATGGTGTATCAGGGTGGTGGTGTATCAGAGTGGTGGTGTATCATAGTAGTGGTGTATCAGTGGTGGTGGTTACCAGAGTGGTAGTGTATCAGAGTGGTGGTGTATCAGTGGTGATGTATCAGAGGTGATGTATCAGAGGTGATGTATCAGAATGGTGGTGGTGATAATCCGTGAGGCAACATCACTACAGCAGCAGCCTGGCAGACATTAGCAACAGCTTATCAGGCATCAGCAGCAGCAGACTGGTAGGCAGCAGCAGACTGGCAGGCCGCACAGGAAGCCAGGGGTAAGATGCGACACAGCCGTCACCATGTTGGTAGGCGGCCATGAAGGCTGTGTCACCATATAAGTCATTCCACCCACACCCACCCACCCACAAACGCCCATCCATCTCCCCACACCCACTCAACCCACCCCGTCCCCACATATACGATAAAGCTCATGGAGTAGGAAGAGAATGAACCCAGTAGCGAGCAGGGAAGAGGCAGGGCCAGGAGCTGTGAACTGACCACTGCAACCACAAATAGATGACTACAAATAGTCGAGAACACACACACAAACATTTATCTTAGTAGTAAGTTATTACTAGTGACAACGTACTATATGTGCTCTCTTGAGTGCTGCAAACACTTAATATATTGATAATTTACACTTGTGTTCCACAGGCTGTGCTAGCGTACACTGGCAGTGCTCCACAAGCTGTGCTAGCGTACACTGGCAGTGTTCCACAAGCTGTGCTAGCGTACACTGGCAGTGTTCCACAAGCTGTGCTAGCGTACACTGGTAGTGCTCCACAAGCTGTGCTAGCGTACACTGGCAGTGCTCCACAAGCTGTGCTAGCATACACTGGCAGTGTTCCACAAGCTGTGCTAGCGTACACTGGCAGTGCTCCACAAGCTGTGCTAGCGTACACTGGTAGTGCTCCACAAGCTGTGCTAGCGTACACTGGCAGTGCTCCACAAGCTGTGCTAGCGTACACTGGTAGTGCTCCACAAGCTGTGCTAGCGTACACTGGCAGTGTTCCACAAGCTGTGCTAGCGTACACTGGCAGTGCTCCACAAGCTGTGCTAGCGTACACTGGTAGTGCTCCACAAGCTGTGCTAGCGTACACTGGCAGTGCTCCACAAGCTGTGCTAGCGTACACTGGTAGTGCTCCACAAGCTGTGCTAGCGTACACTGGTAGTGCTCCACAAGCTGTGCTAGCGTACACTGGCAGTGCTCCACAAGCTGTGCTAGCGTACACTGGCAGTGCTCCACAAGCTGTGCTAGCGTACACTGGTAGTGCTCCACAAGCTGTGCTAGCGTACACTGGCAGTGCTCCACAAGCTGTGCTAGCGTACACTGGCAGTGCTCCACAAGCTGTGCTAGCGTACACTGGCAGTGCTCCACAAGCTGTGCTAGCGTACACTGGCAGTGCTCCACAAGCTGTGCTAGCGTACACTGGCAGTGCTCCACAAGCTGTGCTAGCGTACACTGGCAGTGCTCCACAAGCTGTGCTAGCGTACACTGGCAGTGCTCCACAAGCTGTGCTAGCGTACACTGGCAGTGCTCCACAAGCTGTGCTAGCGTACACTGGCAGTGCTCCACAAGCTGTGCTAGCGTACACTGGCAGTGCTCCACAAGCTGTGCTAGCGTACACTGGCAGTGCTCCACAAGCTGTGCTAGCGTACACTGGCAGTGCTCCACAAGCTGTGCTAGCGTACACTGGCAGTGCTCCACAAGCTGTGCTAGCGTACACTGGCAGTGCTCCACAAGCTGTGCTAGCGTACACTGGCAGTGCTCCACAAGCTGTGCTAGCGTACACTGGCAGTGCTCCACAAGCTGTGCTAGCGTACACTGGCAGTGCTCCACAAGCTGTGCTAGCGTACACTAGCAGTGCTCCACAAGCTGTGCTAGCGTACACTAGCAGTGCTCCACAGGCTGTGCTAGCGTACACTGGCAGTGCTGCACAGGCTGTGCTAGCGTACACTGGCAGTGCTCCACAGGCTGTGCGAGCGTACACTGGCAGTGCTCCACAGGCTGTGCTAGCGTACACTGGCAGTGCTCCACAGGCTGTGCTAGCGTACACTGGCAGTGTTCCACAGGCTGTGCTAGCTTACACTAGCAGTGCTCCACAGGCTGTGCTAGCGTACACTGGCAATGCTCCACACTGTGCTAGCGTACACTGGCAGTGCTCCACAGGCTGTGCTAGCGTACACTGGCAGTGCTCCACAGGCTGTGCTAGCGTACACTGGCAGTGCTCCACAGGCTGTGCTAGCGTACACTGGCAATGCTCCACACTGTGCTAGCGTACACTGGCAGTGCTCCACAGGCTGTGCTAGCGTACACTAGTAGTGCTCCACATGCTGTGCTAGCGTACACTGGCAGTGCTCCACAGGCTGTGCTAGCGTACACTAGTAGTGCTCCACATGCTGTGCTAGCGTACACTGGCAGTGCTCCACAGGCTGTGCTAGTGTACACTAGTAGTGCTCCACATGCTGTGCTAGCGTACACTGGCAGTGCTCCACAAGCTGTGCTAGCGTTCATGGAAGGCAAATCCTGTGTCACAAACCTCCTGGAATTTTATGACAAGGTAACAGAAGTAAGACACGAGAGAGAGGGGTGGGTTGATTGCGTTTTCCTGGACTGCAGGAAGGCCTTTGACACAGTTCCCCACAAGAGATTAGTGCAGAAGCTGGAGGATCAGGCACATATAACAGGGAGGGCACTGCAATGGATCAGGGAATACCTGACAGGGAGGCAACAACGAGTCATGGTACGTGAAGAGGTATCACAGTGGGCGCCTGTGACGAGAGGGGTCCCACAGGGGTCAGTTCTAGGACCAGTGCTATTTTTGATATATGCGAACGACATGATGGAAGAAATAGACTCTGAAGTGTCCCTGTTCGCAGATGATGTGAAGCTGATGAGAAGAATTAAATCGGATGAGGATGAGGCAGGACTGCAAAGAGACCTGGACAAGCTGGACATGTGGTCCAGAAACTGGCTTCTCGAATTCAACCCTGCCAAATGCAAAGTCATGAAGATTGGGGAGGGACAAAGAAGACTGCAGACAGAGTATAGGCTAGGTGGACAAAGACTACAGACCTCACTCAGGGAGAAAGACCTTGGGGTGACCATAACACCGAGCACATCACTGGAGGCACACATCAACCAAATAACTGCTGCAGCATACGGGCGCCTGGCAAACCTGAGAATAGCGTTCCGATACCTTAATAAGGAATCGTTCAAGACACTGTACACTGTGTATGTTAGGCCCATACTGGAGTATGCAGCACCAGTCTGGAACCCACACCTGGTCAAGCACGTCAAGAAGTTAGAGAAAGTACAAAGGTTTGCAACAAGGCAAGTCCCAGAGCTCAGGGGAATGTCATACGTGGAAAGGTTGAGGGAAATCGGACTGACGACACTGGAGGACAGAAGGGTCACGGGAGACATGATAATGACATACAAGTTACTGCGGGGTGATAGGATAGGAGATAGGATGTTCCAGAGAGAGGACACAGAAACAAGGGGTCACAACTGGAAGCTGAAGACTCAGACGAGTCACAGGGACGTTAGGAAGTATTTTTCGTTAGAAAACATTCAGCGTAGGATGACTAAATTAATACATAGCATTAGAAATCTTCCTTATGAAGAAAGATTGAAGAGTCTTAAGTTACATTCACTTGTTAGACGAAGAATGAGGGGAGACCTGATCGAAGTGTATAAGTGGAAGATAGGTATTAATAAAGGGAAGCTGTGATTTCGTGTATAGGGCAAGGAGGAATAACATCTTGTAGGAGTGAGGAAGAGCCAGTTGTGAGTGTGGGGCAAGTTCGTGAGGCAGTAGGTAAAATGAAAGGGGGTAAGGCAGCCGGGATTGATGGGATAAAGATAGAAATGTTAAAAGCAGGTGGGGATATAGTTTTGGAGTGGTTGGTGCAATTATTTAATAAATGTATGGAAGAGGGTAAGGTACCTAGGGATTGGCAGAGAGCATGCATAGTTCCTTTGTATAAAGGCAAAGGAGACAAAAGAGAGTGCAAAAATTATAGGGGGATAAGTCTGCTGAGTATACCTGGTAAAGTGTATGATAGAATTATTATTGAAAGAATTAACAGTAAGACGGAGAATAGGATAGCAGATGAACAAGGAGGCTTTAGGAAAGGTAGGGGGTGTGTGGACCAGGTGTTTACAGTGAAACATATAAGTGAACAGTATTTAGATAAGGCTAAAGAGGTCTTTGTGGCATTTATGGATTTGGAAAAGGCGTATGACAGGGTGGATAGGGGGGCAATGTGGCAGATGTTGCAAGTGTATGGTGTAGGAGGTAGGTTACTGAAAGCAGTGAAGAGTTTTTACGAGGATAGTGAGGCTCAAGTTAGAGTATGTAGGAAAGAGGGAAATTATTTCCCAGTAAAAGTAGGCCTTAGACAAGGATGTGTGATGTCACCGTGGTTGTTTAATATATTTATAGATGGGGTTGTAAGAGAAGTAAATGCGAGGGTCTTGACAAGAGGCGTGGAGTTAAAAGATAAAGAATCACACATAAAGTGGGAGTTGTCACAGCTGCTCTTTGCTGATGACACTGTGCTCTTGCGAGATTCTGAAGAGAAGTTGCAGAGATTGGTGGATGAATTTGGTAGGGTGTGCAAAAGAAGAAAATTAAAGGTGAATACAGGAAAGAGTAAGGTTATGATGATAACAAAAAGATTAGGTGATGAAAGATTGAATATCAGATTGGAGGGAGAGAGTATGGAGGAGGTGAATGTATTCAGATATTTGGGAGTGGACGTGTCAGCGGATGGGTCTATGAAAGATGAGGTGAATCATAGAATTGATGAGGGAAAAAGAGTGAGTGGTGCACTTAGGAGTCTGTGGAGACAAAGAACTTTGTCCTTGGAGGCAAAGAGGGGAATGTATGAGAGTATAGTTTTACCAACGCTCTTATATGGATGTGAAGCATGGGTGATGAATGTTGCAGCGAGGAGAAGGCTGGAGGCAGTGGAGATGTCATGTCTGAGGGCAATGTGTGGTGTGAATATAATGCAGAGAATTCGTAGTTTGGAAGTTAGGAGGAGGTGCGGGATTACCAAAACTGTTGTCCAGAGGGCTGAGGAAGGGTTGTTGAGGTGGTTCGGACATGTAGAGAGAATGGAGCGAAACAGAATGACTTCAAGAGTGTATCAGTCTGTAGTGGAAGGAAGGCGGGGTAGGGGTCGGCCTAGGAAAGGTTGGAGAGAGGGGGTAAAGGAGGTTTTGTGTGCGAGGGGCTTGGACTTCCAGCAGGTATGCATGAGCGTGTTTGATAGGAGTGAATGGAGACAAATGGTTTTTAATACTTGACGTGCTGTTGGAGTGTGAGCAAAGTAACATTTATGAAGGGGTTCAGGGAAACCGGCAGGCCGGACTTGAGTCCTGGAGATGGGAAGTACAGTGCCTGCACTCTGAAGGAGGGGTGTTAATGTTGCAGTTTAAAAACTGTAGTGTAAAGCACCCTTCTGGCAAGACAGTGATGGAGTGAATGATGGTGAAAGTTTTTCTTCTTCGGGCCACCCTGCCTTGGTGGGAATCGGCCAGTGTGATAATAATAATAATAAAAAATATTAATAAGGTCTTGAGGATGTCCCTCCAAGAGAGAACCCGCAGTAATGGATTTAAATTAGATAAGTTTAGATTTAGAAAGGACATAGGAAAGTACTGGTTTGGAAATAGGGTAGTTGATGAGTGGAACAGTCTACCTAGTTGGGTTATTGAGGCTGGGACTTTGGGTAGTTTCAAATCTAGGTTGGATAAGTACATGAGTGGGAGGGGTTGGATTTGAGTGGGACTTTCACATCAGAGCTTATTTCTTGGGTGGCATTGAAAATTGGGTTGGGCAAATGTTTGTTAGTGGGATGAATTGTAAAGGACCTGCCTAGTATGGGCCAGCAGGCCTCCTGCAGTGTTCCTCCTTTCTTATGTTCTTATGTTCTTCAGTCACAGAGTCATCAGGAAGTGGAATAGCCTAGCAAGTGAAGTAGTGGAGGCAGGAACCATACATAGTTTTAAGAAGAGGTATGACAAAGCTCAGGAAGCAGAGAGGGAGAGGACCTAGTAGGGATCAGTGAAGAGGCGGGGCCAGGAGCTGAGTCTCGACCCCTGCAACCACAATTAGGTGAGTACCACTGGCATGACCTCTCCACCAGCCAACTGGTAATTCAGAGTGTAGCAGTTCTCGGCCCGACCCTCTACTAGTGGTAATAACGCAACCGACCCTCTACTCTACTAATTGGGTAGTTCAACCCACCAATAAGGTGTTAATTATTATAAGTAAAACCAAGGGGTAAACCTACACTAATAAGGTGAGAGCCAACCAAAGTGATGTGACTCCTGCCTGCCTGGCTAACTCCAGCTAACAACTCCTGCATTAAGAGACTCAGGCTGGTCCAGATCATTCCTGCTGCTGGAAGTGACTCTCCTCAGTTTTATCGTTAAACTGCCAACTTAACTCTGTAAATATTGTTTATACTGGTGGAGTGATGTATGACCCTGACGATTTAGCCATTACCTTTAATTATAATAAAAATGTACATAGTGTTGAAGGAATATACGAGTAAAGAAGAAACTACCCCTTCTAATAATAATCTTTATTTCTACCAGTACATGTACAAGGTATACAGACCACAGCTGACATCAGTGACATACTACTATATAGAAAGACACTTTTTATGCAGAGCATTTCCCGCAAATTAGGTAAATTTTGTCCCAGGATCCGTCTCACACCAGTCCACTAACACCCAGGTACCCATTTTACTGATGTGTGAACATGGAGATGAAGTGTCTTAAGGAAATACGTCCTGTTTCCTTAAGACACTTTCCCCTCCCCCACCTCAGAGTGTGGGATGAGTGTGCTAGCAACCAAGCTACGGGACACTGTGTTTGTCTTGCCCGGTTGCTGCTATATTGCTCACTTTCGGTGCAGCCAAGTGCATCAGGCCTTGAATTGCCATAACGGTATTATTTCTGGACACCATTGTCACCAGATACATCAATAGTATTTCTCTGGTGGGGCGAGTGTTATTTCTATGGTAGCCCCGGCCAGGCCTATGACCTGACGAGAGTGCGAGGCAGGAGCTGCTGATTCTTTGTCTGGTGAGTGAGAACTAGGTAGTGTGAACTAGTGTCTGGTGGAGTGAGTTCAGGTACGTCTAGGACCAAGCAGACGGCAGCGCTAGGACCAAGCAGAGGGCAGCACTAGGACCAAGCAGACGGCAGCACTAGGACCAAGCAGACGGCAGCGCTAGGACCAAGCAGAGGGCAGCACTAGGACCAAGCAGACGGCAGCACTAGGACCAAGCAGACGGCAGCACTAGGACCAAGCAGATGGGAGCACTAGGACCAAGCAGACGGCAGCACTAGGACCAAGCAGACGGCAGCGCTAGGACCAAGCAGACGGCAGCACTAGGACCAAGCAGACGGCAACACTAGGACCAAGCAGAGGGTAGCGCTAGGACCAAGCAGACGGCAGCACTAGGACCAAGCAGACGGCAGCACTAGGACCAAGCAGACGGCAGCACTAGGACCAAGCAGACGGCAGCGCTAGGACCAAGCAGACGGCAGCACTAGGATCAAGCAGACGGCAGCACTAGGACCAAGCAGACGGCAGCACTAGGACCAAGCAGACGGCAGCACTAGGACCAAGCCGACGGCAGCACTAGGACCAAGCAGACGGCAGCACTAGGACCAAGCAGACGGCAGCGCTAGGAGCAAGCAGACGGCAGCACTAGGACCAAGCAGACGGCAGCACTAGGACCAAGCAGACGGCAGCACTAGGACCAAGCAGACGGCAGCACTAGGACCAAGCAGACGGCAGCACTAGGACCAAGCAGACGGCAGCACTAGGACCAAGCAGACGGCAGCGCTAGGACCAAGCAGACGGCAGCACTAGGACCAAGCAGACGGCAGCGCTAGGACCAAGCAGACGGCAGCACTAGGACCAAGCAGACGGCAGCACTAGGACCAAGCAGACGGCAGCGCTAGGACCAAGCAGACGGCAGCACTAGGACCAAGCAGAACGGCAGCACTAGGACCAAGCAGACGGCAGCGCTAGGACCAAGCAGACGGCAGCACTAGGACCAAGCAGACGGCAGCACTAGGACCAAGCAGACGGCAGCACTAGGACCAAGCAGACGGCAGCACTAGGACCAAGCAGATGGCAGCACTAGGACCAAGCAGACGGCAGCACTAGGACCAAGCAGACGGCAGCACTAGGACCAAGCAGACGGCAGCACTAGGACCAAGCAGACGGCAGCGCTAGGACCAAGCAGACGGCAGCACTAGGACCAAGCAGACGGCAGCACTAGGACCAAGCAGACGGCAGCACTAGGACCAAGCAGACGGCAGCACTAGGACCAAGCAGACGGCAGCACTAGGACCAAGCAGACGGCAGCACTAGGACCAAGCAGACGGCAGCACTAGGACCAAGCAGACGGCAGCACTAGGACCAAGCAGACGGCAGCACTAGGACCAAGCAGACGGCAGCACTAGGACCAAGCAGACGGCAGCACTAGGACCAAGCAGACGGCAGCGCTAGGACCAAGCAGACGGCAGCACTAGGACCAAGCAGACGGCAGCACTAGGACCAAGCAGACGGCAGCACTAGGACCAAGCAGACGGCAGCACTAGGACCAAGCAGACGGCAGCGCTAGGACCAAGCAGACTGCAGCGCTAGGACCAAGCAGACGGCAGCACTAGGACCAAGCAGACGGCAGCACTAGGACCAAGCAGACGGCAGCACTAGGACCAAGCAGACGGCAGCGCTAGGACCAAGCAGACTGCAGCGCTAGGACCAAGCAGACGGCAGCACTAGGACCAAGCAGACGGCAGCGCTAGGACCAAGCAGACGGCAGCACTAGGACCAAGCAGACGGCAGCACTAGGACCAAGCAGACTGCAGCACTAGGACCAAGCAGACGGCAGCGCTAGGACCAAGCAGACGGCAGCACTAGGACCAAGCAGACGGCAGCACTAGGACCAAGCAGACGGCAGCACTAGGACCAAGCAGACGGCAGCACTAGGACCAAGCAGACGGCAGCACTAGGACCAAGCAGACGGCAGCACTAGGACCAAGCAGACGGCAGCACTAGGACCAAGCAGACGGCAGCACTAGGACCAAGCAGACGGCAGCACTAGGACCAAGCAGACGGCAGCGCTAGGACCAAGCAGACTGCAGCGCTAGGACCAAGCAGACGGCAGCACTAGGACCAAGCAGACGGCAGCACTAGGACCAAGCAGACGGCAGCACTAGGACCAAGCAGACGGCAGCACTAGGACCAAGCAGACGGCAGCACTAGGACCAAGCAGACGGCAGCACTAGGACCAAGCAGACGGCAGCACTAGGACCAAGCAGACGGCAGCACTAGGACCAAGCAGACGGCAGCGCTAGGACCAAGCAGACGGCAGCACTAGGACCAAGCAGACGGCAGCACTAGGACCAAGCAGACGGCAGCGCTAGGACCAAGCAGACTGCAGCGCTAGGACCAAGCAGACGGCAGCACTAGGACCAAGCAGACTGCAGCGCTAGGACCAAGCAGACTGCAGCACTAGGACCAAGCAGACGGCAGCGCTAGGACCAAGCAGACTGCAGCGCTAGGACCAAGCAGACGGCAGCACTAGGACCAAGCAGACTGCAGCACTAGGACCAAGCAGACGGCAGCACTAGGACCAAGCAGACGGCAGCGCTAGGACCAAGCAGACGGCAGCACTAGGACCAAGCAGACGGCAGCACTAGGACCAAGCAGACTGCAGCACTAGGACCAAGCAGACGGCAGCGCTAGGACCAAGCAGACGGCAGCACTAGGACCAAGCAGACGGCAGCACTAGGACCAAGCAGACGGCAGCACTAGGACCAAGCAGACGGCAGCACTAGGACCAAGCAGACGGCAGCACTAGGACCAAGCAGACGGCAGCACTAGGACCAAGCAGACGGCAGCACTAGGACCAAGCAGACGGCAGCACTAGGACCAAGCAGACGGCAGCACTAGGACCAAGCAGACGGCAGCGCTAGGACCAAGCAGACTGCAGCGCTAGGACCAAGCAGACGGCAGCACTAGGACCAAGCAGACGGCAGCACTAGGACCAAGCAGACGGCAGCACTAGGACCAAGCAGACGGCAGCACTAGGACCAAGCAGACGGCAGCACTAGGACCAAGCAGACGGCAGCACTAGGACCAAGCAGACGGCAGCGCTAGGACCAAGCAGACGGCAGCACTAGGACCAAGCAGACGGCAGCACTAGGACCAAGCAGACGGCAGCACTAGGACCAAGCAGACGGCAGCGCTAGGACCAAGCAGACGGCAGCGCTAGGACCAAGCAGACGGCAGCACTAGGACCAAGCAGATTGCAGCAGCACTAGGACCAAGCAGACGGCAGCACTAGGACCAAGCAGAGGGCAGCACTAGGACCAAGCAGACGGCAGCGCTAGGACCAAGCAGACGGCAGCCCTAGGACCAAGCAGACGGCAGCACTAGGACCAAGCAGACGGCAGCACTAGGACCAAGCAGATTGCAGCACTAGGACCAAGCAGCCGGCAGCCCTAGGACCAAGCAGACGGCAGCGCTAGGACCAAGCAGACGGCAGCACTAGGACCAAGCAGATTGCAGCACTAGGACCAAGCAGACGGCAGCACTAGGACCAAGCAGACGGCAGCGCTAGGACCAAGCAGACGGCAGCACTAGGACCAAGCAGAGCAGCGCTAGGACCAAGCAGACGGCAGCACTAGGACCAAGCAGACGGCAGCTCTAGGACCAAGCAGACGGCAGCACTATGACCAAGCAGACGGCACGACCAAGCAGCTCTAGGACCAAGCAGACGGCAGCCCTAGGACCAAGCAGACGGCAGCACTAGGACCAAGCAGACGGCAGCACTAGGACCAAGCAGACGGCAGCACTAGGACCAAGCAGACGGCAGCACTAGGACCAAGCAGACGGCAGCGCTAGGACCAAGCAGACGGCAGCGCTAGGACCAAGCAGACGGCAGCACTAGGACCAAGCAGACGGCAGCACTAGGACCAAGCAGACGGCAGCACTAGGACCAAGCAGACGGCAGCACTAGGACCAAGCAGACGGCAGCACTAGGACCAAGCAGACGGCAGCACTAGGACCAAGCAGACGGCAGCGCTAGGACCAAGCAGACTGCAGCGCTAGGACCAAGCAGACGGCAGCACTAGGACCAAGCAGACGGCAGCACTAGGACCAAGCAGACGGCAGCACTAGGACCAAGCAGACGGCAGCACTAGGACCAAGCAGACGGCAGCACTAGGACCAAGCAGACGGCAGCACTAGGACCAAGCAGACGGCAGCAGACGGCGCTAGGACCAAGCAGACGGCAGCACTAGGACCAAGCAGACGGCAGCACTAGGACCAAGCAGACGGCAGCACTAGGACCAAGCAGACGGCAGCACTAGGACCAAGCAGACGGCAGCACTAGGACCAAGCAGACGGCAGCACTAGGACCAAGCAGACGGCAGCACTAGGACCAAGCAGACGGCAGCGCTAGGACCAAGCAGACGGCAGCACTAGGACCAAGCAGACGGCAGCACTAGGACCAAGCAGACGGCAGCACTAGGACCAAGCAGACGGCAGCACTAGGACCAAGCAGACGGCAGCACTAGGACCAAGCAGACGGCAGCACTAGGACCAAGCAGACGGCAGCACTAGGACCAAGCAGAGGGCAGCACTAGGACCAAGCAGACGGCAGCACTAGGACCAAGCAGACGGCAGCACTAGGACCAAGCAGACGGCAGCACTAGGACCAAGCAGACGGCAGCACTAGGACCAAGCAGACGGCAGCACTAGGACCAAGCAGACGGCAGCACTAGGACCAAGCAGACGGCAGCACTAGGACCAAGCAGAGGGCAGCACTAGGACCAAGCAGACGGCAGCACTAGGACCAAGCAGACGGCAGCACTAGGACCAAGCAGACGGCAGCACTAGGACCAAGCAGACGGCAGCACTAGGACCAAGCAGACGGCAGCACTAGGACCAAGCAGACGGCAGCACTAGGACCAAGCAGACGGCAGCACTAGGACCAAGCAGACGGCAGCACTAGGACCAAGCAGACGGCAGCACTAGGACCAAGCAGACGGCAGCACTAGGACCAAGCAGACGGCAGCACTAGGACCAAGCAGACGGCAGCACTAGGACCAAGCAGACGGCAGCACTAGGACCAAGCAGACGGCAGCGCTAGGACCAAGCAGACGGCAGCACTAGGACCAAGCAGACGGCAGCACTAGGACCAAGCAGACGGCAGCGCTAGGACCAAGCAGACGGCAGCGCTAGGACCAAGCAGACGGCAGCGCTAGGACCAAGCAGACGGCAGCACTAGGACCAAGCAGACGGCAGCACTAGGACCAAGCAGAGGGCAGCGCTAGGACCAAGCAGACGGCAGCACTAGGACCAAGCAGACGGCAGCGCTAGGACCAAGCAGACGGCAGCACTAGGACCAAGCAGACGGCAGCACTAGGACCAAGCAGACGGCAGCACTAGGACCAAGCAGACGGCAGCGCTAGGACCAAGCAGATGGGAGCACTAGGACCAAGCAGACGGCAGCACTAGGACCAAGCAGACGGCAGCGCTAGGACCAAGCAGACGGCAGCACTAGGACCAAGCAGACGGCAGCACTAGGACCAAGCAGAGGGCAGCGCTAGGACCAAGCAGACGGCAGCACTAGGACCAAGCAGACGGCAGCACTAGGACCAAGCAGAGGGCAGCACTAGGCATAGTACATTTTGTATACTGCACAAAGAAATATAGTTTGTAATATCACTAGCCCGCAATATAGAAGCCAGACAAAGGTTACACTGTTACCTGTGCTCGTAATGGCTTCAACCTGCGTCTACTTTATCCCGATCCTCTAAATTCAAACACTCTGTCTTTATCTATCTTATAGTTCCATCTTAAGATTTTTGTAAGTCGTAATCATGTCTTCCCCTGTCTTTCTCTTCGCCAGAGTTGACAGATTTAGTTCCTTCAACCTCTCCTCATATTGCATTCCTCTCAAGCCAGTTTCTTCATCTGTTTGACCAGTTGTGGGCTCCATGCTGGGGCTACGTACTCAAGTGACTAACCTATGTCTTGAACTGGAAGTTACATAAGAACATAAGAACATAAGAACGAAGGAACACTGCAGAAGGCCTACTGGCCCATGCGAGGCAAGTCCAAGTCTCCTACCGGCTTAAGCCAATGCACCCAACCTAGTCAGGTCAGGTCACATTGACTTAAGGGAGGAACACGGCAACCGACCTGGTAGCACAAGCTATCAGGTTTAACTCACACCCACCCACATCTACTCATGTATTTATCCAACCTATTTTTAAAGCTACACAACGTTCTGGCCTCTATAACGGTACTTGGGAGTTTGTTCCACTCATCCACAACTCTATTACCAAACCAGTACTTTCCTATATCCTTCCTGAATCTGAATTTTTCCAACTTAAAACCATTGCTGCGAGTCCTGTCTAGGCTAGATATTTTCAGCACACTATTTACATCCCCTTTATTTATTCCTGTCTTCCATTTATACACCTCAATCATATCCCCCCTAATTCTACGTCTTTCTAGAGAGTGCAGTTTCAGGGCCTTCAGTCTATCCTCATAGGAAAGGTTTCTGATACATGGGATCAACTTTGTCATCCTCCTTTGTACATTTTCCAGAGAATTTATATCCATTCTGTAATACGGTGACCAAAACTGTGCAGCATAATCTAAATGAGGCCTAACCAAGGATGTATAGAGTTGAAGAACAACCTGAGGACTCCTATTATTTATGCTTCTTGATATGAAGCCAAGGATTCTATTAGCTTTATTGCGAACACTTATGCACTGTTGTCTTGGTTTCAGATTACTGCTAACCAGAACTCCTAAATCTTTTTCGCAATCCGTAATATTAAGATCTACATTATTTAGTTTATATGTGGCATGGTTATTGTCCTGTCCAACATTTAGAACTTTGCATTTGTCTATATTAAACTGCATCTGCCACTTCTCCGACCACTGCATCAGTCTATTCAAATCTTCCTGGAGTGCTCTAATGTCCTCGTCAGAATGAATTCGACGGCCTATTTTGGTGTCATCGGCAAACTTGCCGATGTCGCTCTTTATGCCCTCATCTATGTCGTTTATGTAGATTGTGAACAGCAGGGGGCCCAACACTGGAACACCGCTCGTGACGCTTCCCCACTCTGATTTCTCCCCATTTATGCAAACTCGCTGCTGCCTATTTGTCAACCATGCCTCTATCCAGGAAAAAATCTCTCCTCCTATTCCATGTGCTTTAATTTTCCTCAATAGTCTCTGATGTGGGACCCTGTCAAAAGCCTTACTGAAGTCCATATACACAATATCATATTCATTACCATGATCTACCTCCTCAAATACCTTAGTGAATAAAGTTAATAAATTCGTAAGGCAGGAACGCCCCTTTGTAAAACCATGCTGAGATTCGTTGATTAATTTATGCTTTTCAAGGTGGCTACGAACTGCCTCGGCAATTATTGATTCCATAAATTTTCCCACTATGGAGGTTAGGCTTATTGGTCTATAGTTCGAAGCTAAGGACCTGTCACCTGTTTTGAAAATAGGTATCACATTTGCCATTTTCCACTTATCTGGCACCATGCCAGTTTGTAGTGATATGTTGAAAAGATTAGCCAAAGGTGTGCTAAGCTCCTCTTTACATTCCTTTAGAACCCTTGCATACAGTTCATCAGGGCCTGGGGATTTGTTAGGTTTTAATTTATCTATTTGCCTAAGGACCATGTCACTTGTGACCCTAATAGTGCACAGTTTATTATCGTCCTGTTCTACATAATTTATCATTACTGGAATATCGCTGGTATCCTCCTGTGTAAAAACTGAGAGGAAGTATGTGTTAAAAATTCTACACATTTCCTTAGCACTGTCAGTGAGCTGACCCGAGGAACTTTTGAGTGGGCCTATCTTGTCCCTGATCTTACTTCTGTATACCTGAAAGAATCCTTTTGGGTTAGTCTTCGATTCTCTTGCAACTTTAACCTCATAATCTCTTTTTGCTTTTCTAATTCCCTTTTTTATTTCTCTCTTTAACTGAATATATCGATTTCTCAATTGCCCCTCTCCTCTTTTGATTTGCCTATATATGCCTCTCTTTTGACCAATCAGATATTTTAATCTATTGTTCATCCATTTAGGATCATTTTTGTTTGATCTGATTTCCCTATTTGGAACATAATTTGACTGAGCAGCTAGAATTATGCCCTGGAAAGCATCATATCGGCAACCATCACCACCTACCTGACCCTTAGTCAGGTCATTCCAGTTCAGCCCACCTAAGTAATTTTTCAGTCCTATGAAATTAGCCAAGCGAAAGTCAGGGACAGAGACTTGATTGCCATTATTAGGGGAATTCCATGATATATTAAAACTGAGTGATTTGTGATCACTTTCCCCAAGCTCATCATTAACCTCAAGATTATTAATTAGTGTTTCCCTACTGGCAAGAACCAAGTCAAGGAGGTTATTTCCCCTAGTTGGCTCTGTCACAAACTGTTTTAAAAAACAATCCTGGATCGTATCAAGAAAGTCACCTGACTCTAAATTTCCTGTCAAATTGCTCCAGTCAATCTGTCTATAGTTGAAATCTCCCATTAGCACAACATTTTCGTATGTAGATGCCTTACGAATTTCGTCCCATAGAAGTTTACTGCACTCCTTATCAAGATTTGGGGCCCTGTAAATCACACCCAAGGAAGGTTCCTTGATGTTAGTGAGGAGCTCCTCTTGATTTAGGGAATTGGATCTGTGCTCCAGTTCCTCGAATTAAGCCTAAATGCCTTCCACATCCCCCCCAGGCGCTGTATAATCCTCCGGGTTTAGCGATTCCCCCTTGATTATAATAATAATACATGCAGTGTTTCAGGAGTCAACGCCTCAGCCACTGCGGCTCAGATGGGCTTACTACTGTAGTAACACTGGTGTTGTTAGTTACCACCAGCTTACTACTGTAGTAACACTGGTGTTGTTAGTTACTACCAGCTTACTACTGTAGTAACACTGGTGTTGTTAGTTACTACCAGCTTACTACTGTAGTAACACTGGTGTTGTTAGTTACTACCAGCTTACTACTGTAGTAACACTGGTGCTGTTAGTTACTACCAGCTTACTACTGTAGTAACACTGGTGTTGTTAGTTACTACCAGCTTACTACTGTAGTAACACTGGTGTTGTTAGTTACTACCAGCTTACTACTGTAGTAACACTGGTGTTGTTAGTTACTACCAGCTTACTACTGTAGTAACACTGGTGCTGTTAGTTACTACCAGCTTACTACTGTAGTAACACTGGTGCTGTTAGTTACTACCAGCTTACTACTGTAGTAACACTGGTGCTGTTAGTTACTACCAGCTTACTACTGTAGTAACACTGGTGCTGTTAGTTACTACCAGCTTACTACTGTAGTAACACTGGTGCTGTTAGTTACTACCAGCTTACTAATGTAGTAACACTGGTGCTGTTAGTTACTACCAGCTTACTACCCACACCTGGTCAAGCACGTCAAGAAGTTAGAAAAAGTACAAAGGTTTGCAACAAGGCTAGTCCCAGAGCTCAGGGGAATGTCGTACGAGGAAAGGTTGAGGGAAGTCGGACTGACGACACTGGAGGACAGAAGGGTCAGGAGAGACATACAAGATACTGCAGGGAATAGACAAGGTGGACAGAGATAGGATGTTCCAGAAAGGGGACACAGGAACAAGGGGTCACAACTGGAAGCTGAAGATTCAGACGAGTCACAGGGACGTTAGGAAGTATTTCTTCAGTCATAGAATCGTCAGGAAGTGGAATAGCCTAGCAAGTGAAGTAGTGGAGGCAAGAACCATACATAGTTTTAAGAAGAGGTATGATAAAGCTCAGGAAGCAGAGACAGAGACGACCTAGTAGCAATCAGTGAAGAGGCAGGGCCAGGAGCCGAGTCTCGACCCCTGCAACCACTATTAGGTGAGTACAATTAGGTGAGCACACACACACACACACACACACACACATACATACACACACACACACACACACACACACACACACACACACACACACACACACACACACACACACACACACACACACACACACACACAACACACACACACACACACACACACACACACACACACACACACACATACACTCCCACCTCACCACCGACATCTCACTACTTCCCCTGATCCCTCCCCTCCCTCGATCACCCTCCCCTCCCCCGTTCACCCAAAACCCTCCTCACCCCTCCCCACTCCGCTCCCACATAGCCACAGTTCCTCCACTACTTCCCCCCCCACACTCTGACATACACAATACTAACCTAACATACAGAACTACATAGGTTTCCCACTCTGAGGCAATCAGGATAAAACAAAAATGGGTTGCCAGAGAGCAACAAGAAAAACCAAGGGACAGGAGGAGGAAAATGCAAAGGAAGATTGGGCAGCAGAGCTCATAAAAAGGGATCATGAATGGGAAAAGAAACTAGAAGAACTTAGCATGAGAATGGAAGAGAGGATAGATATGGAAAGCAGGAAGTGGGAGGTGCATGTCAAAGCAGCAGAAGCTAGGATACAGAGTTTAGAAGAGGAATTGAAAAATCTGAAACAGCCTAAAGAAATAAAGAACATTTTGGGATTGACAACAGAGACTGCTACCTCAGCCACAAATAAGGGGACTGTAGGAAAAGAAGGGGCACAACTGCATGGAGATGCTCTATCAGAGGAGACTGTAGCAAATGAAAGAGCTAAGCTTTATGTGGAGGCCCTAACAGACAACAACAGAGCCCAAGGAAAGCCGAGAAGGGAAAATGACAGGCCACTGAACCCAAGTACATTAGCCAGTGAAACTGATGAAAGGAAAGCTGCAGTGGAGGAAACCAAATTAAATGAGGGGATACACAGGGATATGCAGTGGGAGAATGAAAGGGTGAGGTCAGTCTTTGTGTATGGGCTCCAGGAAGTCGAAGGGGAAACATATGAAGCAAGAAAACAAGGGGAAAAAAAGTAATTGAAAGCATCATGAAAGCAATAGGAGAAGACGATATGACCCAGGTGGAAAATTTTCGGAGAATAGGGGGGTTTGTAAAAAAAAGAACCCGGCCAGTGAGAGTGACCTTCAAGGCAGAAGCGAATCGGACCAGGATCCTGCAGGAGAAAGCACGATTAAGGGACATGACGGCATACAGGAAGGTGTATCTCGACCGCGACAGAACACAAGAAGAAAGGAAGAAACTGAGAGAGATGGTACAAAGGCGAAAGGAGGAAAGAGAGGGGATGGAGAAGACAGACAGGAGATCCCAGACCCAGGAATAAGATCAAATACAGCCTCCCTCACAACTTCCTATAGAAGCCTCCCAACCAGGTCAACCCCAGTGCAACCAAACACTCTAAATCAAAACACCCATGCCACATCCAATGCCCCCACCCACTACATTACAAACTCCACCCCCACAGCAACAACCCATAGTTCCTTACCAGGTCTCCCACTTCCCCAACCCCAATATACTTCCCAGACCACAGTCTTAGAAAAGAAGTTGAAGGTGTGGTATACAAATGCAGATGGAATAACAAACAAGTATGAGGAGTGGCACGAAAGAATCAAAGAGACATCCCCAGACATAATAGCACTCACAGAAACAAAACTCACCAGAATAATAACAGATTCAATCTTTCCATCCGGATATCAAATCCTCAGGAAAGACAGAGGGAGGAGAGGGGGAGGAGGAGTTGCACTGCTCATTAAAAACCAGTGGGGTTTTGAGAAAATGGAAGGAATGGATGGCATGGGAGAAAGGGACTACTTAGTAGGAACAATCCAGTCTGAGGGACATAAGGTGATAATTGCAGTAATGTACAACCCACCACAGAACTGCAGGAGGCCAAGAGAAGAATACGATGAGAGCAACAGAGCAATGATCGACACACTAGCCGAGGTGGCCAGGAGAGCACACATGGGGGGAGCAAAGTTACTAGTTATGGGTGATTTCAATCACAAGGAGATTGACTGGGAAAACCTGGAGCCCCATGGGGGTCCCGAAACATGGAGAGCCAAGATGATGGATGTGGTACTGGAGAACCTCATGCATCAACATGTTAGAGACACTACCAGAGAGAGAGGAGAGGATGAACCAGCAAGGTTGGACCTTGTATTCACCATGAGTAGTTCGGACATCGAGGGTATCATGTATGAAAGGCCCCTGGGAGCTAGTGATCATGTGGTTCTGTGCTTCGACTACATAGTTGAGCTCCAAGTGGAGAGAGTAGCAGGAATAGGCTGGGAAAAACCGAACTACAAAAGGGTGTGCAAAAGAAGAAAATTAAAGGTGAATACAGGAAAGAGTAAGGTTATGAGGATAACAAAAAGATTAGGTGATGAAAGATTGAATATCAGATTGGAGGGAGAGAGTATGGAGGAGGTGAACGTATTCAGATATTTGGGAGTGGACGTGTCAGCGGATGGGTCTATGAAAGATGAGGTGAATCATAGAATTGATGAGGGAAAAAGAGTGAGTGGTGCACTTAGGAGTCTGTGGAGACAAAGAACTTTGTCCTTGGAGGCAAAGAGGGGAATGTATGAGAGTATAGTTTTACCAACGCTCTTATATGGGTGTGAAGCGTGGGTGATGAATGTTGCAGCGAGGAGAAGGCTGGAGGCAGTGGAGATGTCATGTCTGAGGGCAATGTGTGGTGTGAATATAATGCAGAGAATTCGTAGTTTGGAAGTTAGGAGGAGGTGCGGGATTACCAAAACTGTTGTCCAGAGGGCTGAGGAAGGGTTGTTGAGGTGGTTCGGACATGTAGAGAGAATGGAGCGAAACAGAATGACTTCAAGAGTGTATCAGTCTGTAGTGGAAGGAAGGCGGGGTAGGGGTCGGCCTAGGAAGGGTTGGAGGGAGGGGGTAAAGGAGGTTTTGTGTGCGAGGGGCTTGGACTTCCAGCAGGCATGCGTGAGCGTGTTTGATAGGAGTGAATGGAGACAAATGGTTTTTAATACTTGACGTGCTGTTGGAGTGTGAGCAAAGTAACATTTATGAAGGGATTCAGGGAAACCGGCAGGCCGGACTTGAGTCCTGGAGATGGGAAGTACAGTGCCTGCACTCTGAAGGAGGGGTGTTAATGTTGCAGTTTAAAAACTGTAGTGTAAAGCACCCTTCTGGCAAGACAGTGATGGAGTGAATGATGGTGAAAGTTTTTCTTTTTCGGGCCACCCTGCCTTGGTGGGAATCGGCCGGTGTGATAATAAAAAAAAAAAAAAGGGGGAACTACTCAGGCATGAGGAACTTCCTTCAAGACATTCAGTGGGAGAGGGAACTGACAGGAAAACCAGTACAAGAAATGATGGACTATGTAGCAACAAAATGCAAGGAGGCAGAGGAGAGGTTTGTTCCCAAGGGAAACAGAAATAATGGGAAGAACAGAACGAGTCCTTGGTTCACCCAAAGGTGTAGGGAGGCAAAAACTAGGTGTACTAGAGAATGGAAAAGGTACAGAAGACAGAGAACTCAGGAAAATAAAGAAATCAGCCGAAGAGCCAGAAACGAATATGCACAGATAAGAAGGGAGGCTCAGAGACAATATGAAAATGACATAGCATCAAAATTAAAGACTGACCCGAAGCTGTTGTACAGCCACATCAGGAGGAAAACAACAGTCAAGGACCAGGTAATCAGACTGAGGAAGGGTGATGGGGAATTCACAAGAAACGACCGAGAGGTATGTCAGGAGCTCAACACAAGATTTAAAGAGGTATTTACAGTGGAAACCAGTAGGACTCCAAGAAATCAGAACAGGGGAGCACACCAGCAAGTACTGGATGAGGTACATATAACCAAGGAGGAGGTGAGGAAGCTGCTATGCGAACTTGACACCTCAAAGGCGGTGGGACCAGACAATATCTCTCCATGGGTCCTTAAAGAGGGAGCAGAGATATTGTGTGAGCCATTAACAAAGATCTTCAACACATCATTTGAAACTGGGCAACTCCCTGAGGTATGGAAAATGGCAAATGTAGTCCCAATTTTTAAAAAGGGAGACAGACATGAGGCACTAAACTACAGACCTGTATCACTAACGTGTATAGTATGCAAGGTCATGGAGAAGATCATCAGGAGAGTGGTGGGGCACCTGGAAAGAAACAAGTGTATAATTGACAACCAGCACGGTTTCAGGGAAGGAAAATCCTGTGTCACAAACCTACTAGAGTTTTATGACAAGGTGACAGAAGTAAGACAAGAAAGAGAGGGGTGGATCGACTGCGTATTTTTGGACTGCAAGAAGGCCTTCGACACAGTTCCTCACAAGAGGTTACTGCAAAAGCTAGAGGACCAGGCACACATAACAGGAAAGGCACTGCAATGGATCAGAGAATACCTGACAGGGAGGCAACAACGAGTCATGGTACGCGACGAGGTGTCAGAGTGGGCGCCTGTGACAAGCGGGGTTCCACAGGGGTCAGTCCTAGGACCTGTGCTGTTCTTGGTATACGTGAACGACATAACAGAAGGGATAGACTCAGAAGTGTCCTTGTTTGCAGATGATGTGAAGTTAATGAGAAGAATCAAATCGGACGAGGATCAGGCAGGACTACAAAGAGACCTGGACAGGCTACAAGCCTGGTCCAGCAACTGGCTCCTTGAATTTAACCCTGCCAAATGCAAAGTCATGAAGATTGGGGAAGGGCAAAGAAGACTGCAGACACAATATAGTTTAGATGGCCAAAGACTGCAAACCTCACTCAAAGAAAAAGATCTGGGGGTGAGTATAACACCGAGCATATCTCCTGAGGCGCACATCAATCAGATAACTGCTGCAGCATACGGGCGCCTGGCAAACCTACGGATAGCGTTCCGATACCTCAGTAAGGAGTCGTTTAAGACTCTGTATACCATCTACGTCAGGCCCATACTGGAGTATGCAGCACCAGTTTGGAATCCACACCTAGTCAAGCACGTCAAGAAATTAGAGAAAGTGCAAAGGTTTGCAACAAGACTAGTCCCAGAGCTACGGGGATTGTCCTATGAAGAAAGGTTGAGGGAAATCGGCCTGACGACACTGGAGGCCAGGAGGGTCAGGGGAGACATGATAACGACATATAAAATACTGCGCGGAATAGACGAGGTGGACAAAGACGGGATGTTCCAGAGATGGGACACAGACACAAGAGGTCACAATTGGAAGTTGAAGACTCAGATGAATCAAAGGGATGTTAGGAAGTATTTCTTCAGTCATAGAGTAGTCAGGCCATGGAATAGCCTAGAAAGTGATGTGGTGGAGGCAGGAACCATACATAGTTTTAAGGCAGGGTATGATAGAGCTCATGGGGCAGGGAGAGAGAGGACCTAGTAGCAATCAGCGAAGAGGCGGGGCCAGGAGCTATGAATCGACCCCTGCAACCACAAATAGGTGAGTACAAATAGGTGAGTACACACACACATGCACACACACACACACACACATACACAAGGAGGGGCTAAGATGATGGAGGTGGTACTGGAAAACTTCATGTACCAATACCTAAGGGACACTACAAGAGAGAGAGGAGAGGATGAACCAGCAAGACTGGACCTAGTATTCACCTTGAGTAGTGCAGGTATTGAGGACATCACATATGAAAGACCCCATGGGGCCAGCGATCATGTGGTTTTAAACTTCGAATACACAGTAGAGCTACAAGTGGAGGGAGAAGCAGGAAGGCCAGGGCGAATGAAGCCAAACTACAAGAAAGGGAACTACACGGGAATGAGGAACTTCCTGAACGGTGTTCAGTGGGACAGAGAACTGGCAGGGAAGCCAGTTAATGAGATGATGGAATATGTAACAACAATGTGCAAGAAGGCTGAGGAGATGGGCTCTGGTGGCCTGGTGGTTAACGCTCTCGCTTCACACGGCGAGGGCCTGGGTTCGATTCCCAGCCAGAGTAGAAACATTGGACGTGTTTCTTTCCACCTGTTGTCTATGTTCCCCATCAGTAAAATGGGTACCTGGGTGTTAGTCGACTGGTGTGGGTCGCATCCTGGGACACTGACCTAAGGAGGCCTGGTCACAGACCGGGCCGCGGGGGCGTTGACCCCCGGAACTCTCTCCAGGTAAAACCGGAAGTTGAAAACTCAGAGGTTTGTACTCAAGGGTAACAGGAATAATGGAAAAGCAAGGATGAGCCCATGGTTTACCCAAAGGTGCAGGGAGGCAAAAACCAAGTGTGATAGGGAATGGAAGAAATATAGAAGGCAAAGGACCCAGGAGAATAAGGAGGGCAGTCATAGAGCCAGAAACGAATATGCACAGATAAGAAGGGAGGCCCAACGACATAGCAGCGAAAGCCAAATCTGACCCGAAACTGTTGTACAGCCACATCAGGAAGAAAACAACAGTCAAGGACCAGGTAATCAGGCTAAGGAAGGAAGGAGGATTGACAACAAGAAATAGCCGTTAAGTATGTGAGGAACTCAACAAGACATTCAAAGAAGTTTTCACAGAGGAGACAGAAGGGACTCCAGAAAGACGGAGAGGTGGAGCACACCACCATGTGCTGGACACAGTGCACACAACCGAGGAAGAAGTGAAGAGGCTTCTGAGTGAGCTAGATACCTCAAAAGCAATGGGGCCAGATAACATCTCTCCATGGGTCCTGAGAGAGAGAGCAGAGGCGCTATGTGTACCCCCAACAACAATATTCAGTACATCTATCGAAACAGGGAGATTGCCTGAGGCATGGAAGACAGGAAATGTAGTCCCAATCTTTAAAAAAGGAGACAGACATGAAGCACTAAACTACAGACCAGTGTCACCGACATGTATAGTATGAAAAGTCATGGAGAAGATTATCAGGAGAAGAGTGGTGGAACACCTAGATAGGAATAATCTCATCAACAGCAGCCAACATGGCTTCAGGGGCGGGAAATCCTGTGTCACAAACCTACTGGAGTTCTAAGATATGGTGACACCAGTAAGACAAGAGAGAGAGGGGTGAGTGGATTGCATTTTCTTGGGCTGGAAGAAGGCGTTTGACAAGTTCCACACAAGAGATTAGTGCAAAAACTGGAGGACCAAGCAGGGATAACAGGGAAGGCACTACAATGGATCAGGAAATACTGTCAGGAAGACAGCAGCGAGTCATGGTACGTGGCGAGGTGTCAGAGTGGGCACCTGTGACCAGCGGGGTCCCACAGGGGTCAGTCCTAGGACCAGTGCTGTTTTTCGTATTTGTGAACGACATGACGGAAGGAATAGACTCCGAAGTGTTCCTGTTTGCAGATGACGAAGTTGATGAGAAGAATTCATTCGATCGAAGACCAGGCAGAACTACAAAGGGATCTGGATAGGCTGCAGACCTGGTCCAGCAATTGGTTCCTGGAGTTCAACCCCACCAAGTGCAAAGTCATGAAGATTGAGGAAGGGCAAAGAAGACCGCAGACGGAGTACAGTCTAGGGGGCCAGAGACTACAAACCTCACTCAAGGAAAAAGATCTTGGGGTGAGTATAACACCAGGCACATCTCCTGAAGCGCACATCAACCAAATAACTGCTGCAGCATATGGGCGCCTGGCAAACCTCAGAACAGCATTCCGACATCTTAATAAGGAATCGTTCAGGACCCTGTACACCGTGTACGTTAGGCCCATATTGGAGTATGCGGCACCAGTTTGGAACCCACACCTAGCCAAGCACATAAAGAAACTAGAGAAAGTGCAATTGTTTGCAACAAGACTAGTCCCAGAGCTAAGAGGTATGTCCTACGAGGAGAGGTTAAGGAAAATCAACCTGACGACAGTGGAGGACAGGAGAGATAGGGGGGACATGATAACGACATACAAAATGCTGAGAGGAACTGACAAGGTGGACAAAGACAGGATGCTCCAGAGATTGGACACAGTAACAAGGAGACACAGTTGGAAGTTGAAGACACAGATGAATCACAGGGATGTTAGGAAGTATTTCTTCAGCCACAGAGTAGTCAGGAAGTGGAATAGTTTGGGAAGCGATGTAGTGGAGGCAGGATCCATACATAGCTTTAAGCAGAGGTATGATAAAGCTCACGGTTCAGAGAGAGTGACCTAGTAGCGATCAGTGAAGAGGCGGGGCCAGGAGCTTGGACTCGACCCCCGCAACTTCAACTAGGTAAGTACAACTAGGTGAGTACACACATCAACACTACAAGTAACATCATAAATCACCATTACATAATAATCACTAAACCAAGATACATCTTACTATAACAACAAATAATGTTTATAAATCTCACATAATAAATATATATATATATATTTAACTAGGCGAGGAACTCGCTGTGTGCAGTTGAGACGAGAGTTTTGCCAGAGAGATTAAAATATACTCTGTCTAATTTTAAACTTGATTTCGCTGGCTATTTCTGTACAACTCAAATGTTCTCTTAAAGTTTACTGACTTATAAGTTCTAAAATGTTCTCTTAAGAACATGAGAACATAAGAAAGAAGGAACACTGCAACAGGCCTATTGACCCATGCGGAGCAGGTCCATGTCCCGCCCCCTGATTAACCCAATGACCCCCCCTCCCCCGATTATACCAATGACCCACCCAGTTTGGTCACCTCCACTCATGGATGGAGCACTGCACCAGACCCAGCAGCACAAGCAAGTCAGGTCCAACTCACACCCACCCACACCCACTCATGTATTTAACCTATTTTTAAACTACTCAATGTTTTAGCCTCAATAACTGTACTCGGGAGTTTGTTCCACTCATCCACAACTCTATTACCAAACCAGTGCTTTCCTATATCCTTCCTGAATCTGAATTTTTCCAACTTGAAACCATTGCTGCGAGTCCTGTCTTGGCTGGAAATTTTCAGCACGCTACTTACATCCCCTTTATTTATTCCTGTTTTCCATTTATACACCTCGATCATATCCCCCCTAATTCTACGTCTTTCTAGAGAGTGCAGATTCAGGGCCTCAGTCTATCCTCATAGGGAAGATTTATGATACATGGGATCATCTTTGTCATCCTCCTCTGTACGTTTTCCAGAGCATTTATATCCATTCTGTAATACGGTGACCAGAACTGAGCAGCATAGTCTAAATGAGGCCTAACCAAGGATATATAGAGTTGAAGAATAGCCTGGGGACTTCTATTATTTATACTTCTAGATATGAAGCCAAGAATTCTGTTAGCTTTATTGTGAACACTAATGCACTGTTGTCTTGGTTTTAAATTACTGCTAACCAGAACTCCTAAATCCTTTTCGCAATCAGTAGTATTAAGATCTACATTATTTAGTTTATATGTGGCATGGTTATTTAACTGTCCAACATTTAGAACTTTGCAATTGTCAATATTAAACTGCATCTGCCACTTCTCCGACCATTGCGTCAGTCTATTCAAATCATCCTGGAGTGCTCTAATGTCCTCAATAGAAGGAATTGGACGGCCTATTTTGGTGTCATCAGCAAATTTACTTATGTCGCTATTTATTCCCTCATCTATGTCGTTTATGTAAATTGTGAACAACAACGGGCCCAACACTGACCCCTGAGGAACACTGCTTGCGACGTGCCCCCATTCTGATTTCTCCCCATTTATGCAAACTCTCTGCTGTCTATTTGTCAGCCATGCCTCTACCCAGGAAAAAATTTCTCCTCCTATTCCGTGTGCCCTAAGTTTCCTCAATAGCCTCTGGTGTGGAACTCTATCGAAAGCCTTACTGAAGTCCATATACACAATATCATATTCATTACCATGATCTACCTCCTCAAACACCTTAGTGAAAAAAGTTAGTAAATTCGTAAGACAGGAACGCCCCTTTGTAAAACCGTGTTGAGATTCATTAATATATCTGTGCCTGTCAAGATGGCTACGAATTGCTTCTGCAATTATTGATTCCATAAATTTTCCCACTATGGAGGTAAGGCTTATTGGTCTATAGTTCGAAGCCAAGGACCTGTCACCTGCCTTGTAAATAGGTATTACATTTGCCATTTTCCACTTATCAAGCACTATGCCAGTTTGTAGTGATATGTTAAAAAGATTAGCTAAATGTATGCTAAGTTCCTCTTTACATTCCTTTAACACCCTTGCAAACAGTTCATCAGGGCCTGGGGATTTGTTAGGTTTTAGTTTCTCTATTTGTCTGAGGACCATGTCACTAGTTACCGCAATCGTGCACAGTTTATTATCATCCTGTTCTACATAATCTATTATTTCAGCAATATCGCTAGTATTTTCCTGGGTGGAAACTGAGAGGAAGTAGGTATTTAGAATTTCACACATATCTGTATGACTGTCAGTGATCTGACCAGAGTTACTCTTATGTGGGTCAATCTTGTCCCTAATCTTACTTCTGTATACCTGAAAGAACCGTTTTGGGTTAGTCTTTGAATCCCTGGCAACCTTAAGTCTCTTAATCCCTTTTTGCTTTTCTCTTAAAGTTTATTGACTTATAAGTTCTAAAATGTTCTCCTATAGTTTACTAATTTATAAGTTCTAAAATGTTCTCCTAAAGTTTACTAATTTATAAGTTCTATAATTCAAAGAACTAGGTTTGTACATTTTTTTCAAGAGCTCATCCTGACTCTTGGTATTTTCCTCATTCAACCAACATAATAATAACTTTGAGTATAAAACTGCAAATGAATACCTGGAGTATACCTGGAGAGAGTTCCGGGGGTCAACGCCCCCGCGGCCCGGTCTGTGACCAGGCCTCATGGTGGATCAGTGGTCAGTGGCCACGAGAGGTCACAGATCCTGAGCTTCTTTGGGAATTAGTGTGAAGGGTTACACAGCCACGACTTGCTTCTGCAGTGCTGTAAAATCTGAGGTTAGAGTGTTGAAGGAGGAGGTCCTACTTCTCCAAGATGAAATTAGGAGGTTGAAGGTTCACCTCGGTGGGTTGGGGAGTGTGAGGTGGCTGGAGTGGATGAGGGAAATGAGACTACCAGCAGTGAGGAGCAGTCTGTCACTCGCTGCGAGGAGGCTGAAGGTGGGTTGGACGAAAAGGCTCCCAGGAGTGAGGTGCAGTCCAGCACCTGCTACAAGTGGCAAGTGGTTCCCAGTAATGGGAGGAGTATCAAAATAAGGAAAGTTATGAGAGAAGATATGAAGGTAGGAAATCGCTTCTCTGTTCTTCAAGATGAGTGTACTTCAGTGGTCAGTGAAGGTAAGAGTACTTCTTCCCTTGCTAATAGAGGTAAGTGCATTCTTGTGGCTGGTGACTCACAGGTAAGAAATATGGACCATGCCTTCTGTAATAGGAATAAGAAAGTGAGAGTGTGCTTCCCTGGAGCTGGTGTTAGTGACATAATCAACAGATTGGATAATATCATGTCTGGTAATGGGAACAAGCTGTCTCAGTGTTGGTGGAAATGCTATCACGAAGGGTAGGAGAGAAGAGCTGCTAGATAAGTACAGGTCAGCTATTGATTTAATTAGGTCTAAGGGAGGGATCCCAATCATATGTAGAGTCTTGTCTAGAATGGGAGTGGGCAATGAATGGTTGTCCAGGGCAACTGGTGTAAATTGCTGGCTAGACAGATACTGCAAGGAACTTGCAATCCCATTAACTGACAACAGGGACAACTTTTATGGCAAACATGATATATATGCAAGGGATGGGGTACATCTCTCTAGGGCTGGGGTGGCAGCATTGGCCAACTCGATCCAGAGGGCCACTGCTGACATGTCTAGGATTTTAAACTGATAGAAGATAGAGGTATAGGTGTGTGTGGGAAACAGCCAGATTGCAGCACTAGGGTTGAAAACGGTAAATGTTTAAAAAAACATTATACATCATAAAGTTACAAATAAAGACTAAGGATCAGGTCAGCAAAGGGAGACAGCAGAGGGCAGCGAGAGACTACCTCCCTTAGGGTTTACTAAACTAATAGCAGGAGTGTAAGAAATAAGGCAGATGAGCACAAAATATAGATATTATTGCTATAACAGAGACTTGGCTCAATCTGAAAGACAGAGAAATGCCTTCTGAAAGGGAATGTAAATAGCGTGCTAAAAATATCTAGCATAGCCAGGACTCGCAGCAATGGTTTCAAGTTGGAAAAATTCAGATTGTGGAAGGATATAGGAAAGCACTGGTTTGGTAACAGAGTTGTGGATGAGTGGAACAAACTCCCCAGTACCGTTATAGAAGCTAAAACGTTGTGTAGTTTTAAAAATAGGTTAGATAAATACATGAGTGGGTGTGGGTGGGTGTGAGTTGGACCTGACTAGCTTGTGCTACTAGGTCAGATGCCGTGCTCCTTCCTTAAGTAAATGTGACCTGGCCTGACTAGGTAGGGTTTGACTTAGGGCTATAGGAGACATGAACCTGCCTCGCATGGGTCAGTAGGCCTGCTGCAGTATTCCTTCTTTATGTTCTTATGGTAGTAATTAAGAAACCATATACGTAGTTGTATTAAACTGAGAGGAATATGTAGAAAAAATGCTTCACATCTTAAATGTCGTTATTATCATGGGGAAGCGCTAAACCCGTAGGGATTATACAGCGATCTTAAATCTTGGATTATAATAAATCTGAGCATGTTGTAGATGTCCTGATGACCATCCTTAAAAAAGAAGAGAACATTAGTAGGTTTCCAGGAAGCTGAAGTCAGAACTGACGAGGTGGTTGATAAGAACATAAGAAAGAAGGAACACTGCAGAAGGCCTACTGACCCATGCAAGGCAGGTCCAATTCTCCCACCGGCTTAAGCCAATGCCTTGACTGAGTTTACTTTATTATTTATACTTTATTATTTGCATCACGACCCAAACCTGGTGTATGTTTGACCTCAAGTTCCTGGTGTATGTTTGACCTCAAGTTCCTGGTGTATGTTTGACCTCAAGTTCCTGGTGTATGTTTGACCTCAAGTTCCTGGTGTATGTTTGACCTCAAGTTCTTGGTGTATGTTTGACCTCAAGTTCCTGGAGTATGTTTGACCTCAAGTTCCTGGTGTATGTTTGACCTCAAGTTCCTGGTGTATGTTTGACCTCAAGTTCCTGGTGTATGTTTGACCTCAAGTTCCTGGTGTATGTTTGACCTCAAGTTCTTGGTGTATGTTTGACCTAAAGTTCCTGGTGTATGTTTGACCTCAAGTTCCTGGTGTATGTTTGACCTCAAGTTCCTGGTGTATGTTTGACCTCAAGTTCCTGGTGTATGTTTGACCTCAAGTTCCTGGTGTATGTTTGACCTCAAGTTCCTGGTGTATGTTTGACCTCAAGTTCCTGGTGTATGTTTGACCTCAAGTTCCTGGTGTATGTTTGACCTCAAGTTCCTGGTGTATGTTTAACCTCAAGTTCCTGGTGTATGTTTGACCTCAAGTTCCTGGTGTATGTTTGACCTCCTGGTGTATGTTTGACCTCAAGTTCCTGGTGTATGTTTAACCTCAAGTTCCTGGTGTATGTTTGACCTCAAGTTCCTGGTGTATGTTTGACCTCAAGTTCCTGGTGTATGTTTGACCTCAAGTTCCTGGTGTATGTTTGACCTCAAGTTCCTGGTGTATGTTTGACCTCAAGTTCCTGGTGTATGTTTAACCTCAAGTTCCTGGTGTATGTTTGACCTCAAGTTCCTGGTGTATGTTTGACCTCAAGTTCCTGGTGTATGTTTGACCTCAAGTTCCTGGTGTATGTTTGACCTCAAGTTCCTGGTGTATGTTTGACCTCAAGTTCCAGGTGTATGTTTGACCTCAAGTTCCTGGTGTATGTTTGACCTCAAGTTCCTGGTGTATGTTTAACCTCAAGTTTCTGGTGTATGTTTGACCTCAAGTTCCTGGTGTATGTTTGACCTCAAGTTCCTGGTGTATGTTTGACCTCAAGTTCCTGGTGTATGTTTGACCTCAAGTTCCTGGTGTATGTTTGACCTCAAGTTCCTGGTGTATGTTTGACCTCAAGTTCTTGGTGTATGTTTGACCTCAAGTTCCTGGTGTATGTTTGACCTCAAGTTCCTGGTGTATGTTTGACCTCAAGTTCCTGGTGTATGTTTGACCTCAAGTTCCTGGTGTATGTTTGACCTCAAGTTCCTGGTGTATGTTTGACCTCAAGTTCCTGGTGTATGTTTGACCTCAAGTTGCTGGTTCCTCCCCCTCAACCCGCTATATCAGCCTCACAATTACAACACTTTTAAGTTGAGACAATAAAATGTTACATTAGTTACACGTGTGTGCATCTACCTAACTTCATCTTCCGGACAGCGAGGAAAAATCTTAAAAGAGCAACGTATAAGCTTACTACAGTATTAACACCAGCAATGTATAACCCTCGTGGGTTTAGCGCTTAGATTTTTACTGTAATAATAATAATAACAGAGTAGTACCTGTAATGCCATTGCGAAGGTGACAATACAGTGACTGGAACAATACACAAATAGTGATAAAGTTGGTAGAATTACCGACAATATGTAAAGTAAAAGGACACAAGTGCAACTAATGTGACATTTATTGTAGCAACGTTTCGCTCTCCAGGAGCTCCTGGAGAGCGAAACGTTGCTACAATAAATGTCACATTAGTTGCACTTGTGTCCTTTTACTTTACAATACACAAATAACCCGCACAACGCTCTGTTGTGTCACGTCAGAGATCACAGTCATCCTACTGACTGGTCTTCTGCTAAAACTGTCTTCCCTACTTCCAACTTTAACAGTCGCCGTCTGGCTGAATCCTCCCTAATACACAATTTTCCTTGAATGAATCTTAGTCGTGGCTTCGTCTCTGTAGATGCCTTCCTCTCCCACTACATTGTAAAATGTTCCAAACTTCAGAACACCCGTGACTCAACCTGACTCCTCTTTTTTTCTTCTTCTCCCTCTTCCCCTTCCCTCTTTCCTTTTTCTCCTTTGCGTTGTCTTTTTGCTGCCCTGTGTAGTTGTTCCTTCTTTCTTTCTTTATTTATTTATTTATTTATTTGTTTCCCCCCCCCTCGATGTTCTTGCTCTCACCCTCTGTGGGCACCTAGCTCCCTTGTGGGCACCTAGCTCCCTTGTGGGCACCTAGCTCCCTTGTGGGCACCTAGCTCCCTTGTAGGCACCTAGCTCCCTTGCGGGCACCTAGCTCCCTTGTGGGCACCTAGCTCCCTTGTGGGCACCCAGCTCCCTTGTGGGCACCTAGCTCCCTTGTGGGCACCTAGCTCCCTTGTGGGCACCTAGCTCCCTTGTGGGCACCTAGCTCCCTTGTGGGCACCTAGCTCCCTTGTGGGCACCCAGCTCCCTTGTGGGCACCTAGCTCCCTTGTGGGCACCTAGCTCCCTTGTGGGCACCTAGCTCCCTTGTGGGCACCTAGCTCCCTTGTGGGCACCCAGCTCCCTTGTGGGCACCTAGCTCCCTTGTGGGCACCCAGCTCCCTTGTGGGCACCTAGCTCCCTTGTGGGCACCCAGCTCCCTTGTGGGCACCTAGCTCCCTTGTGGGCACCTAGCTCCCTTGTGGGCACCTAGCTCCCTTGTGGGCACCTAGCTCCCTTGTGGGCACCTAGCTCCCTTGTGGGCACCTAGCTCCCTTGTGGGCACCTAGCTCCCTTGTGGGCACCTAGCTCCCTTGTGGGCACCTAGCTCCCTTGTGGGCACCTAGCTCTCTTGTGGGCACCTAGCTCCCTTGTGGGCACCTAGCTCCCTTGTGGGCACCTAGCTCCCTTGTGGGCACCTAGCTCCCTTGTGGGCACCTAGCTCCCTTGTGGGCACCTAGCTCCCTTGTGGGCACCCAGCTCCCTTGTGGGCACCTAGCTCCCTTGTGGGCACCCAGCTCCCTTGTGGGCACCTAGCTCCCTTGTGGGCACCTAGCTCCCTTGTGGGCACCTAGCTCCCTTGTGGGCACCTAGCTCCCTTGTGGGCACCTAGCTCCCTTGTGGGCACCTAGCTCCCTTGTGGGCACCTAGCTCCCTTGTGGGCACCTAGCTCCCTTGTGGGCACCTAGCTCCCTTGTGGGCACCTAGCTCCCTTGTGGGCACCTAGCTCCCTTGTGGGCACCTAGCTCCCTTGTGGGCACCCAGCTCCCTTGTGGGCACCTAGCTCCCTTGTGGGCACCTAGCTCCCTTGTGGGCACCTAGCTCCCTTGTGGGCACCTAGCTCCCTTGTGGGCACCTAGCTCCCTTGTGGGCACCTAGCTCCCTTGTGGGCACCCAGCTCCCTTGTGGGCACCTAGCTCCCTTGTGGGCACCCAGCTCCCTTGTGGGCACCTAGCTCCCTTGTGGGCACCTAGCTCCCTTGTGGGCACCTAGCTCCCTTGTGGGCACCTAGCTCCCTTGTGGGCACCTAGCTCCCTTGTGGGCACCTAGCTCCCTTGTGGGCACCTAGCTCCCTTGTGGGCACCTAGCTCCCTTGTGGGCACCCAGCTCCCTTGTGGGCACCTAGCTCCCTTGTGGGCACCCAGCTCCCTTGTGGGCACCTAGCTCCCTTGTGGGCACCTAGCTCCCTTGTGGGCACCTAGCTCCCTTGTGGGCACCCAGCTCCCTTGTGGGCACCCAGCTCCCTTGTGGGCACCTAGCTCCCTTGTGGGCACCTAGCTCCCTTGTGGGCACCCAGCTCCCTTGTGGGCACCTAGCTCCCTTGTGGGCACCTAGCTCCCTTGTGGGCACCTAGCTCCCTTGTGGGCACCCAGCTCCCTTGTGGGCACCTAGCTCCCTTGTGGGCACCTAGCTCCCTTGTGGGCACCCAGCTCCCTTGTGGGCACCTAGCTCCCTTGTGGGCACCTAGCTCCCTTGTGGGCACCTAGCTCCCTTGTGGGCACCTAGCTCCCTTGTGGGCACCTAGCTCCCTTGTGGGCACCTAGCTCCCTTGTGGGCACCTAGCTCCCTTGCAGTGCTCCTCTTTCTTAGTATTTGACTGGCCCCTCCTACTCTTACTACCTCCCCGCTACTACCTCCTTCCCTCCACTACTACCACTACTACTACTACTACCACCTCCTGCCTATGTATACCTATCCTGCTCTCCTTTTAGTTAGTGTGACTTTGTAAATGGTCCCAGTCGGGCCGAAACGTCGTCGTAAGCTCCTCTCTTCTATGTGCGGGTTATCTGTGTAGTGCCAAAGTGAATAAAGTTGTAGCAGGTGGAGAGGTCATGTTACAAAGTGTCAGTCAAGACTGGTGTTACTATATTAACCGCTTCTTATGATGTCCTAAGACATCCAGCCTCGTGGCAACAAGTTCCAGGTGAAGTAACAGTGAGACAATTAGGCTCACCTTGATCATATCAAGTATAACAATGATACTGTTCAAAATCGTAACCAGGTGATTGATATTAACAACAATAATCCTACATGATCATTATCTCCTGACATGACAGATGACAGTCTGCTTGTTCACATTCTTATAGTCTGCAACGAGAAACAGCATTACATTTCTGTGCAGTAAAATAAGCAGACTCTTGGATGTCACTACCGCCCGGCTCCGGCTGGGTTACAAGTATCTTTGGCAGGTTAAATCACCACCACCAGATGTAGACCAAACGAAATGTAAACTTTGCCAGATGGACTATTGTCACACCTTGCGTCATTATGTACTGGAGTGTGAGAAAATTAATGAATTTAGAAACAACTCACTCAGAAATGTTCAAGAAATGGCAGACCATTCTGGAGAAATACCCTGACTTTGCTAGCTGTAAATAAAGAATTACCACATGTGTGCATGTGTGTACTCACCTATTTGTGGTTGCAGGGGTCGATTCATAGCTCCTGGCCCCGCCTCTTCACTGATTGCTACTAGGTCCTCTCTCTCCCTGCTCCATGAGCTTTATCATACCTCGCCTTAAAACTATGTATGGTTCCCGCCTCCACTACTTCACTTTCTAGGCTATTCCACGGCCTGACTACTCTATGACTGAAGAAATACTTCCTAACATCCCTTTGATTCATCTGAGTCTTCAACTTCCAATTGTGACCTCTTGTGTCTGTGTCCCATCTCTGGAACATCCTGTCTTTGTCCACCTTGTCTATTCCGCGCAGTATTTTGTATGTCGTTATCATGTCTCCCCTGACCCTCCTGGCCTCCAGTGTCGTCAGGCCAATTTCCCTCAACCTTTCTTCGTAGGACAATCCCCGTAGCTCTGGGACTAGTCTTGTTGCAAACCTTTGCACTTTCTCTAATTTCTTGACGTGCTTGACTAGGTGTGGATTCCAAACTGGTGCTGCATACTCCAGTATGGGCCTGACGTAAATGGTATACAGAGTCTTGAACGACTCCTTACTGAGGTATCGGAACGCTATCCGTAGGTTTGCCAGGCGCCCGTATGCTGCAGCAGTTATCTGATTGATGTGCGCCTCAGGAGATATGCTCGGTGTTATACTCAACCCCAGATCTTTTTCCTTGAGTGAGGTTTGCAGACTTTGGCCATCTAAACTATATTGTGTCTGCGGTCTTCTTTGCCCTTCCCCAATCTTCATGACTTTGCATTTGGCAGGGTTAAATTCAAGGAGCCAGTTGCTGGACCAGGCTTGTAGCCTGTCCAGGTCTCTTTGTAGTCCTGCCTGATCCTCATCCGTGTGTGTGTGTGTGTGTGTGTGTGTGTGTGTGTGTGTGTGTGTGTGTGTGTGTGTGTGTGTGTGTGTGTGTGTGAGACTCAACAATCAATATTTGCACCAATAACTCACTACAGTTGTGACCGGGTGTGGAAGTGTGAATTGCTCATTACACTATAATTTGTTCATGATTGTAGCCATGTATAAACGTAATAACCATTCTTACAGTATTCATTACCTTTGTAACTTGTGAGTTCATTACCTTGTACCTAGTTCAGCCATCAAAACTTTGGAGCCCGGTCCCTGGATCGATTGTGTACCTTTGTAATCTGTAAATACCTTTGTAACTTGTCATGATTGTGACTAGACCTACCTGGAGTTCATTACCTTTGTAAATTGTGAATTCATTACCTCTGTAACTTGCTCAGCTATCAAAACTTTGGAGTCCAGTCCCTGGACCAATTATGTACCTCTGTAATCTTTTGACTACCGTCCACAGGATGGGTATGGGGTGCATAATAAACATATTAAACTACCGCCCACAGGATGGGTATGGGGTGCATAATAAACATATTAAACTACCGCCCACAGGATGGGTATGGGGTGACTACCGCCCACAGGATGGGTATGGGGTGCATAATAAACATATTAAACTAAAAAAAACTAACTGCCAGTGACACCATCCACGACTATTATAATTGCTCACATATTGAAGTTAGTGTAGACTACACCTATATATATTTTTGTATATAAAGTCAATGTACATCTGTGAATTCCCGGCGTTTTTCCTGCTTTCGTCTCCCTTCATAACTTTACCCTTGTGACTTGTAAATGGTCCAGTAGGACCGAAACATCGTCATAGCTTCTTTCTCCTATGTGCGGGTTATTTGTGTACTGTTCCAGTCAGGGTATTGTGCGGTCTGAATTACTTGTCACAATATAGGTAATGTTACTGCCCATCAATGCTTTACCGATGCATGGATGGATCAATATCCTCAACGTGAGGACAACACCTGACGTCAGCTGCAGCCGCAGCCAGCACACTGTACACAGAGTTCTCTCGGAAGATGTCTCTGCCTCGAGCATTATCATCTCCGTCAGTATCTCGTCCATTTTTTCCCTTCCACTGCCAGTGTTGAATGTTTTTTCTTCTCTGCCTTCATGGTGAGTAATATTGTCATTCCTTTCCATGTACAGTTCTTATGTTTGTAGAGACAGTCAGAGCCATATTCAACTGGAGTATTTTTAAGTTTTTGCTTGCCAGGATTGTCGAGTCAGGACGACCGGAGGTGTGTGGCCGGGTGAGTATAAGCCCACCACCAGTAGCATTCATATCTCCCGCCATGCAGGTGCTCCTGGCTTGGCTGGTAGCGTCCTCAGCTCACACACTGAGGATCCAGGGATCGATCCCAGCATGGGTGAAACATTGTGCATATCTCCTTACACAGACAAGACAACAGTGCATAAGTGTTCGCAATAAAGCTAATAGAATCCTTGGCTTCATATCAAGAAGCATAAATAATAGGAGTCCTCAGGTTGTTCTTCAACTCTATACATCCTTGGTTAGGCCTCATTTAGATTATGCTGCACAGTTTTGGTCACCGTATTACAGGATGGATATAAATTCTCTGGAAAATGTACAAAGGAGGATGACAAAGTTGATCCCATGTATCAGAAACCTTCCCTATGAGGATAGACTGAAGGCCCTGAATCTGCACTCTCTAGAAAGACGTAGAATTAGGGGGGATATGATTGAGGTGTATAAATGGAAGACAGGAATAAATAAAGGGGATGTAAATAGTGTGCTGAAAATATCTACCCTAGACAGGACTCGCAGCAATGGTTTTAAGTTGGAAAAATTCAGATTCAGGAAGGATATAGGAAAGTACTGGTTTGGTAATAGAGCTGTGGATGAGTGGAACAAACTCCCAAGTACAGTTATAGAGGCCAGAACGTTGTGTAGCTTTAAAAATAGGTTGGATAAATACATGAGTAGATGTGGGTGGGTGTGAGTTGGACCTGATAGCTTGTGCTACCAGGTCGGTTGCCGTGTTCCTCCCTTAAGTCAATGTGACCTGACCTGACTAGGTTGGGTGCATTGGCTTAAGCCGATAGGAGACTTGGACCTGCCTCGCATGGGTCAGTGGGCCTTCTGCAGTGTTCCTTCGTTCTTATGTTCTTATAAGAACATAAGAAAGAAGGAACAATGCAGCAGACCTACTGGCCCAAGCAAGGCAGGTCCAAGTTTTCTACCGGCTTAAGCCAATGTCCCAACCTAGTCAGGTCAGGTCACTGTTCGCCTAGCAATAAGTAGGTACCTGGGTGTTAGTTGATTGCTGTGGGTCGCATCCTGGGGAGATTAACCTAAGTTGCCCGAAATGCTCTACATAACCAGTGGGTTTTAGAGTATGTTAACGATGTCAGCCAGGTCTGTAATAGTTGTATCATATACTTGTAGAAATTATTACTATTAAATATTATTATTATTATTATTATTATTATTATTATTATTATTATTATTATTATTATTATTATTATTATTATTATTATTATTAAGCATACATCTACCGTGCATCTGCACTTGTAGTCCCAGTTCTGAGAACCACTCAATATATGACCTCTTTGGTCATCCCTCACTGACCGGCTGACTTTTGACGTACACACACCTCCTTCTCTGTGACCTGACCTTGGCTTCTCTAGAACCATGTCTGACCTAGTTGTACACAACCCCCAGTAAATGACAGCTAATATGTTTGCCTTCAAGCAGCTGTGCTACTCGCGAAGCTAACTACGACCAGGCTACCTTATGTACTCGCGAAGCTAACTACGACCAGGCTACCTTATGTACTCGCGAAGCTAACTACGACCAGGCTACCTTATGTACTCGCGAAGCTAACTACGACCAGGCTACCTTATGTACTCGCGAAGCTCACTACGACCAGGCTACCTTATGTACTCGCGAAGCTCACTACGACCAGGCTACCTTATGTACTCGCGAAGCTCACTACGACCAGGCTACCTTATGTACTCGCGAAGCTCACTACGACCAGGCTACCTTATGTACTCGCGAAGCTAACTACGACCAGGCTACCTTATGTACTCGCGAAGCTAACTACGACCAGGCTACCTTATGTACTCGCGAAGCTAACTACGACCAGGCTACCTTATGTACTCGCGAAGCTCACTACGACCAGGCTACCTTATGTACTCGCGAAGCTCACTACGACCAGGCTACCTTATGTACTCGCGAAGCTAACTACGTCCAGGCTACCTTATGTACTCGCGAAGCTAACTACGACCAGGCTACCTTATGTACTCGCGAAGCTCACTACGACCAGGCTACCTTATGTACTCGCGAAGCTCACTACGACCAGGCTACCTTATGTACTCGCGAAGCTAACTACGTCCAGGCTACCTTATGTACTCGCGAAGCTAACTACGACCAGGCTACCTTATGTACTCGCGAAGCTCACTACGACCAGGCTACCTTATGTACTCGCGAAGCTCACTACGACCAGGCTACCTTATGTACTCGCGAAGCTAACTACGACCAGGCTACCTTATGTACTCGCGAAGCTAACTACGACCAGGCTACCTTATGTACTCGCGAAGCTAACTACGACCAGGCTACCTTATGTACACGCGAAGCTAACTACGACCAGGCTACCTTATGTACACGCGAAGCTAACTACGACCAGGCTACCTTATGTACTCGCGAAGCTCACTACGACCAGGCTACCTTATGTACTCGCGAAGCTAACTACGACCAGGCTACCTTATGTACTCGCGAAGCTAACTACGACCAGGCTACCTTATGTACTCGCGAAGCTAACTACGACCAGGCTACCATATGTACTCGCGAAGCTAACTACGACCAGGCTACCTTATGTACTCGCGAAGCTAACTACGACCAGGCTACCTTATGTACTCGCGAAGCTAACTACGACCAGGCTACCTTATGTACTCGCGAAGCTAACTACGACCAGGCTACCTTATGTACTCGCGAAGCTCACTACGACCAGGCTACCTTATGTACTCGCGAAGCTCACTACGACCAGGCTACCTTATGTACTCGCGAAGCTCACTACGACCAGGCTACCTTATGTACTCGCGAAGCTCACTACGACCAGGCTACCTTATGTACTCGCGAAGCTAACTACGACCAGGCTACCTTATGTACTCGCGAAGCTAACTACGACCAGGCTACCTTATGTACTCGCGAAGCTAACTACGACCAGGCTACCTTATGTACTCGCGAAGCTCACTACGACCAGGCTACTTTATGTACTCGCGAAGCTCACTACGACCAGGCTACCTTATGTACTCGCGAAGCTAACTACGTCCAGGCTACCTTATGTACTCGCGAAGCTAACTACGACCAGGCTACCTTATGTACTCGCGAAGCTCACTACGACCAGGCTACCTTATGTACTCGCGAAGCTCACTACGACCAGGCTACCTTATGTACTCGCGAAGCTAACTACGTCCAGGCTACCTTATGTACTCGCGAAGCTAACTACGACCAGGCTACCTTATGTACTCGCGAAGCTCACTACGACCAGGCTACCTTATGTACTCGCGAAGCTCACTACGACCAGGCTACCTTATGTACTCGCGAAGCTAACTACGACCAGGCTACCTTATGTACTCGCGAAGCTAACTACGACCAGGCTACCTTATGTACTCGCGAAGCTAACTACGACCAGGCTACCTTATGTACTCGCGAAGCTAACTACGACCAGGCTACCTTATGTACTCGCGAAGCTAACTACGACCAGGCTACCTTATGTACTCGCGAAGCTCACTACGACCAGGCTACCTTATGTACTCGCGAAGCTAACTACGACCAGGCTACCTTATGTACTCGCGAAGCTAACTACGACCAGGCTACCTTATGTACTCGCGAAGCTAACTACGACCAGGCTACCTTATGTACTCGCGAAGCTCACTACGACCAGGCTACCTTATGTACTCGCGAAGCTCACTACGACCAGGCTACCTTATGTACTCGCGAAGCTCACTACGACCAGGCTACCTTATGTACTCGCGAAGCTCACTACGACCAGGCTACCTTATGTACTCGCGAAGCTCACTACGACCAGGCTACCTTATGTACTCGCGAAGCTCACTACGACCAGGCTACCTTATGTACTCGCGAAGCTAACTACGACCAGGCTACCTTATGTACTCGCGAAGCTAACTACGACCAGGCTACCTTATGTACTCGCGAAGCTCACTACGACCAGGCTACCTTATGTACTCGCGAAGCTCACTACGACCAGGCTACCTTATGTACTCGCGAAGCTCACTACGACCAGGCTACCTTATGTACTCGCGAAGCTCACTACGACCAGGCTACCTTATGTACTCGCGAAGCTAACTACGACCAGGCTACCTTATGTACTCGCGAAGCTAACTACGACCAGGCTACCTTATGTACTCGCGAAGCTAACTACGACCAGGCTACCTTATGTACTCGCGAAGCTAACTACGACCAGGCTACCTTATGTACTCGCGAAGCTAACTACGACCAGGCTACCTTATGTACTCGCGAAGCTAACTACGACCAGGCTACCTTATGTACTCGCGAAGCTCACTACGACCAGGCTACCTTATGTACTCGCGAAGCTCACTACGACCAGGCTACCTTATGTACTCGCGAAGCTCACTACGACCAGGCTACCTTATGTACTCGCGAAGCTCACTACGACCAGGCTACCTTATGTACTCGCGAAGCTAACTACGACCAGGCTACCTTATGTACTCGCGAAGCTAACTACGACCAGGCTACCTTATGTACTCGCGAAGCTAACTACGACCAGGCTACCTTATGTACTCGCGAAGCTAACTACGACCAGGCTTCCTTATGTACTCGCGAAGCTAACTACGACCAGGCTACCTTATGTACTCGCGAAGCTAACTACGACCAGGCTACCTTATGTACTCGCGAAGCTAACTACGACCAGGCTACCTTATGTACTCGCGAAGCTCACTACGACCAGGCTACCTTATGTACTCGCGAAGCTCACTACGACCAGGCTACCTTATGTACTCGCGAAGCTAACTACGACCAGGCTACCTTATGTACTCGCGAAGCTAACTACGACCAGGCTACCTTATGTACTCGCGAAGCTAACTACGACCAGGCTACCTTATGTACTCGCGAAGCTAACTACGACCAGGCTACCTTATGTACTCGCGAAGCTAACTACGACCAGGCTACCTTATGTACTCGCGAAGCTAACTACGACCAGGCTACCTTATGTACTCGCGAAGCTCACTACGACCAGGCTACCTTATGTACTCGCGAAGCTCACTACGACCAGGCTACCTTATGTACTCGCGAAGCTCACTACGACCAGGCTACCTTATGTACTCGCGAAGCTCACTACGACCAGGCTACCTTATGTACTCGCGAAGCTAACTACGACCAGGCTACCTTATGTACTCGCGAAGCTAACTACGACCAGGCTACCTTATGTACTCGCGAAGCTAACTACGACCAGGCTACCTTATGTACTCGCGAAGCTAACTACGACCAGGCTTCCTTATGTACTCGCGAAGCTAACTACGACCAGGCTACCTTATGTACTCGCGAAGCTAACTACGACCAGGCTACCTTATGTACTCGCGAAGCTAACTACGACCAGGCTACCTTATGTACTCCAGTTAAGATGCACTGCTTCATGTTACTGTACCAACACAGACACTATACCCAGCAGTACTCTCAACACAGACACTATACCCTGCAGTACTCTCAACACAGACACTATACCCAGCAGTACTCTCAACACAGACACTATACCCTGCAGTACTCTCAACACAGACACTATACCCTGCAGTACTCTCAACAGACACTATACCCAGCAGTACTCTCAACACAGACACTATACCCTGCAGTACTCTCAACACAGACACTATACCCAGCAGTACTCTCAACACAGACACTATACCCTGCAGTACTCTCAACACAGACACTATACCCTGCAGTACTCTCAACACAGACACTATACCCTGCAGTACTCTCAACACAGACACTATACCCTGCAGTACTCTCAACAGACACTATACCCAGCAGTACTCTCAACACAGACACTATACCCTGCAGTACTCTCAACACAGACACTATACCCTGCAGTACTCTCAACACAGACACTATACCCTGCAGTACTCTCAACACAGACACTATACCCTGCAGTACTCTCAACACAGACACTATACCCTGCAGTACTCTCAACACAGACACTATACCCAGCAGTATTCTCAACACAGGCAGTACTCTCAACACAGACACTATACCCTGCAGTACTCTCAACACAGACACTATACCCTGCAGTACTCTCAACACAGACACTATACCCTGCAGTACTCTCAACACAGACACTATACCCTGCAGTACTCTCAACATAGACACTATACCCTGCAGTACTCTCAACACAGACACTATACCCTGCAGTACTCTCAACAGACACTATACCCAGCAGTACTCTCAACACAGACACTATACCCTGCAGTACTCTCAACAGACACTATACCCAGCAGTACTCTCAACACAGACACTATACCCTGCAGAACTCTCAACACAGACACTATACCCTGCAGTATTCTCAACACAGACACTATACCCTGCAGTACTCTCAACACAGACACTATACCCAGCAGTACTCTCAACACAGACACTATACCCTGCAGTACTCTCAACACAGACACTATACCCAGCAGTACTCTCAACACAGACACTATACCCTGCAGTACTCTCAACACAGACACTATACCCTGCAGTACTCTCAACACAGACACTATACCCAGCAGTACTCTCAACACAGACACTATACCCTGCAGTACTCTCAACACAGACACTATACCCTGCAGCACTCTCAACACAGACACTATACCCTGCAGTACTCCCAACACAGACACTATACCCTGCAGTACTCTCAACACAGACACTATACCCTGCAGTACTCTCAACACAGACACTATACCCTGCAGTACTCTCAACACAGACACTATACCCTGCGGTACTCTCAACACAGACACTATACCCTGCAGTACTCTCAACACAGACACTATACCCCGCAGTATTGTCAACATAGACACTATACCCTGCAGTACTCTCAACACAGACACTATACCCTGCGGTACTCTCAACACAGACACTATACCCTGCGGTACTCTCAACACAGACACTATACCCAGCAGTACTCTCAACACAGACACTATACCCTGCAGTACTCTCAACACAGACACTATACCCTGCAGAACTCTCAACACAGACACTATACCCTGCAGTACTCTCAACACAGACACTATACCCAGCAGTACTCTCAACACAAACACTATACCCTGCAGTACTCTCAACACAGACACTATACCCTGCAGTACTCTCAACACAGACACTATACCCTGCAGTACTCTTAACACAGACACTATACCCTGCAGTACTCCCAACACAGACACTATACCCCGCAGTATTGTCAACATAGACACTATACCCTGCAGTACTCTCAACACAAACACTATACCCTGCAGTACTCTCAACAGACACTATACCCTGCAGTACTCTCAACACAGACACTATACCCTGCAGTACTCTCAACACAAACACTATACCCTGCAGTACTCTCAACAGACACTATACCCTGCAGTACTCTCAACACAGACACTATACCCTGCAGTACTCTCAACACAGACACTATACCCAGCAGTACTCTCAACACACACTATACCCTGCAGTACTCTCAACACAGACACTATACCCTACAGTACTCTCAACACAGACACTATACCCTGCAGTACTCTCAACACAGACACTATACCCTGCAGTACTCTCAACACAGACACTATACCCAGCAGTACTCTCAACACACACTATACCCTGCAGTACTCTCAACACAGACACTATACCCTACAGTACTCTCAACACAGACACTATACGGTGCAGCACTCTCAACACAGACATTATACCCTGCAGTACTCTCAACACAGACATTATACCCTGCAGCACTCTCAACACAGACATTATACCCTGCAGTACTCTCAACACACACTATACCCTGCAGTACTCTCAACACAGACATTATACCCTGCAGCACTCTCAACACAGACATTATACCCTGCAGTACTCTCAACACAGACATTATACCCTGCAGCACTCTCAACACAGACATTATACCCTGCAGTACTCTCAACACAGACATTATACCCTGCAGCACTCTCAACACACATTATACCCTGCAGTACTCTCAACACAGACATTATACCCAGCAGTACTCTCAACACAGACACTATACCCTGCAGTACTCTCAACACACACTATACCCTGCAGTACTCTCAACACAGACACTATACCCAGCAGTACTCTCAACACAGACACTATACCCTGCAGCACTCTCAACACACACTATACCCTGCAGTACTCTCAACACAGACACTATACCCAGCAGTATTCTCAACACAGGCAGTACTCTCAACACAGACACTATACCCTGCAGTACTCTCAACACAAACACTATACCCTGCAGTACTATCTACACAGACACTATACCCAGCAGTACTGCCAACACAGACACTATACCCTGCAGTACTCTCAACACAGACACTATACCCAGCAGTATTGCCAACACAAACACTATACCCAGCAGTACTCTCAACATAGACACTATACCCAGCAGTATTGCCAACACAGACACTGTACCCAGCAGTGCTACCAACACAGGCAGTTTACCCTGCAGTACTGCTAACGCAGGCACCCTGCAGGCATACCCTGCTAGTATTTCCAACACAGGTCCCATACCCTGTTAGTATTGCCAACACTGGTCTCATACCCTGTAAGTATTGCCAACACAGGTCCCATACCCTGCTAGTATTGCCAAGACAGCCGCCGCACCTCGAAGTATTGCCAACATGAACGGCGTACCCTATATTTAGGGATACTCGACCCAGTAAGGATGGAAAAAACAGCAGATTAATGTGGCAGAGGTGAGGTTCCGGGCGGCGAGGGAAGTGACAGTAAGAGACGGCAGCCACTCGCAGGTGAGGGAGGAGACGGCAGCCACTCGCAGGTGAGGGAGGAGACGGCAGCCACTCGCAGGTGAGGGAGGAGACGGCAGCCACTCGCAGGTGAGGGAGGAGACGGCAGCCACTCGCAGGTGAGGGAGGAGACGGCAGCCACTCGCAGGTGAGGGAGGAGACGGCAGCCACTCGCAGGTGAGGGAGGAGACGGCAGCCACTCGCAGGTGAGGGAGGAGACGGCAGCCACTCGCAGGTGAGGGAGGAGACGGCAGCCACTCGCAGGTGAGGGAGGAGACGGCAGCCACTCGCAGGTGAGGGAGGAGACGGCAGCCACTCGCAGGTGAGGGAGGAGACGGCAGCCACTCGCAGGTGAGGGAGGAGACGGCAGCCACTCGCAGGTGAGGGAGGAGACGGCAGCCACTCGCAGGTGAGGGAGGAGACTGCAGCCACTCGCACGTGAGGGAGGAGACGGCAGCCACTCGCAGGTGAGGGAGGAGACGGCAGCCACTCGCAGGTGAGGGAGGAGACGGCAGCCACTCGCAGGTGAGGGAGGAGACGGCAGCCACTCGCAGGTGAGGGAGGAGACGGCAGCCACTCGCAGGTGAGGGAGGAGACGGCAGCCACTCGCACGTGAGGGAGGAGACGGCAGCCACTCGCAGGTGAGGGAGGAGACGGCAGCCACTCGCAGGTGAGGGAGGAGACGGCAGCCACTCGCACGTGAGGGAGGAGACGGCAGCCACTCGCAGGTGAGGGAGGAGACGGCAGCCACTCGCAGGTGAGGGAGGAGACGGCAGCCACTCGCACGTGAGGGAGGAGACGGCAGCCACTCGCAGGTGAGGGAGGAGACGGCAGCCACTCGCAGGTGAGGGAGGAGACGGCAGCCACTCGCAGGTGAGGGAGGAGACGGCAGCCACTCGCAGGTGAGGGAGGAGACGGCAGCCACTCGCAGGTGAGGGAGGAGACGGCAGCCACTCGCAGGTGAGGGAGGAGACGGCAGCCACTCGCAGGTGAGGGAGGAGACGGCAGCCACTCGCAGGTGAGGGAGGAGACGGCAGCCACTCGCACGTGAGGGAGGAGACGGCAGCCACTCGCAGGTGAGGGAGGAGACGGCAGCCACTCGCAGGTGAGGGAGGAGACGGCAGCCACTCGCAGGTGAGGGAGGAGACGGCAGCCACTCGCAGGTGAGGGAGGAGACGGCAGCCACTCGCAGGTGAGGGAGGAGACGGCAGCCACTCGCAGGTGAGGGAGGAGACGGCAGCCACTCGCAGGTGAGGGAGGAGACGGCAGCCACTCGCACGTGAGGGAGGAGACGGCAGCCACTCGCAGGTGAGGGAGGAGACGGCAGCCACTCGCAGGTGAGGGAGGAGACGGCAGCCACTCGCAGGTGAGGGAGGAGACGGCAGCCACTCGCAGGTGAGGGAGGAGACGGCAGCCACTCGCAGGTGAGGGAGGAGACGGCAGCCACTCGCAGGTGAGGGAGGAGACGGCAGCCACTCGCAGGTGAGGGAGGAGACGGCAGCCACTCGCAGGTGAGGGAGGAGACGGCAGCCACTCGCAGGTGAGGGAGGAGACGGCAGCCACTCGCAGGTGAGGGAGGAGACGGCAGCCACTCGCAGGTGAGGGAGGAGACGGCAGCCACTCGCAGGTGAGGGAGGAGACGGCAGCCACTCGCAGGTGAGGGAGGAGACGGCAGCCACTCGCAGGTGAGGGAGGAGACGGCAGCCACTCGCACGTGAGGGAGGAGACGGCAGCCACTCGCAGGTGAGGGAGGAGACGGCAGCCACTCGCAGGTGAGGGAGGAGACGGCAGCCACTCGCAGGTGAGGGAGGAGACGGCAGCCACTCGCAGGTGAGGGAGGAGACGGCAGCCACTCGCAGGTGAGGGAGGAGACGGCAGCCACTCGCAGGTGAGGGAGGAGACGGCAGCCACTCGCAGGTGAGGGAGGAGACGGCAGCCACTCGCAGGTGAGGGAGGAGACGGCAGCCACTCGCAGGTGAGGGAGGAGACGGCAGCCACTCGCAGGTGAGGGAGGAGACGGCAGCCACTCGCAGGTGAGGGAGGAGACGGCAGCCACTCGCAGGTGAGGGAGGAGACGGCAGCCACTCGCAGGTGAGGGAGGAGACGGCAGCCACTCGCAGGTGAGGGAGGAGACGGCAGCCACTCGCAAGTGAGGGAGGAGACGGCAGCCACTCGCAGGTGAGGGAGGAGACGGCAGCCACTCGCAGGTGAGGGAGGAGACGGCAGCTACTCTATGTTCGCAGGTGAGGGAGGAGACGGCAGATGAGGGAGGGAGAGGAGGTAGGGGAAAGAGATGATGGTGGTTGTAGGAGGGGATATGGGATGGGGGAGGTGGATGGGAAAAAATGAGAGGGAGGGGATTGATGAAGGTCTTTCTGACAAATGACATTTTGTTGATTTTGAGGTTGTTACTGCTTATGTGGAGGTTATTATTGTTGCTGTTGAGGTTGTTACTGCTTATGGGGAGGTTATTATTGTTGATGTTGAGGTTGTTACTGCTTATGGGGAGGTTATTATTGTTGATGTTGAGGTTGTTACTGCCGATGTGGAGGTTATTATTGTTGATGTTGAGGTTGTTACTGCTGATGTGGAGGTTGTTACTGCTGATGTTGAGGTTGTTACTGCTGATGTGGAGGTTATTATTGTTGATGTTGAGGTTGTTACTGCTGATGTGGAGGTTGTTACTGCTGATGTTGAGGTTGTTACTGCTTATGTGGAGGTTATTATTGTTGCTGTTGAGGTTGTTACTGCTGATGTGGAGGTTGTTACTGCTGATGTTGAGGTTGTTACTGCTGATGTGGAGGTTATTATTGTTGATGTTGAGGTTGTTACTGTTGATGTGGAGGTTGTTACTGTTGATGTTGAGGTTGTTACTGCTGATGTGGAGGTTGTTACTGCTGATGTTGAGGTTGTTACTGCTGATGTTGAGGTTGTTACTGCTGATGTGGAGGTTATTATTGTTGATGTTGAGGTTGTTACTGCTGATGTTGAGGTTATTATTGTTGATGTTGAGGTTGTTACTGCTGATGTGGAGGTTATTATTGTTGCTGTTGAGGTTGTTACTGCTGATGTGGAGGTTATTATTGTTGCTGTTGAGGTTGTTACTGCTGATGTGGAGGTTGTTACTGCTGATGTGGAGGTTATTATTGTTGCTGTTGAGGTTGTTACTGCTTATGTGGAGGTTATTATTGTTGATGTTGAGGTTGTTACTGCTTATGTGGAGGTTATTATTGTTGCTGTTGAGGTTGTTACTGCTTATGTGGAGGTTATTATTGTTGCTGTTGAGGTTGTTACTGCTGATGTGGAGGTTGTTACTGCTGATGTGGAGGTTATTATTGTTGCTGTTGAGGTTGTTACTGCTGATGTTGAGGTTATTATTGTTGCTGTTGAGGTTGTTACTGCTGATGTTGAGGTTATTATTGTTGATGTTGAGGTTGTTACTGCTGATGTTGAGGTTATTATTGTTGATGTTGAGGTTGTTACTGCTGATGTGGAGGTTGTTACTGCTGATGTGGAGGTTATTATTGTTGATGTTGAGGTTGTTACTGCTGATGTGGAGGTTATTATTGTTGATGTTGAGGTTGTTACTGCTGATGTTGAGGTTATTATTGTTGCTGTTGAGGTTGTTACTGCTGATGTGGAGGTTGTTACTGCTGATGTTGAGGTTGTTACTGCTGATGTGGAGGTTATTATTGTTGATGTTGAGGTTGTTACTGCTGATGTGGAGGTTGTTACTGCTGATGTGGAGGTTGTTACTGCTGATGTGGAGGTTATTATTGTTGATGTTGAGGTTGTTACTGCTGATGTTGAGGTTATTATTGTTGATGTTGAGGTTGTTACTGCTGATGTGGAGGTTGTTACTGCTGATGTTGAGGTTGTTACTGCTGATGTGGAGGTTGTTACTGCTGATGTTGAGGTTATTATTGTTGATGTTGAGGTTGTTACTGCTGATGTGGAGGTTGTTACTGCTGATGTGGAGGTTATTATTGTTGATGTTGAGGTTGTTACTGCTGATGTTGAGGTTATTATTGTTGCTGTTGAGGTTGTTACTGCTGATGTGGAGGTTGTTACTGCTGATGTTGAGGTTGTTACTGCTGATGTGGAGGTTATTATTGTTGATGTTGAGGTTGTTACTGCTGATGTGGAGGTTGTTACTGCTGATGTGGAGGTTGTTACTGCTGATGTGGAGGTTATTATTGTTGCTGTTGAGGTTGTTACTGCTGATGTGGAGGTTGTTACTGCTGATGTTGAGGTTGTTACTGCTGATGTGGAGGTTATTATTGTTGATGTTGAGGTTGTTACTGCTGATGTGGAGGTTGTTACTGCTGATGTGGAGGTTGTTACTGCTGATGTGGAGGTTATTATTGTTGATGTTGAGGTTGTTACTGCTGATGTGGAGGTTGTTACTGCTGATGTGGAGGTTGTTACTGCTGATGTGGAGGTTATTATTGTTGATGTTGAGGTTGTTACTGCTGATGTGGAGGTTGTTACTGCTGATGTTGAGGTTGTTACTGCTGATGTGGAGGTTATTATTGTTGATGTTTAGGTTGTTACTGCTGATGTGGAGGTTGTTACTGCTGATGTGGAGGTTATTATTGTTGATGTTGAGGTTGTTACTGCTGATGTGGAGGTTGTTACTGCTGATGTGGAGGTTGTTACTGCTGATGTGGAGGTTATTATTGTTGATGTTGAGGTTGTTACTGCTGATGTGGAGGTTGTTACTGCTGATGTTGAGGTTGTTACTGCTGATGTGGAGGTTATTATTGTTGATGTTGAGGTTGTTACTGCTGATGTGGAGGTTGTTACTGCTGATGTGGAGGTTGTTACTGCTGATGTGGAGGTTATTATTGTTGATGTTGAGGTTGTTACTGCTGATGTGGAGGTTGTTACTGCTGATGTTGAGGTTGTTACTGCTGATGTGGAGGTTATTATTGTTGTTGTTGAGGTTGTTACTGCTGATGTGGAGGTTATTATTGTTGCTGTTGAGGTTGTTACTGCTGATGTGGAGGTTGTTACTGCTGATGTGGAGGTTGTTACTGCTGATGTGGAGGTTATTATTGTTGATGTTGAGGTTGTTACTGCTGATGTTGAGGTTGTTACTGCTGATGTGGAGGTTATTATTGTTGATGTTGAGGTTGTTACTGCTGATGTGGAGGTTGTTACTGCTGATGTTGAGGTTGTTACTGCTGATGTTGAGGTTGTTACTGCTGATGTTGAGGTTGTTACTGCCGATGTGGAGGTTATTATTGTTGATGTTGAGGTTGTTACTGCTGATGTTGACGTTGTTACTGCCGATGTGGAGGTTATTATTGTTGATGTTGAGGTTGTTACTGCTGATGTTGAGGTTGTTACTGCCGATGTGGAGGTTATTATTGTTGATGTTGAGGTTGTTACTGCCGATGTGGAGGTTATTATTTTTGATGTTGAGGTTGTTACTGCTGATGTGGAGGTTATTACTGTTGATGTTGAGGTTGTTACTGCTGATGTGGAGGTTATTATTGTTGATGTTGAGGTTGTTACTGCCGATGTGGAGGTTGTTACTGCTGATGTTGAGGTTGTTACTGCTGATGTGGAGGTTATTATTGTTGATGTTGAGGTTGTTACTGCCGATGTGGAGGTTATTATTGTAATAATGTTGGTAGCATTACCGACAATATGTAAAGTAAAAGGACACAAGTGCAACTAATGTGACATTTTATTGTGGCAACGTTTCGCTCTCCAGGAGCTTTGTCAAGCCGTTACAAACAGTACATGGACACAGCCTATATATACCCTCTGTGTCCATGTACTGTTTGTTACGGCTTGACAAAGCTCCTGGAGAGCGAAACGTTGCCACAATAAAATGTCACATTAGTTGATGTTATTATTGTTGTGGTTATTGATGTTGAGGTTGTTATCGTTGATGTTGTGGCTGTTATTGTTGAAGTGGTTACTGTTGTTGATGTTGGGGTTGTTATTGTTGATGTTGAGGTTTGCTGAGGTTGTTGTTGTGATAAATGGTTATGAAACCCACAAGTTGAAGATTGAGACATTTGTACAACATATGGGAATCTATATTAAGGAAACGTTTCGCTACACAGTGGCTTCATCAGTCCAATACAAAGCAGAAACGGGTTAGGAGAGGAGTATTTTAGGTAATCAGTCCGTCAGCCTGGACACAATGTGTTCAGTCCATCAGTCTTGTAGAGAGTACAGCACAGAGCCAGAGAAGTGGCTTATATACTGCAGTCAGGCGAGTCGAAGCTGGAGGAGGCGGGATCACAGTTGATGTTGAGGTTGTTGATGTTGAGGTTGTTGATGTTGAGGTTGTTACTGATGTTGTTATTGTTGATGTTGAGTTGTTGATGTTGAGATTATTACTGATGTTATTGTTGATGTTGAGGTTGTTGTTGTTGATGTTGAGGTGATTACTGATGTTGAGGTTGTTGATGCTGAGATTGTTGATGTTGAGGTGGTTACTGATGTTGTTATTGTTGATGTTGAGGTTGTTGATGTTGAGATTATTACTGATGTTATTGTTGACGTTGAGGTTGTTGTTGATGTTGAGGTTGTTGTTGTTGATGTTGAGGTTGTTGATGTTGAGATTGTTACTGATGTTGTTATTGTTGATGTTGAGGTTGTTGATGTTGAGATTATTACTGATGTTATTGTTGATGTTGAGGTTGTTGTTGTTGATGTTGAGGTTGTTGTTGTTGATGTTGAGGTTGTTGTTGTTGATGTTGAGGTTGTTGTTGTTGATGTTGAGGTTGTTGTTGTTGATGTTGAGGTTGTTGTTGTTGATGTTGAGGTTGTTGTTGTTGATGTTGAGGTTGTTGATGTTGAGATTGTTACTGATGTTGTTATTGTTGATGTTGAGGTTGTTGATGTTGAGATTATTACTGATGTTATTGTTGATGTTGAGGTTGTTGTTGTTGATGTTGACGTTGTTGTTGTTGATGTTGAGGTTGTTGATGTTGAGGTTGTTGATGCTGAGATTGTTGATGTTGAGGTGGTTACTGATGTTGTTATTGTTGATGTTGAGATTATTACTGATGTTATTGTTGATGTTGAGGTTGTTGTTGTTGATGTTGAGGTTGTTGTTGTTGATGTTGAGGTTGTTGATGCTGAGATTGTTGATGTTGAGGTGGTTACTGATGTTGTTATTGTTGATGTTAAGGTTGTTGATGTTGAGATTATTACTGATGTTATTGTTGATGTTGAGGTTGTTGTTGTTGATGTTGAGGTTGTTGATGTTGAGATTGTTACTGATGTTGTTATTGTTGATGTTGAGGTTGTTGATGTTGAGATTATTACTGATGTTATTGTTGACGTTGAGGTTGTTGTTGATGTTGAGGTTGTTGTTGTTGATGTTGAGGTTGTTGATGTTGAGGTTGTTACTGATGTTGTTATTGTTGATGTTGAGGTTGTTGTGTAGACAGCCTGTACTGTCTGCACAGACAGCCCATGCTGTCTGCCAGCTTAGTTCATATTTCGCGCCACTCAAGTGCTGCCATCTATAGGCCTTGCCACTTCAGTATGCCCAGACTTGCCTCACCCTCACTCACACAGCGGCCTGGCATCAAGACACAAGTACTCCCAGCTCTCTCTCGTGGCATGGCCCTGCCCGGGCCATGGGCACAAACACACAAGCCTGTGTAACCCACCACTACTTAACAATAAACTAAGAAGCCTCCGAAGAAGTATATCATTTAACTACCCGCTCTACAGCTACCAAACAAGGCCTTTATATTGGTACCAGCGGTGGTCGCAGCGTTGTGTTTACCCTGGAGAGAGGAAGGAGAGGTATGAAGTCACCTTCACTTCATCACCCTACACAAGAAGCATCCGTCTCTCAACGAGTTATCCTGATGTCGTGTCTGCACGTTTGAGCATCCAGACACAGGTACAAGCAGGATCCAGCCGAAATTTATCGAAATTCTCCGAGAATTGTGAGTGGCGTCACAGTGACCCCACGCTACAGCGTCCCAGTGACTCCACGCCACAGCGTCCCACGCTGTTTCTCAAGTCACGTGTTCAGCGTCACTTGTATGTTGCTGTTGTTGTTCAGCTCAGCACAGCTGTTTCAGCAAGCCAGAGTTTTGTGGTGATTTCTGCGTCCAGTGTGAGCTTCTCCACGTGTTTGTGGGTGGGGGAGGAGAGGAGAGGAGAGGAAGTGGCTGTTCCTCACCTTGCCCATGCTCGCCCTCCTCACGCTCACCCGTCTACCATACACCACTCACCACTGCCCACTCCCTCTGCTGTGTTTTCTGCTGTTTTTCGTATGAATTCATTGCCAGTGCTGTGTATCCGAGTGCCCGAGGCCACTCGAAGCTACGTGGATTACGACGTCACGTGGGTGTGGGCGATCACGTAGACCTACAAAGCCACGTGAGTTACCAGATATCCCAGGCCTCATGCTGTGGTCTGCTGCCCGCATCACATCGACGTCACCCATGATGCTGCCCGACTTCATGACGTCACGATGTCTGCTGACGTCACCTCACGATGTCTGCTGACGTCACCTCACGATGTCTGCCTGACGTCACCTCGAGATGTCTGTTGACGTCACTGCTGCTGACGTCACCTTGCGACATCACGCCTGACATCACATGATGTCACATCGAGTGTTCTAGTAATTATTTCAGTATTGTCGAGAAGATTGAGAGAAAATATATGTCGTGTGTTAATTAATTCCTCTCAGTCAGTGTTCTCACATTTTAGTATGTCTTAGTCAGTTTTATGCGCAGAAAAGCATCATTTGCTAGTTAAGCCATGTTGTACCGTATGTACAGCGGTGTGTTTTTAAAGTTCCGTGTGTCCAGTGAGGTCTGTGGTCAGACCCTTGAATTGTACCACTAAGTCACCCGCCTGACCAGTGTTTGACAGCTGATTTCTCAGCCCTGAGCGTATGAGCCCCCTTGTACAGAAAGCTTTTATGCTCGTCGCTCGTGATGTTCTGTAGAATCGTACCTGCTACGATTCCCATCGAGATTTGTTTCACTTCACCTCCAGACCTTCAGAGTGCAGTTATATGTAGAGAAACAAGTCTGGGGACGCTTAGACTAACCTCTGCTATAACTCCAGCTGTCGAGAGATGATACTCGTCAAGCCGCAGCCAGCCCTGTCGGCAGGCGCTGTGTCAGCCTCGTGTCACAAGCTTCAGTGAGCAGCCTGCACAAAGAAGATGTCACTTTGACTGCTAGCTCGCTCACTGCAGTCTGGTGTATGATGTTACGACTCCCAGATGTTTCGCCCAGTCGTCTCTGCCACGACTCGCTCCACGCTCGCCGGCAGTGACAGCCCAGCGACAGTACCAGTCGAGAAGTGTCCTGAGTCGCTTGCCAGAAGTCCTGCCCAGTTGCCGAGTTTTGTCGACGCCTCACTCGAGGGCACCAGCATGTCGTGCCCCAGGTTGAGTAAAAACCTGCAGCGACTCCTACGATGTCTGCTTCACCGTTCCAGAGGAGACCGTACCCTGTTACGTCACAGCTCAGCCGCAGCGATGTCTCCCGTGTTGCAGTACCTGTCCAGACGCAGGAAGGCGTGCAGTGATGCCCTTCGACGCTCACTGCCTATGACCACGATGTTTAGCACACCCCACGTTTTTTTCTTCCCTCCCTGTAGGAAGTTTTTTTTTTCATGTCCATATGTATATATATGTTTTTATTTTGTGTTCTGTGCCCTGTTCCTACGAGAGAGAGACCGAGTTTCTTTTACTACCAGTATTGTCGCGTCGGGACGACGCGCGGTAGGTGGCCGAGCGTATGTAGACAGCCTGTACTGTCTGCACAGACAGCCCATGCTGTCTGCCAGCTTAGTTCATATTTCGCGCCACTCAAGTGCTGCCATCTATAGGCCTTGCCACTTCAGTATGCCCAGACTTGCCTCACCCTCACTCACACAGCGGCCTGGCATCAAGACACAAGTACTCCCAGCTCTCTCTCGTGGCATGGCCCTGCCCGGGCCATGGGCACAAACACACAAGCCTGTGTAACCCACCACTACTTAACAATAAACTAAGAAGCCTCCGAAGAAGTATATCATTTAACTACCCGCTCTACAGCAAATAAACAAGTCCTTTATAGTTGATGTTGAGATTATTACTGATGTTATTGTTGATGTTGAGGTTGTTGTTGTTGATGTTGAGGTTGTTGATGTTGAGATTATTACTGATGTTATTGTTGATGTTGAGGTTGTTGTTGTTGATGTTGAGATTGTTACTGATGTAACTGTTGATGTTGAGATTATTACTGATGTTATTGTTGATGTTGAGGTTGTTGATGTTGAGGTTGTTGATGCTGAGATTGTTGATGTTGAGATTGTTACTGATGTTGTTATTGTTGATGTTGAGGTTGTTGATTTTGAGGTTGTTGATGCTGAGATTGTTACTGATGTTGTTATTGTTGATGTTGAGGTTGTTGATGTTGAGATTGTTGATGTTGAGATTGTTACTGATGTTGTTATTGTTGATGTTGAGGTTGTTGATGTTGAGATTGTTGATGTTGAGATTGTTACTGATGTTATTGTTGATGTTGAGGTTGTTGATGTTGAGGTTGTTGATGTTGAGGTTGTTGATGCTGAGATTGTTACTGATGTTGTTATTGTTGATGTTGAGGTTGTTGATGTTGAGGTTGTTGATGCTAAGATTGTTACTGATGTTGTTATTGTTGATGTTGAGGTTGTTGATGTTGATATTGTTGATGTTGAGATTGTTACTGATGTTGTTATTGTTGATGTTGAGGTTGTTGATACTGAGATTGTTACTGATGTTGTTATTTTTGATGTTGAGGTTGTTGATGTTGAGATTGTTACTGATGTTGTTATTGTTGATGCTGAGATTGTTACTGATGTTGTTATTGTTGATGTTGAGGTTGTTGATGTTGAGGCTGTTGATGCTGAGATTGTTACTGATGTTGTTATTGTTGATGTTGAGGTTGTTGATGTTGAGGTTGTTGATGTTGAGGTTGTTGATGCTGAGATTGTTACTGATGTTGTTATTGTTGATGTTGAGGTTGTTGATGCTGAGATTGTTACTGATGTTGTTATTGTTGATGTTGAGGTTGTTGATGCTGAGATTGTTACTGATGTTGTTATTGTTGATGCTGAGGTTGTTGATGTTGAGGTTGTTGATGTTGAGGTTGTTGATGTTGAGGTTGTTGATGCTGAGATTGTTACTGATGTTGTTATTGTTGATGTTGAGGTTGTTGATGCTGAGATTGTTACTGATGTTGTTATTGTTGATGTTGAGGATGTTGATGCTGAGATTGTTACTGATGTTATTGTTGATGTTGAGGTTGTTGATGTTGAGGTTGTTGATGTTGAGGTTGTTGATGCTGAGATTTTTACTGATGTTGTTATTGTTGATGTTGAGGTTGTTGATGTTGAGATTGTTACTGATGTTATTGTTGATGTTGAGGTTGTTGATGTTGAGGTTGTTGATGCTGAGATTGTTACTGATGTTGTTATTGTTAATGTTGAGGTTGTTGATGTTGAGGTTGTTGATGTTGAGATTGTTACTGATGTTGTTATTGTTGATGTTGAGGTTGTTGATGTTGAGGTTGTTGATGCTGAGATTGTTACTGATATTGTCATTGTTGATGCTGAGGTTGTTGTTGTTGATGTAGAGATTATTACTGATGTAACTGTTGATGTTGAGATTGTTGATGTTGAGATTGTTATTGATGTTGCTGTTGATGTTGAGGATGCTGTTGATGTTAAGGTACCAGACTGATGAAGACACTGGCTGGCAAAACATTTCCACAATAAAGATTCCCGAATATTGCACAAGTGTGTTAGTATTCAACTTGTCGGGTTTCTAACCTATTTACATCATATTTGTCAGACACAGCAACATCCTGAGGTTGTTGATGCTCAGCTTCTTGATATTCTGGTTGATGTTGAGGTTGTTGATGTTGAGAAAGACAAAGGTACAATACCGGCACATAGGAGACAGAAACCTGAGACGACCTCTCAATCTTCAGCCATTAACACGGCACACACAAGCATGAAGGGAAGGGAACCAGTATATTTACGAGAGGGAGACGGAGCCACGAGAACCACACAAGGTAGTACAATTGTAGATGAATGGTTCAGAGAACCGACAGGTTGATAAATTAGACACATGTGCAGCATTTGGGTATCTTTAATGAAGAAACGTTTCGCCCACACAGTGACTTCATCAGTCCATACAAAGGAGAATCAGGCACCTCATCATCTGCCTACAGAATATAAGCCACTTCTTCGCACATATTCTTTTCAAGATTGATGGACTGACCACATCGACTCAAAGCTGAGGGACTGACTACCTCAAACTCCTCCTGTTCTTCACTATTCTCCTTTGTATGGACTGATGAAGTCACTGTGAGGCGAAACGTTTCCTCATTAAAGATACCCAAGTGTTGCACATGTGTCTAATTTATCATCAGGTAGTACAATAATGGTAGAAGTAGTGGTGGTTAATATTGAGGCCACGAGAACCACAGGAGGTAGTACAATAATGGTAGTAGTAGTGGTGGTTAATATTGAGGCCACGAGAACCACAGGAGGTAGTACAATAATGGTAGAAGTAGCGGTGGTTAATATTGAGGCCACGAGAACCACAGGAGGTAGTACAATAATGGTAGAAGTAGCGGTGGTTAATATTGAGGCCACGAGAACCACAGGAGGTAGTACAATAATGGTAGAAGTAGTGGTGGTTAATATTGAGGCCACGAGAACCACAGGAGGTAGTACAATAATGGTAGTAGTAGTGGTGGTTAATATTGAGGCCACGAGAACCACAGGAGGTAGTACAATAATGGTAGAAGTAGTGGTGGTTAATATTGGGGCCACGAGAACCACAGGAGGTAGTACAATAATGGTAGAAGTAGCGGTGGTTAATATTGAGGCCACGAGAACCACAGGAGGTAGTACAATAATGGTAGAAGTAGCGGTGGTTAATATTGAGGCCACGAGAACCACAGGAGGTAGTACAATAATGGTAGAAGTAGTGGTGGTTAATATTGAGGCCACGAGAACCACAGGAGGTAGTACAATAATGGTAGTAGTAGTGGTGGTTAATATTGAGGCCACGAGAACCACAGGAGGTAGTACAATAATGGTAGTAGTAGTGGTGGTTAATATTGGGGCCACGAGAACCACAGGAGGTAGTACAATAATGGTAGTAGTAGTGGTGGTTAATATTGAGGCCACGAGAACCACAGGAGGTAGTACAATAATGGTAGAAGTAGTGGTGGTTAATATTGGGGCCACGAGAACCACAGGAGGTAGTACAATAATGGTAGTAGTAGTGGTGGTTAATATTGGGGCCACGAGAACCACAGGAGGTAGTACAATAATGGTAGAAGTAGTGGTGGTTAATATTGGGGCCACGAGAACCACAGGAGGTAGTACAATAATGGTAGTAGTGGTGGTTAATATTGGGGCCACGAGAACCACAGGAGGTAGTACAATAATGGTAGAAGTAGTGATGGTTAATATTGGGGCCACGAGAACCACAGGAGGTAGTACAATAATGGTAGTAGTGGTGGTTAATATTGGGGCCACGAGAACCACAGGAGGTAGTACAATAATGGTAGTAGTAGTGGTGGTTAATATTGGGGCCACGAGAACCACAGGAGGTAGTACAATAATGGTAGTAGTAGTGGTGGTTAATATTGGGGCCACGAGAACCACAGGAGGTAGTACAATAATGGTAGTAGTAGTGGTGGTTAATATTGGGGCCACGAGAACCAAAGGAGGTAGTACAATAATGGTAGAAGTAGTGGTGGTTAATATTGGGGCTACGAGAACCACAGGAGGTAGTACAATAATGGTAGTAGTAGTGGTGGTTAATATTGAGGCTACGAGAACCACAGCAGGTAGTACAATAATGGTAGAAGTAGCGGTGGTTAATATTGGGGCCACGAGAACCACAGGAGGTAGTACATTAATGGTAGAAGTAGCGGTGGTTAATATTGGGGCCACGAGAACCACAGGAGGTATTACAATAATGGTAGAAGTAGCGGTGGTTAATATTGGGGCCACGAGAACCACAGGAGGTAGTACAATAATGGTAGAAGTAGCGGTGGTTAATATTGGGGCCACGAGAACCACAGGAGGTAGTACAATAATGGTAGAAGTAGCGGTGGTTAATATTGGGGCCACGAGAACCACAGGAGGTAGTACAATAATGGTAGTAGTAGTGGTGGTTAATATTGAGGCCACGAGAACCACAGGAGGTAGTACAATAATGGTAGAAGTAGCGGTGGTTAATATCGGGGCCACGAGAACCACAGGAGGTAGTACAATAATGGTAGTAGTAGTGGTGGTTAATATTGAGGCTACGAGAACCACAGGAGGTAGTACAATAATGGTAGAAGTAGTGGTGGTTAATATTGGGGCCACGAGAACCACAGGAGGTAGTACAATAATGGTAGTAGTAGTGGTGGTTAATATTGAGGCTACGAGAACCACAGGAGGTAGTACAATAATGGTAGAAGTAGTGGTGGTTAATATCGGGGCCACGAGAACCACAGGAGGTAGTACAATAATGGTAGAAGTAGTGGTGGTTAATATTGAGGCTACGAGAACCACAGGAGGTAGTACAATAATGGTAGAAGTAGCGGTGGTTAATATTGGGGCCACGAGAACCACAGGAGGTAGTACAATAATGGTAGAAGTAGTGGTGGTTAATATTGAGGCTACGAGAACCACAGGAGGTAGTACAATAATGGTAGAAGTAGCGGTGGTTAATATTGGGGCCACGAGAACCACAGGAGGTAGTACAATAATGGTAGAAGTAGCGGTGGTTAATATTGGGGCCACGAGAACCACAGGAGGTAGTACAATAATGGTAGAAGTAGTGGTGGTTAATATTGGGGCCACGAGAACCACAGGAGGTAGTACAATAATGGTAGAAGTAGTGGTGGTTAATATTGAGGCTACGAGAACCACAGGAGGTAGTACAATAATGGTAGAAGTAGCGGTGGTTAATATTGGGGCCACGAGAACCACAGGAGGTAGTACAATAATGGTAGAAGTAGCGGTGGTTAATATTGGGGCCACGAGAACCACAGGAGGTAGTACAATAATGTTAGTAGTAGTGGTGGTTAATATTGGGGCCACGAGAACCACAGGAGGTAGTACAATAATGGTAGTAGTAGTGGTGGTTAATATTGAGGCCACGAGAACCACAGGAGGTAGTACAATAATGGTAGTAGTAGTGGTGGTTAATATTGAGGCCACGAGAACCACAGGAGGTAGTACAATAATGGTAGTAGTAGTGGTGGTTAATATTGAGGCCACGAGAACCACAGGAGGTAGTACAATAATGGTAGTAGTAGTGGTGGTTAATATTGAGGCCACGAGAACCACAGGAGGTAGTACAATAATGGTAGTAGTAGTGGTGGTTAATATTGAGGCCACGAGAACCACAGGAGGTAGTACAATAATGGTAGTAGTAGTGGTGGTTAATATTGAGGCCACGAGAACCACAGGAGGTAGTACAATAATGGTAGTAGTAGTGGTGGTTAATATTGAGGCCACGAGAACCACAGGAGGTAGTACAATAATGGTAGTAGTAGTGGTGGTTAAAGAAAAAGTGGCAGATGTGGTAATAAGAAAGGAGTAGTGATAGATGAGCCAGAGTGGAGTGTTAGCCAGGTTGTAGTAGTAGTAGTAGTTGTAGTGGTAGATGTAGTGGTAGATGTAGCAGCAGTAGTGGTAGAGGTACCTTTGAAGAGTTTCGAGTTTCTCTACTCTCTGAGCCCGGCCATGGGCCAGGCTCGTCTGGTGCTTGCCTGGTCAACCAGGCTGTTGCTGCTGGAGACCCTCTGCCCCACATAACCATCACAGCCTGGTTGATATGACACCTGGTGAAGATACTTGCCCAGTTTCCTCTTGAAGACTTCTATACATGTTCCAGCAGTGTTTCCGATATCTTCTGGTAAGATAGTGACTAGTCTGGGGCCACGAATGTTGATATAGCGTTCCCTTATTGTGTCCACTGCACCCCTGATTTCCACTGAGTTTATTTTTCACTTCCACCCGTATCTCTCACTCCAGTATTTTGTTATGGCAGTGTGCAGATTTGGGACCAGGCCCTCGGGTACTTTCCAGGTATATATTACTATGTATCTCCCTGTCATCCGCTCCAGTCAGTACATACATACAGTAAATGTTTTACTCTGCTTATGCGGGCCGTAAACGACCTCTGTATTTGTTCAAACTTTGATATTTCTCCTGCCTTGAACGGGGTCGTCAACACTGAGATATAGTACTAAGTAAAGAGAGGGAAAATATAATCGTTCTTTCATCCGTGACAAACCTACCCAGTAAATATCTGGGTTCACCTCCTACTTAACACCGTGAAAGATTCACCACTGGAGGGAACTGAAAGACTGTTAACCACTGGAGGGAACTGAAAGGTTGTTCACAGGAGGGAACTGAAAGACTTCACCACTGGAGGGAACTGAAAGACTGTTCACCACTGGAGGGAACTGAAAGACTGTTCACCACTGGAGGGAACTGAAAGATTGTTCACCACTGGAGGGAACTGAAAGATTGTTCACCACTGGAGGGAACTGAAAGATTGTTCACCACTGGAGGGAACTGAAAGATTGTTCACAGGAGGGAACTGAAAGACTTCACCACTGGAGGGAACTGAAAGATTGTTCACAGGAGGGAACTGAAAGACTTCACCACTGGAGGGAACTGAAAGATTGTTCACTGGAGGGAACTGAAAGACTGTTCACCACTGGAGGGAACTGAAAGATTGTTAACCACTGGAGGGAACTGAAAGACTGTTCACCACTGGAGGGAACTGAAAGATTGTTCACTGGAGGGAACTGAAAGACTGTTCACCACTGGAGGGAACTGAAAGATTGTTAACCACTGGAGGGAACTGAAAGACTGTTCACCACTGGAGGGAACTGAAAGATTGTTCACTGGAGGGAACTGAAAGACTTCACCACTGGAGGGAACTGAAAGATTGTTCACCACTGGAGGGAACTGAAAGACTTCACCACTGGAGGGAACTGAAAGATTGTTAACCACTGGAGGGAACTGAAAGACTGTTCACCACTGGAGGGAACTGAAAGATTGTTCACTGGAGGGAACTGAAAGACTTCACCACTGGAGGGAACTGAAAGATTGTTCACCACTGGAGGGAACTGAAAGATTGTTCACCACTGGAGGGAACTGAAAGATTGTTCACCACTGGAGGGAACTGAAAGATTGTTCACCACTGGAGGGAACTGAAAGATTGTTCACCACTGGAGGGAACTGAAAGACTTCACCACTGGAGGGAACTGAAAGACTGTTCACCACTGGAGGGAACTGAAAGATTGTTCACCACTGGAGGGAACTGAAAGACTGTTCACCACTGGAGGGAACTGAAAGATTGTTCACCACTGGAGGGAGCTGAAAGATTGTTCACCACTGGAGGGAACTGAAAGACTGTTAACCACTGGAGGGAACTGAAAGATTGTTCACCACTGGAGGGAACTGAAAGACTGTTCACCACTGGAGGGAACTGAAAGATTGTTCACCACTGGAGGGAGCTGAAAGATTGTTCACCACTGGAGGGAACTGAAAGACTGTTAACCACTGGAGGGAACTGAAAGATTGTTCACCACTGGAGGGAACTGAAAGACTGTTAACCACTGGAGGGAACTGAAAGACTGTTCACCACTGGAGGGATATTACAACCTAGGATTTCAAATGGCCTGTTATCCCAGGTGTAATGGGAGCAAATAAACACAGTAGAAAAAGTTTAGACTTATATTATCCTTCACCAATTATAACAGCAATATGTACACTATGTACAGTGATAAATATAGTGCACTCCACGGTAAGCAAGGCAGAAATAGAAGCCACAAGATAGCAGACCGTGCTTCAACCAGCTCTAGAATGGGAATGACAAGGGCAGACAGGAGAGCGGTATCCACATAACCTCTGCGATTGTCAATCCCACCTTCTTATTGGCTAGAACCTGGTCACTAGTTGAACGATGGGGCCCCATCATCAACTCTTAGCAACCTGGTTCGCTGGTTGGGGGAGATAGCCTGTAAATGAGGGTGTGTCCATGCGCCGAATAAAGGTTACGTACTCTTTGCATGCCACACCCCCACCCCCGAGAAGGCTCAGGATTAGGCTGCCACCTCCCAGTGGTAACCGTGCCGCCATGGCACAAAATAATGGGACCGCCTATCTTCTCCACCATCCAACTCTTAGATAGAGCTCAGCTTTCCTAGTGACCAAAAGCCAAACCCTAAACTCAGAGTGAGACAGCAGTCAGATAGGCCAACATAGGTCCAAGATACAAGCGGACGGTAGCCCGTATCCCCTCACTAAAAAAAACCCCCACATCAGGGGATAAAAAAAAGAGCTTGAAAGGGGGGTTACCACAAATACATCCTAACCTAAATAAAATATTAAACTAGACTCTTGACAAAGAGTCTGCCAACACATTTTCTTTGCCGGCAATGTAATTAATTTTTATATTATAGGGCTGCAGCCTGAGCGTCCAACGCATAAGCCTTGTGTTGTGATTCTTCATGGCTTGGAGATAGACTAACGGGTTGTGATCACTGTAGACTGTGACCACCTGCGATGTCTGGCCCACATAAACATCGAAATGTTCCAAAGCCATTACCAGCGCGAGGGCTTCTTTTTCAATGGTAGAGTAAGCTCTCTGATGTGGCTGGAACTTAGCTGAAAAGTATGCGATTGGCTGCAGCTCCTTGTTCCCGATTTGTAATAGTACCGCCCCAACCCCAGACTCACAAGCATCAACCTGTAATGAAAAAGGTTTGGAGAAGTCTGGAGACAGGAGAATGGGTGCAGAACACAATAATCTTTTTGCTTTATTAAAAGCAGTATTACAATCTGACGTCCAAATAAAGGGAACTTTATGACTGGTAAGAGAGGTAAGAGGGGCTACAATATCTGAGAAATTCTTACAGAATCTTCTGTAAAATCCTATCATGCCTAGGAAACGTTGAAGAGATTTCCTATCATGAGGAACTGGATAATCTTTAATTGAAAGAACTTTAGCAAGTTTAGGTGCAACATTACCACTACCTACTTCATGGCCTAGAAAAGTGATAGTGGCCTGGCCAAAGGAAGATTTAGATAAATTAACTGTTAATTGGGAATTCTTAAAGGTCCAAAACAGAGCTTTAAGTCTAAGTAGGTGTTGATCCCAAGTATCAGACACCACAACAATATCATCTAGGTATGCTGCCGTGCCTTCAAGTCCTTTAATAGCCTGATGGATGAGTTTCTGGAATGAAGAGGGGGAATTTTTCATTCCGAAGGGGGTAACTGTATACTGATAATGACCTCCTGGAATCACGAAGGCAGAGATTTCCTTCGCCTTATCTGTCAAAGGTACCTGATAGTAACCTTTAAGGAGATCTAATTTGGACACAAAAGTAGCCTTACCCACAAAGTCAATTACGTCATCCAGACGAGGAAGAGGGTAAGCATCTGTGATTGTGACCTCGTTCACTTTACGGTAGTCTGTGCACATACGAAACCCTCCATCAGCCTTTTTTACTAGGATGCACGGTGAAGCCCATGGACTAGATGACTCCTCCACTAAACCATGTTCTAACAAGAAGTCTACTTCCTGCTGAAGTAGCCTTTGCTTTTCAGGATTAGCTCTGTAGGGGGAGAGTTTAATTGGTTTAGATTTTCCCACATCTACATCATGGTAACCTAACGTACATTTTTTCGGCACATCCGAAAAAATATTAGGATATGACTGTAGAAGCTCAGTTAAATTGGTTGCTTGTATTTCAGATAATCCAGCCATTAAAGGGCTAGGATCCTTGAGGAGGACAGAATTTGAAAGTTTAGTATTAATTTCAGAGATAGAGTGCAAAGAGTCAGAGTCGTCCTCAGAGGTAGAGGACAGAGTCATTACTGGGACTTTATCTGGTGTATGAAAGGCCTTGATTTGATTAATGTGGTAAGTTTTTGTTTTTGAGGTCTTATCAATGGGAGCTACCACATAATTTAAATCAGATAATCTACTTACTATCTGCATAGGTCCCGTAAATCTAGCTTTCAAGGTGTGGCCAGGTATAGGTTCCTGCACCAACACCTTGTCTCCTGGATGGAAGGAGCGGAATTGTGCACTTTTGTCATACCTCTGTTTCATCTTACTTTGAGCTATCTTTAGGTTAGCCGTGGCCAACTCACGTGCCACCTGCAACCTTGAAGACGGGTTGTAGAGTGCTGAGCTTACGTCTTCTCCCATCCATCCTTCTTTGAGCACCCGAAGAGGACCTCGTACATTGTGCCCAAAGATCAGCTCAAACGGACTATACCCTGTAGACTCTTGCACCGTCTCCCGTACTGAGAACAGCAACAAAGGTAGAGATTCATCCCAATCTGTTGGAAAGTGCATGCAAAAACTTCTCATCATTGTTTTTAATGTTTGGTGGAATCTTTCCAAGGCGCCTTGGGACTGAGGGTGATAGGCAGTGGATAAGTTGTGAATTATCCCTAGCCTAGTTAATACTTCCCTAAATGCTTTGGCAGTGAAGTTAGTACCTTGATCACTTTGTATAATTTTAGGAATGCCAAAACAAGAAATGAATTTTGTTAAAGCTTTGAGAATAGCTTTAGTATTGATACTACGCATAGGGATTGCTTCAGGATATCTGGTTACTTTATCCATAATTGTAAATAAATACTGATTTCCAGACTTTGACTTAGGTAGTGGACCTACACAATCTATAATTAAATCTGCAAAAGGTTCTCCATCAGCAGGTATGGGTTGGAGAGGTGCAGGTTTAATGGAATGTCCAGGTTTTCCAACTTGCTGACATTCTCGGCAACACCTAATATGATTCTTCACATCTTTCTTTAATTTTGGCCAATAAAATTCTTTTGTGATTCTATACAAGGTTTTTGTAATTCCTAAGTGACCTCCTGATGACGTATTATGAGCTATATTTAATATTTGAGGTCTATACTTGGTTGGAACCACTAACCTGTCGTATAATTGCCGGCCCTCTTTCTCCTTACCAGTCTCAGTGCAAACCAAATAATCATTTTTAACTTCATACTTGACTGGATGACCCCAAGAGGATTTACCCATGGCTGCCTCAAAAGCGAATTTTAAAGAAGGGTCCTTTCGTTGTTCCTCCCGGAAGGACAGTCCCTCGGGCATGGAAACAGAGACATCTGGCAATCCTGCAACCTGGGAATAGGAAGGCTTGATCGGGGTCTGTTCACTTGATCTACGAGGCTCTGGCCAGTTTTCCTCGTAAAACAATGTGGCTATTCCGAGATCGGAGTCGTCCAAGGATAGGTCAACATTCTCTCCAGACAACCCTTGGGAAGTTGCCCGAGTTATGGCCAACACCGGAGAAGCATTAATCATTATAGGTTCAGGACACGAACTAACAGTAGTAATGTTATTACCCAGTAATAACATAGCATTTTTCATGGGGAATCCTTTTGAGACACCTACAGTCAAGTACCCAGTGTAATATTTGCACTGTACATAAATTTTATGCAAAGGAACTGAATATATAGCTCCTCCATAGGCTTCCAATAAAACTGAGGAATTCAAGGAAGTATTCTCTGAAAGGGGTAATATTCCTTCTCTGACAAGTGAGCAATATGCTCCAGTATCTCTAAAGGTATTTACTTTAGTTGGTTCTGAGTTTTCCTGAAGGGAAATAAGACTTTCGCAATAATAAGGGGCCATACCTTTTTCTACTTCTCTAGGGGACATGTTACTAGGGATATTAGAGATTTTCCCGATGGGTTGAGGTTTTTGGGGTCAGTTGGAACTGATGTGACCTACTTTATTGCACCTGAAGCAGACGACAGGCTTGCCCTTTACTCCCTGATGACGTTGCAAGTGGTGTCGTTCTGGCTGGTGCCTCTCTGGATATTGTTGTCGAGATGCTCCATAAGTAGTTTGCCTCTCCGCAGGGGGACCATATGTTGAGAAGCGTGGCTCACCAGGTGACTTGGTTGGATGACGTAGACGCTCTCCCTCCGGCTGGCACTTCATTCTCCAATGTTGTCGATCTCTGCTCACGCCAGACTGTTGAAAAGAGAGACGGGACCGCTCGGACAAGGAGCGGTTCGTTTCGAAGGTATCAGCCAACCTGGCCGCCTCCAATGCAGTGGTTAAGTCACGATCCTGCAGAAAGACACGAACCTCTGGTCCCACAGACTCCAGCAGGTTATCAATCAGAATAAGCTGCACCAGCTCCTCAAAGTTAGAGACACCACTCGCTTTATACCAGCTGGTAAAAGCTTTGGTTTGCTGTCTCACAAAGTCCACCAGGGATTGACCAAGCTGCCGCCTGTTCAATTTGAAGGTCTTACGATATTTAGCTGGGATACATGTATATGCTCCCAACACTGTGGTCTTCACTACTTGATAATCAGAGAATTCAGCGTCAGTTAATACCGACGTAAATTCCTGTGCCTTACCCAATAATGCTGTATGAACCAACGCTGCCCAGTGCTGTTCCGGCCACCTCAAGGCTCGAGCCTGATTTTCGAAGCTTTCGAAAAATTGCTCTGGTTCGGCCTCATTGAAGCGGGGAACAAGCTGTACTGCTTTTTGTAAACTGAAATCGTTTACAGAATGCGAAAACTGCCTCCTTTCTCTTTCCCTATCAAATTCTTCCCTTGCGAATGCTCTCTGTTCCCTAGTTTGCTCCAGCGTGATTTTTGCCAGCTCAAGTGCCAACGACGCTGATTCACCTCGAGACAACCCAGCTGCACCATACTGACCATTTTGCTCCGTAGGTGTATCATCTTCCTCATGCGAGAACATAAGAGTTTTTTCCCTAGCTCCCGTAGAGGGAGGAGTTTGATGTGCCATCTCTTCTTCAATAAGTATGTCAGCAATAAGTGAACGCAGTTGCGCAGCTGTAAGAGTGCGTTTATAGGGAATGCCAATGGAACGAGCAATTTGCCAACAACGCTGTAGGGACAATTTAGGTAGGTTATGCAAAGTATATGCCGACACCAGGCGTCTGACTCGTCTAGGTGGCATAAGTTATTCGCTATGCACAGTACGAATACCCCAACGTAACACGTTAATTTGCAGAACACGCTTAGCTATGCACAGTACGATTGCAAAATACGCATACAAGCAAAGCCGACTGTACACAAGATTGACCGTAGCGAAGCGAGCACACTGAACAAGCTAGTAGCGAGCTGTTGAACGATCACACAATAGCAAGGCTGATCATAAGCAACTGACACGCAAAATTTGTAAAGCGAAGCGAAACAGCAAGCTACACAATGTTCCTGCTACAAGCTTCACCCTAAGCTCAACCGTTTCTCTAAGTCCAGCTCTCGGACAGGCTACCCATATTACAACCTAGGATTTCAAATGGCCTGTTATCCCAGGTGTAATGGGAGCAAATAAACACAGTAGAAAAAGTTTAGACTTATATTATCCTTCACCAATTATAACAGCAATATGTACACTATGTACAGTGATAAATATAGTGCACTCCACGGTAAGCAAGGCAGAAATAGAAGCCACAAGATAGCAGACCGTGCTTCAACCAGCTCTAGAATGGGAATGACAAGGGCAGACAGGAGAGCGGTATCCACATAACCTCTGCGATTGTCAATCCCACCTTCTTATTGGCTAGAACCTGGTCACTAGTTGAACGATGGGGCCCCATCATCAACTCTTAGCAACCTGGTTCGCTGGTTGGGGGAGATAGCCTGTAAATGAGGGTGTGTCCATGCGCCGAATAAAGGTTACGTACTCTTTGCATGCCACAAGGGAACTGAAAGATTGTTCACCACTGGAGGGAACTGAAAGACTGTTAACCACTGGAGGGAACTGAAAGACTGTTCACCACTGGAGGGAACTGAAAGATTGTTCACCACTGGAGGGAACTGAAAGACTGTTCACCACTGGAGGGAACTGAAAGATTGTTCACCACTGGAGGGAACTGAAAGACTGTTCACCACTGGAGAGAACTGAAAGATTGTTCACCACTGGAGGGAACTGAAAGACTGTTCACCACTGGAGGGAACTGAAAGATTGTTCACCACTGGAGGGAACTGAAAGACTGTTCACCACTGGAGGGAACTGAAAGATTGTTCACCACTGGAGGGAACTGAAAGACTGTTAACCACTGGAGGGAACTGAAAGACTGTTAACCACTGGAGGGAACTGAAAGACTGTTCACCACTGGAGGGAACTGAAAGATTGTTCACCACTGGAGGGAACTGAAAGACTGTTAACCACTGGAGGGAACTGAAAGATTGTTCACCACTGGAGGGAACTGAAAGATTATTCACCACTGGAGGGAACTGAAAGATTGTTCACCACTGGAGGGAACTGAAAGATTATTCACCACTGGAGGGAACTGATAGATTATTCACCACTGGAGGGAACTGATAGATTATTCACCACTGGAGGGAACCGAAAGATTATTCACCACTGGAGGGAACCGAAAGATTATTCACCACTGGAGGGAACTGAAAGATTATTCACCACTGGAGGGAACTGATAGATTATTCACCACTGGAGGGAACTGAAAGATTATTCACCACTGGAGGGAACTGATAGATTATTCACCACTGGAGGGAACTGAAAGATTATTCACCACTGGAGGGAACTGAAAGATTGTTCACCACTGGAGGGAACTGAAAGATTATTCACCACTGGAGGGAACTGAAAGATTATTCACCACTGGAGGGAACTGAAAGACTGTTCACCACTGGAGGGAACTGAAAGACTGTTCACCACTGGAGGGAACTGAAACATTATTCACCACTGGAGGGAACTGAAACATTATTCACCACTGGAGGGAACTGAAACATTATTCACCACTGGAGGGAACTGAAACATTATTCACCACTGGAGGGAACTGAAACATTATTCACCACTGGAGGGAACTGAAACATTATTCACCACGGGAGGGAACTGAAACATTATTCACCACTGGAGGGAACTGAAACATTATTCACCACTGGAGGGAACTGAAACATTATTCACCACTGGAGGGAACTGAAACATTATTCACCACTGGAGGGAACTGAAACATTATTCACCACTGGAGGGAACTGAAACATTATTCACCACTGGAGGGAACTGAAACATTATTCACCACTGGAGGGAACTTCTATTTATCTTACAGAAACAGACTGACTTTCCAAAAATAAGTTGATGTTAATAGGTCCCCGAACCTTAGTTTAAAATTGTTAATTTTAACTATTAAAATAATATACAAATATACAAAGTTTATTTTTTTCGTTTTAGTCATAATAATGAAGGATGTTTTATGTTTGTTAATGTGATTCTTCTAATTAAAACAAAATTAAACTAGACGTCGCTTAAGGTTAATAATGGTGAAAATATCTAACTTATGTTGTGAACAGGAAAGAACAGTACCGTGACTGGAACAGTACCGTGGCTGGCACAGTACCGTGACTGGAACAGTACCGTGACTGCCACAGTACCGTGACTGGAACAGTACCGTGACTGGCACAGTACCGTGACTGGAACAGTACCGTGACTGGCACAGTACCGTGACTGGCACAGTACCGTGACTGGAACAGTACCGTGACTGGCACAGTACCGTGACTGGAACAGTACCGTGACTGCCACAGTACCGTGACTGGAACAGTACCGTGACTGGCACAGTACCGTGACTGGAACAGTACCGTGACTGGCACAGTACCGTGACTGGAACAGTACCGTGGCTGGCACAGTACCGTGACTGGAACAGTACCGTGACTGCCACAGTACCGTGACTGGAACAGTACCGTGACTGCCACAGTACCGTGGCTGGCACAGTACCGTGACTGGAACAGTACCGTGACTGGAACAGTACCGTGACTGGCACAGTACCGTGGCTGGCACAGTACCGTGACTGGAACAGTACCGTGACTGGAACAGTACCGTGACTGGAACAGTACCGTGACTGGAACAGTACCGTGACTGCCACAGTACCGTGGCTGGCACAGTACCGTGACTGGAACAGTACCGTGACTGGAACAGTACCGTGACTGCCACAGTACCGTGACTGGAACAGTACCGTGACTGGAACAGTACCGTGACTGGAACAGTACCGTGACTGGAACAGTACCGTGACTGGCACAGTACCGTGACTGGAACAGTACCGTGACTGGAACAGTACCGTGACTGGAACAGTACCGTGACTGGAACAGTACCGTGACTGGAACAGTACCGTGACTGCCACAGTACCGTGGCTGGCACAGTACCGTGACTGGAACAGTACCGTGACTGGAACAGTAAAGTGACTGCCACAGTACCGTGACTAGAACAGTACCGTGACTGGAACAGTACCGTGACTGGAACAGTACCGTGACTGGCACAGTACCGTGCCTGGAACAGTACCGTGACTGGAACAGTACCGTGACTGGAACAGTACCGTGACTGGAACAGTACCGTGACTGGAACAGTACCGTGGCTGGAACAGTACCGTGACTGGCACAGTACCGTGACTGGCACAGTACCGTGACTGGAACAGTACCGTGACTGGAACAGTACCGTGACTGGCACAGTACCGTGACTGGAACAGTACCGTGACTGGAACAGTACCGTGACTGGAACAGTACCGTGACTGGAACAGTACCGTGACTGGAACAGTACCGTGGCTGGAACAGTACCGTGACTGGCACAGTACCGTGACTGGCACAGTACCGTGACTGGAACAGTACCGTGACTGGAACAGTACCGTGACTGGCACAGTACCGTGACTGGCACAGTACCGTGACTGGAACAGTACCGTGACTGGAACAGTACCGTGACTGGCACAGTACCGTCACTGGAACAGTACCGTGACTGGAACAGTACCGTGACTGGAACAGTACCGTGACTGGAACAGTACCGTGACTGGAACAGTACCGTGACTGGAACAGTACCGTGGCTGGCACAGTACCGTGGCTGGCACAGTACCGTGGCTGGCACAGTACCGTGACTGGAACAGTACCGTGACTGGAACAGTACCGTGAACAGTACCGTGGCTGGCACAGTACCGTGGCTGGAACAGTACCGTGGCTGGAACAGTACCGTGACTGGAACAGTACCGTGACTGGAACAGTACCGTGACTGGAACAGTACCGTGGCTGGAACAGTACCGTGACTGGAACAGTACCGTGACTGGAACAGTACCGTGGCTGGCACAGTACCGTGACTGGAACAGTACCGTGGCTGGCACAGTACCATGACTGGAACAGAACCGTGACTGGAACAGTACCGTGACTGGAACAGTACCGTGGCTGGCACAGTACCGTGACTGGAACAGTACCGTGGCTGGCACAGTACCGTGACTGGAACAGTACCGTGACTGGAACAGTACCGTGACTGGAACAGTACCGTGGCTGGCACAGTACCGTGACTGGAACAGTACCGTGGCTGGAACAGTACCGTGACTGGAACAGTACCGTGACTGGAACAGTACCGTGGCTGGCACAGTACCGTAACTGGAACAGTACCATGACTGGAACAGTACCGTGACAGGAACAATACCGTGACTGACACAGTACCGTGACTGGAACAATACCGTGACTGACACAGTACCGTGACTGGAACAATACCGTGACTGACACAGTACCGTGACTGGAACAATACCGTGACTGGAACAGTACCGTGACTGACACAGTACCGTGACTGGAACAGTACCGTGACTGACACAATACCGTGACTGGAATAATATCGTGAGTGGAACAGTACCGTGAGTGAAACAGTACCGTGAGTGGAACAATACCGTGACTGGCACAATACCGTGACTGAAACAGTACCGTGACTGGAACAGTACCGTGACTGGCACAGTACCGTGACTGACACAGTACCGTGAGTGGAACAATACCGTGACTGAAACAGTACCGTGATTGGAACAATACCGTGACTGGAACAATACCGTGACTGGAACAACGCCGTGCCTGGAACAATACCGTGACTGGAACATTACCGTGACTGGAACAATACCGAGACTGGCACAATACCGTGACTGAAACAGCACCGTGACTGGAACAGTACCGTGACTGGAACAGTACCGTGACTGGAACAGTACCGTGACTGGAACAGTACCGTGGCTGGCACAGTACCGTGACTGCAACAGTACCGTGGCTGGAACAGTACCGTGACTGGAACAGTACCGTGACTGGAACAGTACCGTGGCTGGCACAGTACCGTGGCTGGCACAGTACCGTGGCTGGCACAGTACCGTGACTGGAACAGTACCGTGACTGGAACAGTACCGTGACTGGAACAGTACCGTGACTGGAACAGTACCGTGACTGGAACAGTACCGTGATTGGAACAGTACCGTGACTGGAACAGTACCGTGGCTGGCACAGTACCGTGACTGCAACAGTACCGTGGCTGGAACAGTACCGTGACTGGAACAGTACCGTGACTGGAACAGTACCGTGGCTGGCACAGTACCGTGGCTGGCACAGTACCGTGGCTGGCACAGTACCGTGACTGGAACAGTACCGTGACTGGAACAGTACCGTGAACAGTACCGTGGCTGGCACAGTACAGTGGCTGGAACAGTACCGTGGCTGGAACAGTACCGTGACTGGAACAGTACCGTGACTGGAACAGTACCGTGACTGGAACAGTACCGTGGCTGGAACAGTACCGTGACTGGAACAGTACCGTGACTGGAACAGTACCGTGGCTGGCACAGTACCGTGACTGGAACAGTACCGTGGCTGGCACAGTACCATGACTGGAACAGAACCGTGACTGGAACAGTACCGTGACTGGAACAGTACCGTGGCTGGCACAGTACCGTGACTGGAACAGTACCGTGGCTGGCACAGTACCGTGACTGGAACAGTACCGTGACTGGAACAGTACCGTGACTGGAACAGTACCGTGGCTGGCACAGTACCGTGACTGGAACAGTACCGTGGCTGGAACAGTACCGTGACTGGAACAGTACCGTGACTGGAACAGTACCGTGGCTGGCACAGTACCGTAACTGGAACAGTACCATGACTGGAACAGTACCTGGAGTTTACCTGGAGAGAGTTCCGGGGGTCAACGCCCCCGCGGCCCGGTCTGAGACCAGGCCTCCTGGTGGATCAGAGCCTGATCAACCAGGCTGTTGCTGCTGGCTGCACGCAAACCAACATACGAGCCACAGCCCGGCTGATCCGGAACTGACTTTAGGTGCTTGTCCAGTGCCAGCTTGAAGACTGCCAGGGGTCTGTTGGTAATCCCCCTTATGTGTACTGGGAGGCAGTTGAACAGTCTCGGGCCCCTGACACTTATTGTATGGTCTCTTAACGTGCTAGTGACACCCCTGCTTTTCATTGGGGGGATGGTGCATCGTCTGCCAAGTCTTTTGCTTTCGTAGTGGGTGATTTTCGTGTGCAAGTTCGCTACTAGTCCCTCAAGGATTTTCCAGGTGTATATAATCATGTATCTCTCCCTCCTGCGTTCCAGGGAATACAGGTTTAGGAACCTCAAGCGCTCCCAATAATTGAGGTGTTTTATCTCCGTTATGCGCGCCGTGAAAGTTCTCTGTACATTTTCTAGGTCGGCAATTTCACCTGCCTTGAAAGATGCTGTTAGTGTGCAGCAATATTCCAGCCTAGATAGAACAAGTGACCTGAAGAGTGTCATCATGGGCTTGGCCTCCCTAGTTTTGAAGGTTCTCATTATCCATCCTGTCATTTTTCTAGCAGATGCGATTGATACAATGTTATGGTCCTTGAAGGTGAGATCCTCCGACATGATCACTCCCAGGTCTTTGACGTTGGTGTTTCGCTCTATTTTGTGGCCAGAATTTGTTTTGTACTCTGATGAAGATTTAATTTCCTCATGTTTACCATATCTGAGTAATTGAAATTTCTCATCGTTGAACTTCATATTGTTTTCTGCAGCCCACTGAAAGATTTGGTTGATGTCTGCCTGGAGCTTTGCAGTGTCTGCAATGGAAGACACTGTCATGCAGATTCGGGTGTCATCTGCAAAGGAAGACACGGTGCTGTGGCTGACATCCTTGTCTATGTCGGATATAAGGATGAGGAACAAGATGGGAGCGAGTACTGTGCCTTGTGGAACAGAGCTTTTCACCGTAGCTGCCTCGGACTTTACTCTGTTGACGACTACTCTCTGTGTTCTGTTAGTGAGGAAATTATAGATCCATCGACCGACTTTTCCTGTTATTCCTTTAGCACGCATTTTGTGCGCTATTACGCCATGGTCACACTTGTCGAAGGCTTTTGCAAAGTCTGTATATATTACATCTGCATTCTTTTTGTCTTCTAGTGCATTTAGGACCTTGTCGTAGTGGTCCAATAGTTGAGACAGACAGGAGCGAACTGTTCTAAACCCATGTTGCCCTGGGTTGTGTAACTGATGGGTTTCTAGATGGGTGGTGATCTTGCTTCTTAGGACCCTTTCAAAGATTTTTATGATATGGGATGTTAGTGCTATTGGTCTGTAGTTCTTTGCTGTTGCTTTACTGCCCCCTTTGTGGAGTGGGGCTATGTCTGTTGTTTTTAGTAACTGTGGGACGACCCCCGTGTCCATGCTCCCTCTCCATAGGATGGAAAAGGCTCGTGATAGGGGCTTCTTGCAGTTCTTGATGAACACAGAGTTCCATGAGTCTGGCCCTGGGGCAGAGTGCATGGGCATGTCATTTATCGCCTGTTCGAAGTCATTTGGCGTCAGGATAACATCGGATAGGCTTGTGTTAATCAAATTTTGTGGCTCTCTCATAAAAAATTCATTTTGATCTTCGACTCTCAGTCTGGTTAGCGGCTTGCTAAAAACTGAGTCATATTGGGACTTGAGTAGCTCACTCATTTCCTTGTTGTCATCTGTGTAGGACCCATCTTGTTTAAGTAGGGGCCCAATACTGGACGTTGTTCTCGATTTTGATTTGGCATAGGAGAAGAAATACTTTGGGTTTCTTTCGATTTCATTTATGGCTTTTAGTTCTTCCCGCGATTCCTGACTCCTAAAGGATTCTTTTAGCTTAAGTTCGATGCTTGCTATTTCTCTGACCAGTGTCTCCCTACGCATTTCAGATATATTGACCTCTTTTAGCCGCTCTGTTATTCTTTTCCGTCGCCTGTAAAGGGAGCGCCTGTCTCTTTCTGTTTTACATCTACTCCTCCTTTTTCTTAGAGGAATAAGCCTTGTGCATACATCGAGTGCTACCGAGTTAATCTGTTCTAGGCATAAGTTGGGGTCTGTGTTGCTTAGTATATCTTCCCAGCTTATATCGGTTAGGACTTGGTTTACTTGGTCCCACTTTATGTTTTTGTTATTGAAGTTGAATTTGGTGAATGCTCCCTCGTGACTAATCTCATTATGTCGGTCTGGGGCTCCGCGCATACATGACTGAACCTCAATTATGTTGTGATCTGAGTATATTGTTTTTGATATGGTGATATTTCTTATCAGATCATCATTGTTAGTGAAGATGAGGTCTAGTGTATTCTCCAGTCTAGTAGGCTCTATTATTTGCTGGTTTAAATTGAATTTTGTGCAGAGATTTAAAAGCTCGCGTGAGTGTGAGTTTTCATCAGAGGTGCCTCCTGGTGTTATTACTGCAACAATATTATTTGCTATATTCCTCCATTTTAGGTGCCTTAAGTTGAAATCCCCCAGGAGCAAGATGTTGGGTGCAGGAGCTGGAAGGTTTTCCAGACAGTGGTCAATTTTTAACAGCTGTTCCTGGAATTGCTGGGATGTTGCATCCGGAGGCTTGTAGACTATCACAATGACTAGGTTTTGGTTCTCGACCTTTACTGCTAAAACTTCCACTACATCATTTGAGGCATTTAGCAGTTCTGTGCAAACAAGTGACTCTGCAATGTACAGGCCAACCCCCCCCTTTTGCCTGTTCACTCTGTCACATCTGTATAGGTTGTAACCTGGGATCCATATTTCGTTGTCCAAGTGATCCTTTATGTGGGTCTCAGTGAAAGCCGCGAACATTGCCTTTGCCTCTGCAAGCAGTCCACGGATGAAAGGTATTTTGTTGTTTGTTGCTGGCTTTAGACCCTGTATATTTGCAAAGAAGAATGTTATCGGACTGGTGGTATTGTTGGTACTGGGGGGGGATTTTTTTTCCGGCATTAGTATCTGTATCTGTTGGTTTGGAGTGGAGGCCATCGACTGTGGTTCCACTCCAGGAATGACTGGATTTGGTGTACGATTTCTGCCATTTCCTGCCAGTTTTTTTTCCTTCCTGGCACTAAAAAACCTCTCCCTCTTGAGTGGCTGTGGCTACCCATGTTTTCCCATGGCCTGGATGTTTTGTATCTTTTTGTCCCCTTTAGATGGTATGCCTGGCAATTTAAGTTATAGCACAGTCTTTCCTGTACTGAAGAGGTACACAGTTCAGGGTGAAAAAGCTTACAGGAAGGGAGTTTGCATTTTCCTGTTGTCATATGGGCATGGCATTTCCTAGGGTGGTCATAGTTGCACGTCCCATCAGTTTTTCCAGATTTCCCATGCCAGCAGATACCGAGTGCATAGTATGTGCACAGGCTTGGTTTCCGTTTGCCTTGGGTTTCTGTGACTGTATTCCCTGTTGGTGCATGTTTCCCTGTCTTACTTCTATCCTCCCTAGCACCAACAATGGAGCTCCCACCATTTGTTTTTGGTAATATATCCTCACTATTGCTAGTGGAGTCCTCTTGTTTGCTATTTCCTGCGGTATTTCTAGTTTGCAATATTGGTTTTATCTTATCTTTGACTACACTTGTTTCCCTACTATGGCTCCTGTCCCCTATGAGGTCATTCATATGTATTCCTTCCTGCGTATAATTCCCGACTACCTGGACAAAATCTCCAGCTTCACCATTACTGTCTCCCAGGACAGCATCTCCAGCTTCCCCATTACTGTCTCCCAGGACAGCATCTCCAGCTTCACCATTACTGTCTCCCAGGACAGCACCTCCAGCTTCACCATTACTGTCTCCCAGGACAGCACCTCCATCTTCCCCATTACTGTCTCCCAGGACAGCACTATCAGCCCCCCATTTACTGACTACCAGGACATCATCTCCAGCCTTACAGTTTGTGACTACATGGCCAGTATCAAGGGCAGTACCATTCAGCCCGGACTTTTTATGTTCCCATCTGTTGTAGAAAGCTTCCAGGTTTTCTATGAAAGCAGCTTTGATGTTGACCTCTTTTAATACCCTTGTGATTTTAGTCCACAGATTTATCTCATTTGGGCATACCCAAAAACACTTCCCTGTTTTAATACTGCTTGTAGCTAGTTCTTGGATATCTGCACAAGGGGCGTGACACCAATTTCCACAGAAATGACAATTTATGCATGTGGAAGCCCGTTTGTTTGACTGACCACAGACTACACACAGCTTCATAATGATTTGAATGGTTGATTTACTGCAATTCTACTAGCAACCTCTTGAATATTCTATTAATAACCTGCTAGGTGGTGCACAACGAAACCGTTTGAAACCAGTCCAGGGTTCGGACCAGTCAAGGGTTCGGACCAGTCAAGGGTTCGGACCAGTCTATCTGATCTGATCAGTGGGTCACTTATTTAAACCATACTGGTCGGTGAATTGAGCTAACACATGAAGGATCTACTGGAAATTATCTACCCGAGTAATATGTGATTTGATTGATAGAAAAGTATAACTTGCGTGTTGAAGAGCCGGTGACTGCTGGCACTCCTACAATGACGAACGGTCGAGCCTCCACCTTTGTTTATCAATACCGTGACTGACACAGTACCGTGACTGGAACAATACCGTGACTGACACAGTACCGTGACTGGAACAATACCGTGACTGACACAGTACCGTGACTGGAACAATACCGTGACTGGAACAGTACCGTGACTGACACAGTACCGTGACTGGAACAGTACCGTGACTGACACAATACCGTGACTGGAATAATATCGTGAGTGGAACAGTACCGTGAGTGAAACAGTACCGTGAGTGGAACAATACCGTGACTGGCACAATACCGTGACTGAAACAGTACCGTGACTGGAACAGTACCGTGACTGGCACAGTACCGTGACTGACACAGTACCGTGAGTGGAACAATACCGTGACTGAAACAGTACCGTGAGTGGAACAATACCGTGACTGGAACAATACCGTGACTGGAACAACGCCGTGCCTGGAACAATACCGTGACTGGAACATTACCGTGACTGGAACAATACCGAGACTGGCACAATACCGTGACTGAAACAGCACCGTGAGTGGAACAATACCGAGACTGGCACAGTGCCGTGACTGAAACAGTACCGTGAGTGGAACAATACCGTGACTGGAACAATACCGTGATTGGAACAATACCGTGACTGAAACAGTACCGTGACTGGCACAATACCGTGACTGGCACAATACCGTGACTGGTACAATACCACGACTGGCACAATACCGAGACTGGCACAATACCGTGACTGGCACAATACCGAGACTGGCACAATACCGTGACTGGCACAATACCGAGACTGACACAATACCGTGATTGGCACAATACCGTGACTGGCACAATACCGTGACTGGCACAATACCGAGACTGGCACAATACCGAGACTGGCACAATACCGTGACTGGCACAGTACCGTGACTGGAACAATACCGTGACTGGAACAATACCGTGACTGAAACAGTGCCGTGACTGGAACAATACCGTGACTGAAACAGTACCGTGACTGGCGCAATACCGAAACTGGCACAATACCGTGACTGGCACAATACCGTGACTGTCACAATACCAAGACTGGCACAATGCAATGACTGGCACAATACCGAGACTGGCACAATACCATGACTGGCAAATACCGTGACTGGCACAATACTGAGACTGGCACAATACCGAGACTGGCACAATACCGTGACTGGAACAATACCGTGACTGGCACAATACCGTGGCTGGAACAATACCGTGACTGGAACAATACCATGACTGGAACAATACCATGACTGAAACAGTACTGTGACTGGAACAGTACCATGACTGGAACAGTAACATGACTGGAACAGTACTGTGACTAGAACAGTACCGTGATTGGAACAGTAACGTGACTGGAACAGTACCATGACTGGAACAGTACCATGACTGGAACAGTACCGTGACTGGAACAGTACCATGACTGGAACAGTACCATGACTGGAACAGTACCGTGACCGGAACAGTACCGTGACTGGAACATTACCATGACTGGAACACTACATATACCTGGACAAAATTATTATTGTAGACAGCCTGTACTGTCTGCACAGACAGTCCATGCTGTCTGCCAGCTTAGTTCATATTTCGCGGCACTAAAGTGCTGCCCTCTGTAGCTAGGCCTCTCGGTGGGCACGCCAGCCTGCCTGCCCTTGCCTCACTCTCACTCTGGCTGCTCACGTCACTCAGTCAACAAGGCCTACACCTAGCTCTCTCTTGTGGGATGGCCCTGCCCGGGCCATGGGCACAACACACAAGCCTGTGTACCCACCACGACTTAATAAAACAAAAAAGCCTCCGAAGACGTTCATCATTGAACCACCCGCTCTGCAACAGCCTACCAATAAATCCTTGTTCAACATTATATACCTGGACAGAATTATATATGTGGACAGAATTATTATATACCTGGACAGAATTATTATATACCTGGACAGAATTATTATATACCTGGACAGAATTATTATATACCTGGACAGAATTATTATATACCTGGACAGAATTATTATATACCTGGACAGAATTATTATATACATGGAAAAAATTATTATATACCTGGACAGAATTATTATATACCTGGACAGAATTATATACCTGGAAAAAATTATTATATACCTGGACAAAATTATTATATACCTGGACAAAATTATATACCTGGACAGAATTATTATATACCTGGACAGAATTATTATATGCCTGGACAAAATTATTATATACCTGGTCAGAATTATTATATACCTGCACAGAATTATTATATACCTGGACAGAATTATTATATACCTGTACAGAATTATTATATACCTGGACAGAATTATTATATACCTGACAAAATTATTATATAACTGGACAAAATTATTATATACCTGGACAAAATTATATACCTGGACAGAATTATTATATACCTGGACAAAATTATTATATACCTGGACAACATTATATACCTGGACAGAATTATTATATACCCAAACAGAATTATTATATACCCGGACAGAATTATATACCTGGACAGAATTATTATATACCTGGACAGAATTATATACCTGGACAAAATTATTATATACCCAGACAGAATTATTATATACCTGGACAGAATTATATACCCAGACAGAATTATTATATACCTGGACAGAATCAGAAAATGTTTTGCGTATTTGTAACCTTGACAGGGGTGGCTGTAATTGTAACCTTGACGGGGGTGGCAGTAATTGTAACCTTGACGGGGGTGGTTGTAACTGTAAACTTGACGGGGGTGGCTGTAATTGTAACCTTGACGGGGGTGACTGTAATAGTAACCTTGACTGGGGTGACTGTAATAGTAACCTTGACGGGGGTGACTGTAATAGTAACCTTGACGGGGATGACTGTAACTGTAAACTTGACGGGGGTGGCTGTAATTGTAACCTTGACGGGGGTGACTGTAATAGTAACCTTGACTGGGGTGACTGTAATAGTAACCTTGACGGGGGTGACTGTAATAGTAACCTTGACGGGGGTGACTGTAACTGTAAACTTGACGGGGGTGGCTGTAATTGTAACCTTGACGGGGGTGACTGTAATAGTAACCTTGACGGGGGTGACTGTAATAGTAACCTTGACGGGGGTGACTGTAATAGTAACCTTGACGGGGGTGACTGTAACTGTAAACTTGACTGGGGTGGCTGTAATTGTAACCTTGACGGGGGTGACTGTAATAGTAACCTTGACGGGGGTGACTGTAATAGTAACCTTGACGGGGGTGACTGTAATAGTAACCTTGACGGGGGTGACTGTAACTGTAAACTTGACGGGGGTGGCTGTAATTGTAACCTTGACGGGGGTGACTGTAATAGTAACCTTGACGGGGGTGACTGTAATAGTAACCTTGACGGGGGTGACTGTAATAGTAACCTTGACGGGGGTGACTATAATAGTAACCTTGACGGGGGTGACTGTAATAGTAACCTTGACGGGGGTGACTGTAATAGTAACCTTGACGGGGGTGACTGTAATAGTAACCTTGACGGGGGTGACTATAATAGTAACCTTGACGGGGGTGACTATAATAGTAACCTTGACGGGGGTGGCTATAATAGTAACCTTGACGGGGGTGACTATAATAGTAACCTTGACGGGGGTGACTATAATAGTAACCTTGACGGGGGTGACTGTAATAGTAACCTTGATGGGGGTGACCGTAATAGTAACCTTGACGGGGGTGACTGTAACTGTAAACTTGACGGGGGTGGCTGTAATTGTAACCTTGACGGGGGTGACTGTAATAGTAACCTTGACGGGGGTGACTGTAATAGTAACCTTGACGGGGGTGACTGTAATAGTAACCTTGACGGGGGTGACTATAATAGTAACCTTGACGGGGGTGACTGTAATAGTAACCTTGACGGGGGTGACTGTAATAGTAACCTTGACGGGGGTGACTGTAATAGTAACCTTGACGGGGGTGACTATAATAGTAACCTTGACGGGGGTGACTATAATAGTAACCTTGACGGGGGTGGCTATAATAGTAACCTTGACGGTGGTGACTATAATAGTAACCTTGACGGGGGTGACTATAATAGTAACCTTGACGGGGGTGACTGTAATAGTAACCTTGACGGGGGTGACTATAATAGTAACCTTGACGGGGGTGACTATAATAGTAACCTTGACGGGGGTGACTATAATAGTAACCTTGACGGGGGTGACTGTAATAGTAACCTTGACGGGGGTGACTGTAATAGTAACCTTGACGGGGGTGACTGTAATAGTAACCTTGACGGGGGTGACTATAATAGTAACCTTGACGGGGGTGACTGTAATAGTAACCTTGACGGGGGTGACTATAATAGTAACCTTGACGGGGGTGACTATAATAGTAACCTTGACGGGGGTGACTGTAATAGTAACCTTGACGGGGGTGACTGTAATAGTAACCTTGACGGGGGTGACTGTAATAGTAACCTTGACGGGGGTGACTATAATAGTAACCTTGACGGGGGTGACTGTAATAGTAACCTTGACGGGGGTGACTATAATAGTAACCTTGACGGGGGTGACTGTAATAGTAACCTTGACGGGGGTGACTGTAATAGTAACCTTGACGGGGGTGACTATAATAGTAACCTTGACGGGGGTGACTGTAATAGTAACCTTGACGGGGGTGACTATAATAGTAACCTTGACGGGGGTGACTGTAATAGTAACCTTGACGGGGGTGACTATAATAGTAACCTTGACGGGGGTGACTGTAATAGTAACCTTGACGGGGGTGACTGTAATAGTAACCTTGACGGGGGTGACTATAATAGTAACCTTGACGGGGGTGACTGTAATAGTAACCTTGACGGGGGTGACTGTAATAGTAACCTTGACGGGGGTGACTGTAATAGTAACCTTGACGGGGGTGACTGTAATAGTAACCTTGACGGGGGTGACTGTAATAGTAACCTTGACGGGGGTGACTGTAATAGTAACCTTGACGGGGGTGACTGTAATAGTAACCTTGACGGGGGTGACTGTAATAGTAACCTTGACGGGGGTGACTATAATAGTAACCTTGACGGGGGTGACTGTAATAGTAACCTTGACGGGGGTGACTATAATAGTAACCTTGACGGGGGTGACTATAATTGGATTATAATAACAAGTGGTCATCTAGAGTAATTAAGTTATTTAATATAATTATCATAATTTTACAAAAAAAAATAATGAAAAAGTATCGGTATCGGCCTAAAATTCAGATCAGTATCAACAAAATTGTTGGTATTGTACCATGCCTAATAAATTTGTGTGCGTGGTACCTAACCAGAAGAGCACCAGACGAGCCTGGACCATGGCCGGGCTCAGAGAAAAACTCTCGAAACTCTTCAAAGGTACAGCGAGGGTAAAGGTGTGGGGAGAAGGAAGGGGAGGACAATACACTCGACTCAGGCATTTTAAACTCCACCACAATAATGATAATGAGAGAGTCAAGGATGTAGTTGATATTACGAGGTGTTGATATTACGAGGTGTTGATATTACGAGGTGTTGATATTACGAGGTGTTGATATTACGAGGTGTTGATATTACGAGGTGTTGATATTACGAGGTGTGTCATCTACACTGAGTGAAATGAACAGTGATTATGGTGACAAGTTCACTCACACTGTCCCTTGATGCAGATCTTGAGTAGCAGGGACACCACAGTCCCCTGCCACCACAGGTGTGACACCACAGTCCCCTGCCACCACAGGTGTGACACCACAGTCCCCTGCCACCACAGGTGTGACACCACAGTCCCCTGCCACAACAGGTGTGACACCACAGTCCCCTGCCACCACAGGTGTGACACCACAGTCCCCTGCCACCACAGGTGTGACACCACAGTCCCCTGCCACAACAGGTGTTACACCACAGTCCCCTGCCACCACAGGTGTGACACCACAGTCCCCTGCCACCACAGGTGTGACACCACAGTCCCCTGCCACAACAGGTGTTACACCACAGTCCCCTGCCACCACAGGTGTGACACCACAGTCCCCTGCCACCACAGGTGTGACACCACAGTCCCCTGCCACAACAGGTGTTACACCACAGTCCCCTGCCACCACAGGTGTTACACCACAGTCCCCTGCCACCACAGGTGTGACACCACAGTCCCCTGCCACCACAGGTGTGACACCACAGTCCCCTGCCACCACTAAAACCACTAATAACGATTGTCAATAAATGGTTCAGAGAACCAACAAGGTGATAGATTAAACACAGTGCAACACATGGGTATCTGGACTGATGCAAGACGTTAAGCCAGACAGTGACACAGTGCAACACATGGGTATCTGGACTGATGCAAGACGTTAAGCCAGACAGTGACACCGTGCAACACATGGGTATCTGGACTGATGCAAGACGTTAAGCCAGACAGTGACACAGTGCAACACATGGGTATCTGGACTGATGCAAGACGTTAAGCCAGACAGTGACACCGTGCAACACATGGGTATCTGGACTGATGCAAGACGTTAAGCCAGACAGTGACACCGTGCAACACATGGGTATCTGGACTGATGCAAGACGTTAAGCCAGACAGTGACACAGTGCAACACATGGGTATCTGGACTGATGCAAGACGTTAAGCCAGACAGTGACACAGTGCAACACATGGGTATCTGGACTGATGCAAGACGTTAAGCCAGACAGTGACACAGTGCAACACATGGGTATCTGGACTGATGCAAGACGTTAAGCCAGACAGTGACACCGTGCAACACATGGGTATCTGGACTGATGCAAGACGTTAAGCCAGACAGTGACACAGTGCAACACATGGGTATCTGGACTGATGCAAGACGTTAAGCCAGACAGTGACACAGTGCAACACATGGGTATCTGGACTGATGCAAGACGTTAAGCCAGACAGTGACACAGTGCAACACATGGGTATCTGGACTGATGCAAGACGTTAAGCCAGACAGTGACACCGTGCAACACATGGGTATCTGGACTGATGCAAGACGTTAAGCCAGACAGTGACACCGTGCAACACATGGGTATCTGGACTGATGCAAGACGTTAAGCCAGACAGTGACACCGTGCAACACATGGGTATCTGGACTGATGCAAGACGTTAAGCCAGACAGTGACACAGTGCAACACATGGGTATCTGGACTGATGCAAGACGTTAAGCCAGACAGTGACACCGTGCAACACATGGGTATCTGGACTGATGCAAGACGTTAAGCCAGACAGTGACACCGTGCAACACATGGGTATCTGGACTGATGCAAGACGTTAAGCCAGACAGTGACACCGTGCAACACATGGGTATCTGGACTGATGCAAGACGTTAAGCCAGACAGTGACACAGTGCAACACATGGGTATCTGGACTGATGCAAGACGTTAAGCCAGACAGTGACACAGTGCAACACATGGGTATCTGGACTGATGCAAGACGTTAAGCCAGACAGTGACACAGTGCAACACATGGGTATCTGGACTGATGCAAGACGTTAAGCCAGACAGTGACACCGTGCAACACATGGGTATCTGGACTGATGCAAGACGTTAAGCCAGACAGTGACACAGTGCAACACATGGGTATCTGGACTGATGCAAGACGTTAAGCCAGACAGTGACACAGTGCAACACATGGGTATCTGGACTGATGCAAGACGTTAAGCCAGACAGTGACACCGTGCAACACATGGGTATCTGGACTGATGCAAGACGTTAAGCCAGACAGTGACACAGTGCAACACATGGGTATCTGGACTGATGCAAGACGTTAAGCCAGACAGTGACACAGTGCAACACATGGGTATCTGGACTGATGCAAGACGTTAAGCCAGACAGTGACACAGTGCAACACATGGGTATCTGGACTGATGCAAGACGTTAAGCCAGACAGTGACACCGTGCAACACATGGGTATCTGGACTGATGCAAGACGTTAAGCCAGACAGTGACACAGTGCAACACATGGGTATCTGGACTGATGCAAGACGTTAAGCCAGACAGTGACACAGTGCAACACATGGGTATCTGGACTGATGCAAGACGTTAAGCCAGACAGTGACACCGTGCAACACATGGGTATCTGGACTGATGCAAGACGTTAAGCCAGACAGTGACACAGTGCAACACATGGGTATCTGGACTGATGCAAGACGTTAAGCCAGACAGTGACACAGTGCAACACATGGGTATCTGGACTGATGCAAGACGTTAAGCCAGACAGTGACACCGTGCAACACATGGGTATCTGGACTGATGCAAGACGTTAAGCCAGACAGTGACACCGTGCAACACATGGGTATCTGGACTGATGCAAGACGTTAAGCCAGACAGTGACACAGTGCAACACATGGGTATCTGGACTGATGCAAGACGTTAAGCCAGACAGTGACACAGTGCAACACATGGGTATCTGGACTGATGCAAGACGTTAAGCCAGACAGTGACACAGTGCAACACATGGGTATCTGGACTGATGCAAGACGTTAAGCCAGACAGTGACACAGTGCAACACATGGGTATCTGGACTGATGCAAGACGTTAAGCCAGACAGTGACACCGTGCAACACATGGGTATCTGGACTGATGCAAGACGTTAAGCCAGACAGTGACACAGTGCAACACATGGGTATCTGGACTGATGCAAGACGTTAAGCCAGACAGTGACACAGTGCAACACATGGGTATCTGGACTGATGCAAGACGTTAAGCCAGAGAGTGACACAGTGCAACACATGGGTATCTGGACTGATGCAAGACGTTAAGCCAGACAGTGACACCGTGCAACACATGGGTATCTGGACTGATGCAAGACGTTAAGCCAGACAGTGACACAGTCTGGACTGCTGCAAGACGTTAAGCCAGAGAGTGACACAGTGCAACACATGGGTATCTGGACTGATGCAAGACGTTAAGCCAGACAGTGACACAGTGCAACACATGGGTATCTGGACTGATGCAAGACGTTAAGCCAGACAGTGACACAGTGCAACACATGGGTATCTGGACTGATGCAAGACGTTAAGCCAGACAGTGACACAGTGCAACACATGGGTATCTGGACTGATGCAAGACGTTAAGCCAGACAGTGACACAGTGCAACACATGGGTATCTGGACTGATGCAAGACGTTAAACCAGACAGTGACACAGTGCAACACATGGGTATCTGGACTGATGCAAGACGTTAAGCCAGACAGTGACACCGTGCAACACATGGGTATCTGGACTGATGCAAGACGTTAAGCCAGACAGTGACACCGTGCAACACATGGGTATCTGGACTGATGCAAGACGTTAAGCCAGACAGTGACACCGTGCAACACATGGGTATCTGGACTGATGCAAGACGTTAAGCCAGACAGTGACACCGTGCAACACATGGGTATCTGGACTGATGCAAGACGTTAAGCCAGACAGTGACACCGTGCAACACATGGGTATCTGGACTGATGCAAGACGTTAAGCCAGACAGTGACACCGTGCAACACATGGGTATCTGGACTGATGCAAGACGTTAAGCCAGACAGTGACACCGTGCAACACATGGGTATCTGGACTGATGCAAGACGTTAAGCCAGACAGTGACACAGTGCAACACATGGGTATCTGGACTGATGCAAGACGTTAAGCCAGACAGTGACACAGTGCAACACATGGGTATCTGGACTGATGCAAGACGTTAAGCCAGACAGTGACACAGTGCAACACATGGGTATCTGGACTGATGCAAGACGTTAAGCCAGACAGTGACACCGTGCAACACATGGGTATCTGGACTGATGCAAGACGTTAAGCCAGACAGTGACACCGTGCAACACATGGGTATCTGGACTGATGCAAGACGTTAAGCCAGACAGTGACACCGTGCAACACATGGGTATCTGGACTGATGCAAGACGTTAAGCCAGACAGTGACACAGTGCAACACATGGGTATCTGGACTGATGCAAGACGTTAAGCCAGACAGTGACACAGTGCAACACATGGGTATCTGGACTGATGCAAGACGTTAAGCCAGACAGTGACACAGTGCAACACATGGGTATCTGGACTGATGCAAGACGTTAAGCCAGACAGTGACACAGTGCAACACATGGGTATCTGGACTGATGCAAGACGTTAAGCCAGACAGTGACACAGTGCAACACATGGGTACAGTGACACCGTGCAACACATGGGTATCTGGACTGATGCAAGACGTTAAGCCAGACAGTGACACCGTGCAACACATGGGTATCTGGACTGATGCAAGACGTTAAGCCAGACAGTGACACCATCAGTCCACTACAAAGAAGGCTGGTGTAATAATGTTGGTAGAATTACCGTTAATATGTCTGCTAGAAGGACACAAGTGTAACTAACGTAACAATTTATTGTGCCATTAGTTATACTTGTGTCTTTTACCTAAAATATTGTCAGAAATTCTGTACCATTCTTGGACTGATAAAGGCACTGTGGGACGCAATATTTAATCAATGAAGATACCCGAGTGTTGCACATGTGTGTAATCTATCAACAATAATATCTGCCTCCCTTCCACTTTCAAACTCAGGCTTGTAAGGTAGTTATTACTGCAGTAGTTTACAAGGTCATCAATATATACCAACCTATCATCTACTAACCTACCCCGCCTGTCACGCGGGAGACCGGGGTTCAATTCCCCGCCGGGGAGGCCATCATATTTGTGGTGGCCCGGTGGCCTGGTGGCTAAAGCTCCCGCTTCACACACGGAGGTCCCGGGTTCGATTCCCGGCGGGTGGAAATTCCGACACGTTTCCTTACACCTGTTGTCCTGTTCACCTAGCAGCAAATAGGTACCTGGGTGTTAGTCGACTGGTGTGGGTCGCATCCTGGGGGACAAGATTAAGGACCCCAATGGAAATAAGTTAGACAGTCCTCGATGACGCACTGACTTTCTTGGGTTATCCTGGGTGGCTAACCCTCCGGGGTTAAAAATCCGAACAAAATCTTTTCTTATCTCTCTTATCTTACCACAGCGCAGTGTTGTTGCTCTTCCAGCCTTGAATATCGTACACACTATAATACTGTAATTCTTAGCGCGACTTGTCGTCCCTCGGCTGGGAATATACGTGCGTCACTCAGCCTGGTTATCCTCACCAACAATGTTTAACTTTTTGTTTGTTGAAGATTGCGACACTTAACCAATATATAGGAATGTTTATTGAAGAGATGTTTAAGTTGGTGATCACTGATATATATGTAAAAAGACAGATATTCAGCACAAACTTGCTGCTGTAGCTGAGGTACATGATAGCTGCTCACCCTCCCCCCCACACACACTAACACCCTCCCCCCCACACACACTAACACCCTCCCCCACACTAACACCCCCCACACACACTAACACCCTCCCACACACACTAACACCCTCCCCCACACACACACTAACACCCCCCACCCACACTAACACCCCCCACACACACTAACACCCCCCCCCCCACACTAACACCCCCCACACACACTAACACCCTCCCACACACACTAACACCCTCCCCCACACACACACTAACACCCTCCCACACACACTAACACCCTCCCCCACACACACTAACACCCCCCCCACACACACTAACACCCCCCCCACACACACTAACACCCTCCCCCACACACACTAACACCCTCCCCCACACACACTAACACCCCCCCCCACACACACTAACACCCTCCCCCACACACACTAACACCCCCCCACACACACTAACACCCTCCCCCACACACACTAACACCCCCCCACACACACTAACACCCTCCCCCACACACACTAACACCCCCCCACACACACTAACACCCCCCCCCCACACACACTAACACCCCCCCCACACACACTAACACCCTCCCCCACACACACTAACACCCTCCCCCACACACACTAACACCCCCCCCACACACACTAACACCCTCCCCCACACACACTAACACCCCCCCCACACACACTAACACCCTCCCCCACACACACTAACACCCCCCCCACACACACTAACACCCTCCCCCACACACACTAACACCCCCCCCACACACACTAACACCCTCCCCCACACACACTAACACCCCCCCACACACCCCAACACCCTCCCCCACACACACTAACACCCCCCCCACACACACTAACACCCTCCCCCACACACACTAACACCCCCCCACACACACTAACACCCTCCCCCACACACTAACACCCTCCCCCACACACTAACACCCACCCCCACACACTAACACCCCCCCCACACACACTAACACCCCCCCACACACACTAACACCCTCCCCCACACACTAACACCCTCCCCCACACACACAAACACCCCCCCACACACAAACACCCTCCCCCACACACACTAACACCCCCCCCACACACACTAACACCCTCCCCCACACACACTAACACCCCCCCACACACTAACACCCTCCCCCACACACACTAACACCCCCCACACACACACACTAACACCCCCCCCACACACACACTAACACCCCCCCCCCACACTAACACCCCCCACACACACACGAACACCCCCCACACACACACTAACACCCCCCACACACACACACTAACACCCCCCCCCACACACACACTAACACCCCCCCCACACTAACACCCCCCCCCACACACACACTAACACCCCCCACACACACACTAACACCCCACACACACACACTAACACCCACCACACACACACTAACACCCCCCACACACACTAACACCCCCCACACACACACTAACACCCCCCCACACACACTAACACCCCCCACACACAGAATAACACCCCCCCCCCACACACACACTAACACCCCCCCACACACACTAACACCCCCCACACACAGACTAACACCCCCCACACACAGACTAACACCCCCCACACACACAGACTAACACCCCCCACACACAGACTAACACCCCCCACACACACACTAACACTCCCCACACACAGACTAACACCCTCCCCCACACACAGACTAACACCCCCACACATACAGACTAACACCCCCCACATACAGACTAACACCCCCCACACACAGACTAACACCCCCCACACACAGACTAACACCCCCCACACACAGACTAACACCCTCCCCCACACACAGACTAACACCCTCCCCCACACACAGACTAACACCCTCCCCCACACACAGACTAACAACCCCCACACACACACTAACACCCCCCCCACACACACACACTAACACTCCCCACACGCAAACAACCCCCACACACAGACTAACACCCCCCCCACACACACACACTAACACTCCCCACACGCAAACAACCCCCACACACAGACTAACACCCCCCACACACACACACTAACACTCCCCACACGCAAACAACCCCCACACACAGACTAACACCCCCCCACACACACACACACTAACACTCCCTACACGCAAACAACCCCCACACACAGACTAACACCCCCCCACACACACACTAACACTCCCCACACGCAAACAACCCCCACACACAGACTAACACCCCCCACACACTAACACTCCCCACACGCAAACAACCCTCACACACAGACTAACACCCCCCCCACACACACACACTAACACTCCCCACACGCAAACAACCCCCACACACAGACTAACACCCCCCCACACACACACTAACACTCCCCACACGCAAACAACCCCCACACATAGACTAACACCCCCCCCACACACAGACTAACACCCCCCACACACACACTAACACTCCCCACACGCAAACAACCCCCACACACAGACTAACACCCCCCCCACACACACACTAACACTCCCCACACGCAAACAACCCCCACACACAGACTAACACCCCCCCACACACACACACTAACACTCCCCACACGCAAACAACCCCCACACACAGACTAACACCCCCCCACACACACACACTAACACTCCCCACACGCAAACAACCCCCACACACAGACTAACACCCCCCCACACACACACTAACACTCCCCACACGCAAACAACCCCCACACACAGACTAACACCCCCCCCCCCCCCACACACACACTAACACTCCCCACACGCAAACAACCCCCACACACAGACTAACACCCCCCCACACACACAGACTAACACTCCCCCACACACACACTAACACTCCCCACACGCAAACAACCCCCACACACAGACTAACACCCCCCACACACACACACTAACACTCCCCACACGCAAACAACCCCCACACACAGACTAACACCCCCACACACACACACACTAACACTCCCCACACGCAAACAACCCCCACACACAGACTAACACCCCCCCACACACACACACACTAACACTCCCCACACGCAAACAACCCCCACACACAGACTAACACCCCGACACACACACACACTAACACTCCCCACACGCAAACAACCCCCACACACAGACTAACACCCCCCAACACACACACTCCCCACACGCAAACAACCCCCACACACAGACTAACACCCCCCCCACACACACACTAACACTCCCCACACGCAAACAACCCCCACACACAGACTAACACCCCCCCCACACACACACTAACACTCCCCACACGCAAACAACCCCCACACACAGACTAACACCCCTCCACACACACACACACTATCACTCCCCACACGCAAACAACCCCCACACACAGACTAACACCCCCCACACACACACACTAACACTCCCCACACGCAAACAACCCCCACACACAAACACCCCCCCACACACACACACGTTAACACCCCCCACACACAGACTAACCCCCCCACACACACACTAACACTCCCCCCACACACACACTCTAACACCCCCCACACACACTAACACCCCCCACACACACACTAACACCCCCCCACACACACTAACACTCACCACACACACACACACACGCTAACACCCCCCCATACACACTAACACCCCCACACACACACACTAACACCCCCCACACACACACACTAACACCCCCCACACACACTAATAACCCCCCACACACACTAACACCCCCCCACACACATACACTAACACCCCCCACACACACACACTAACACCCCCCACACACACACTAACCCCCCCACACACACTAACCCCACACACACACTAACACCCCCCCACACACTAACATCCCCCACACACAAAGAATAACAACCCCCCACACACACACTAACAACCCCCCCACACACACACTAACAACCCCACACACACACATTAACACCCCCCACACACACACTAACACCCCCACACACACACTAACACCCCCCCACACACACACACACTAACACCCCCACACACACACTAACACCCCCACACACAAACACCCCCCCACACACACACTAACACCCCACACACACACTAATACCCCCCACACACACACTAACACCCCCCCCACACACACACTAACACCCCCCCCCCACACACACACAGATACACACGCAAACACACACACACACTAACACCCACACACACCCACACACACATGCACACACAAACACACCCACCCACACACACACACACGCACACACACGCACACACACACCCACACATATACACACACACAAACACACATACACACACACAAACACCCACACACACACACACACACACACCAGGAGCTCGGACTCGACCCCCGCAACCTCAACTAGGTGAGTACACACACATACACAAACACACACACACACCCACACACATACATACACATACACATACATACACACCCACACACACACACATACACACACACACACACCCAAACACATACACACCCACACCCACACATACACACACCCATACACATACACACACCCACACACATACATACACACCCACACACACATACATACACACACACACATACATACACACACATACACACAGCACGTAAAGAAACTAGAGAAAGTGCAAAGGTTTGCAACAAGACTAGTCCCAGAGCTAAGAGGTATGTCCTACGAGGAGAGGTTAAGGGAAATCGACGTGACGACACTGGAGGACAGGAGATATAGGGGGGACATGATAACGACATACAAAATACTGAGAGGAATTGACAAGGTGGAGAAAGACAGGATGTTCCAGAGATTGGAGACAGTAACAAGAGGACACAGTTGGAAGTTGAAGACACAGATGAATCACAGGGATGTTAGGAAGTATTTCTTCAGCCACAGAGTAGTCAGTAAGTGGAATAGTTTGGGAAGCGATGTAGTGGAGGCAGGATCCATACATAGCTTTAAGCAGAGGTATGATAAAGCTCACGGCTCAGGGAGAGTGACCTAGTAGCGATCAGTGAAGAGGCGGGGCCAGGAGCTCGGACTCGACCCCCGCAACCTCAACTAGGTGAGTACAACTAGGTGAGTACACATACACACACACACACACACACACATACACACACACACAAACACACACACCCACACATACATACACACATACACACATATATATATATACAGACACACAGACACACACACACACACACACACACACACACACACACACACACACACACACACACACACACACACACACACACACACACACACACACACACACCTGGAGCGGAACAAGATTATAAACGACAGCCAGCACGGATTCATGGAAGGCAAATCCTGTGTCACAAACCTACTAGAGTTTTATGACAAGGTAACTGAAGTAAGAAATGAGAGGGAGGGGTGGGTTGATTGCATTTTCTTGGACTGCAAGAAGGCCTTCGACACAGTTCCTCACAAGAAATTAGTACAGAAGCTAGAGGAACAGGCACGTATAACAGGAAGGGCACTGCAATGGATCAGAGAATACCTAACAGGGAGGCAACAGCGAGTCATGGTCCGTGATGATGTATCACATTGGGCGCCAGTGACGAGCGGGGTCCCACAGGGGTCAATCCTGGGACCAGTGCTATTCTTGGTATATGAACGACATGATGGAAGGGATAGACTCAGAAGTGTCCCTGTTTGCAGATGACGTGAAGTTAATGAGGAGAATTAAATCAGACGCGGACCAGACAGGTCTACAAAGAGACCTGGACAGGCTGGATGTGTGGTCCAGAAACTGGCTCCTAGAATTTAACCCCGCCAAATGCAAAGTCATGAGTGAGTATAATACCGAGTACATCGCCAGAAGCACACATTAACCAGATAACTGCTGCGGCATATGGGCGCCTGGCAAACCTGAGAATAGCGTTCCGGTACCTCAGTAAGGAATCGGCCATGACTTTATACACTGTGTACGTCAGGCCCATACCAGAGTACGCAGCACCAGTTTGGAACCCACTCCTGGTCAAAAAAGTCAAGAAATTAGAGAAAGTGCAAAGGTTTGCAACAAGGCTAGTTCCAGAGCTAAGGGGAATGTCCTATGAAGAAAGGTTAAGGGAAATCGGTTTGACAACACTAGAGGACAGGAGGCTCAGGGGAGACATGATAACGACATACAAAATACTGTGTGGAATAGACAAGGTGGACAGAGACAGGATGTTCCAGAGATGGGACACAGAAACAAGGGGTCACAATTGGAAGCTGAAGGCTCAGATGAGTCAAAGGGATGTTAGGAATTAAAAAGGGAGACAGACATGAGGCACTAAACTACAGACCTGTATCACTAACGTGTATAGTATGCAAGGTCATGGAGAAGATCATCAGGAGGAGAGTGGTGGAGCACCTGGAAAGAAACAAGTGTATAATTGACAACCAGCATGGTTTCAGGGAAGGAAAATCCTGTGTCACAAACCTACTAGAGTTTTATGACAAGGTGACAGAAGTAAGACAAGAGAGAGAGGGGTGGATCGACTGCATTTTTTTGGACTGCAAAAAGGCCTTCGACACAGTTCCTCACAAGAGGTTACTGAAAAAGCTAGAAGATCAGGCACACATAACAGGAAAGGCACTGCAATGGATCAGAGAATACCTGACAGGGAGGCAACAACGAGTCATGGTACGTGACGAGGTGTCAGAGTGGGCGCTTGTGACAAGCGGGGTTCCACAGGGGTCAGTCCTAGGACCTGTGCTGTTCTTGGTATATGTGAACGACATAACGGAAGGGATAGACTCAGAAGTGTCCTTGTTTGCAGATGATGTGAAGTTAATGAGAAGAATCAAATCGGATGAGGATCAGGCAGGACTACAAAGAGACCTGGACAGGCTGCAAGCCTGGTCCAGCAACTGGCTCCTTGAGTTTAACCCTGCCAAATGCAAAGTCATGAAGATTGGGGAAGGGCAAAGAAGACCGCAGACACAATATAGTTTAGATGGCCAAAGACTGCAAACCTCACTCAAGGAAAAAGATCTGGGGGTGAGTATAACACCGAGCATATCTCCTGAGGCGCACGTAAATCAGATAACTGCTGCAGCATACGGGCGCCTGGCAAACCTACGGATAGCGTTCCGATACCTCAGTAAGGAGTCGTTCAAGACCCTGTATACCATTTACGTCAGGCCCATACTGGAGTATGCAGCACCAGTTTGGAATCCACACCTAGTCAAGCACGTCAAGAAATTAGAGAAAGTGCAAAGGTTTGCAACAAGACTAGTCCCAGAGCTACGGGGATTGTCCTACGAAGAAAGGTTGAGGGAAATCGGCCTGACGACACTGGAGGCCAGGAGGGTCAGGGGAGACATGATAATGACATATAAAATACTGCGCGGAATAGACAAGGTGGACAAAGACAGGATGTTCCAGAGATGGGACACAGACACAAGAGGTCACAATTGGAAGTTGAAGACTCAGATGAATCGAAGGGATGTTAGGAAGTATTTCTTCAGTCATAGAGTAGTCAAGTCGTGGAATAGTCTAGAAAGTGAAGTAGTGGAGGCGGGAACCATACATAGTTTTAAGGCGAGGTATGATAAAGCTCATGTAGCAGGGAGAGAGAGGACCTAGTAGCAATCAGTGAAGAGGCGGGGCCAGGAGCTATGACTCGACCCCTGCAACCACAAATAGGTGAGTACAAATAGGTGAGTACACACACACCCATGTCATGGGGTTCGATAACGTGGATGGGGTAAGAACATTCACATAGGCTGGTTAGTACGTATAATTATAACGGAAAGTATGGGAAGAAGCTGTGCCGCCCTGCCTCTCTGCTCTCTATCTTAAGACTGACTCACGATTTGGGTCCTAAGGGTGAGCGGCATTCAAAACATGCTATGGTCAGCAGCAACATGAATAACAGTCAGTGATTCACACCAACGGTTGGTAGTGAGTCATACTACTGGTAACTGGTTACTGGTAACTGGTACTACTGGGAACTGATACTACTGAGAGCTCGGCGACGCTAACGTATGTCGTCCCGACATACAGCTAATACAAACTAGAGATGGTAGGCGTACGGCTTGGGCTGATTCTGTACAATGGCAAAGTACACAACAATTGAACATTGTAACATACATAAGGAGAATATTGGAATGGAAGGTAATGTAATTTACTGTAATGAAACTGTAATGCATTACAAGGTATGATATAGCACAACTCATCGAATGAGACTCAACATTGGGAATACACAACAGAAGTGATAAAAAAAATTGATCGATCGATCTGTATTTATGTGATCTACGGATTCTGAGGAAGAAATATATACAAAGAAAGAAATGTTTAACAGAAAGACAGACTTGGTTCACTCAAATCTAGAGTGTTAAATCTCAGAATTCGGAGAGAACGTGAACACACAAAAAAATTCTTGAATATTGATAAGTTGATACTGTAATTATTCATCTATACAGGTTATTTACATTTAACCCCAACTCTGCTAGGGTGAGACTGACATATGCAGAATGTCAATCTCTGGGAGGATCAAACTATGTTGCACAGGCTAACTCATGCTGTGTTTTAGGCAGATCTGAATTCGTAGTTACAAATGATACTTGAGGATTTCTCAATACCTGCCATGTACGTAGGGAATAACGACATTCAGGTTGATCATCTGACTGAGTATTAGAGGTAGAGAGTACAGGATCAGGAGGATTGTCAGAGTCTGTCACATTAGTCTGGGTTGGAACATCATTATCATCACATACTAACTTCATATGATCTAAATGCGATTCTTTATACTGACCAGTACTAATTTCTCTAATGATATACTTATTGCCAGTGATATGTTCAACTACTCGATAAGGGCCAACAAATTTTTGATCAAGCTTAGGCATTGCAAACGTTTTGTTAAAGTTAGTCAGCATAACTCTCGAACCTACTTTCATTTTGGATGGCTGTGCTCGAGTGTTAGCGACTCTTGTAAATTCTGCTGTTGATTTATGAAGTGTTTCACGGATTCTTCTAAAGACGCTTTGAGCTAAGCTGGTACGAGTTGCTATGAAATAATCAGGGTTGTAATTTGGTTTCGGATTAGAATATAGCAACTTATAAGGCAAACGTTTATCTACACCATACAATGCATAATGTGGAGTGTCACCCATAGAAACATTGTAAGCAGAATTTATAGCACTCTGCACATCAGGTATAACTTCATCCCAAGTTTCACTGTTGTGATTGATAGTGGCTCTCAAGACATCAAGTACTTTCTTATTGGTTTGTTCCGCTAACCCATTGCTGGCAGGATGATGAGGAACAATGGTGGATTTAGAGATCTTGTACAAGGTACACAAATTTTCAAGAATCTCATTACAGAATTCACTTCCATTATCTGTTACTAGGGACTTAGGGGTGGTATGCCTGCAGATAATGCATTCTTTAAACGCAGTCTTATCTGCAATAGGAACTATCTCACAATATCTAGTGAAATGGTCTACCATAACACACAAATGTTTGTTGCCCTGGTGGGAACATTGGAAATTAGTTAACAGATCTAGCGCAACTCTTTCCCACTGTTCGTTAGTAGCTGGATACACTTGGATTGGATTAGGACCATTAGCATTACCTTTATGTTGCATGCAGACACTACATTTCTTAACTACTCAGAAATATCAGTTGCCATACGAGGCCAAAAGTATTTCAATCTGGCTTGTTTTACTGAACGATCCATACCAGGGTATGCAACACCTGGTACATCGTGAACTAGCTGTAAGGCTACATTTACAAGTGACTGTGGAATTACTAACTGGTATACCTTTCTGCTTCCAGTACCCAACTCGGCTGTTCGATACAGTAATTCTTGGTTCATGACAAAGTCACTGATGGGTGCTGGTGGCTTCATAGTCAGAATAAGATCTTCCTGGAGCAGGAATCGAATCACACCAGACCACATGGGATCTGTTCGTTGAGCATTCTTTACATCCTCGGCACTAAATGGAGGGTCTGCAGTTACTATATTAACATGTCATGATAAGGCATCTGCGACTACATTTGACTTGTCAGGTAAGTGTTCAAAGGTAGGACTGAACTCTTGGATAGTCAAGGTCCATCTGGCTAACCTTCCAGTAGGTTGTTTGTTCTGGAATAAAGGTATCAGTGGAGCATGGTCTGTCAAGACATGAACAGGGTACTGATAAATAATGTCTCGGAAGTGCTTTAAAGACCATACTATTGCTAAAGCTTCTTGCTTAGTTACTGTATAATTACGTTCAGCCTTCGTAAGGACTCAGCTAGCAAATGCAACTGCGTTGTAGTTGCCATCAGTCTTCTGAGCTAGTACAGCACCTATGCCAATAGAACTAGCATCAGTTGTCAGATAGAAGGGCTTAGAAAAATTTGGAAATTTCAAAATTGGAGCAGAGGTTAGCTTTTCTTTCAGAGCTTGGAATGCTCTTTCTTGACGGAAGGTCCAAACGAAAGGAGCATCTTTCTTAAGCAACTCAGTTAGAGGAGGTGCTATGGAAGAAAAATTGGCAATGAAAGATCTATAAAAACCTGCTAAGCCCACAAAGGATCTTACAGCATCAGCAGTTTTGGGAGACGGAAAATTTAGTACCGCAGTTACTTTGGTCAGTTGTAACCCCTCTAAGAGTGACTACATGACCAAGAAACTTGATTTCTGATCTGAAAATTTGATATTTAGACAGTTTGATCTTTAAATTGGCTTCTTCAAGCTTACCAAGTACTACATCAAGTCTTTTCAAGTGTGGATCCATGTCTTTAGACATGACAATTACGTTGTCTAAGTACACCATAAGTGCATTACCTATGAGACCTCTAAAGATATTAGTCATGAGCCTTGAGAACGTGATGGGGGAGGATTGTAATCCAAAGGCCATATGGAGGAAGTGATAATGACCTGTAGGAGTGGAGAATGCAGTTAGTTCTTGGTTGTCCTCATGAAGAGGGACTTGCCAAAACCCTTGTAACAAGTCCAAGGTCGAAAAGACTTTGTTATCTCCGATGTTACGTAAAAGATCACCATGTACAGGAAGTGGGAAGCGACATGGAATAGTTGCATTTAACTTCCTAAAGTCAATCACTGGGCGCCAAGTACCATCCTTCTTAGGTACTAGGATCAAGGGTGCATTCCAAGGTGAATTGCTAGATGCAATAACTCCATCATTAAGCATTTAATTGATCAATTCTTCTGCAACAACAACTTGGGAATGAGACATTCTGTATGCAGGTATATAGATAGGTCTAATACCAGGTTCAAGTGGAATACGGTGGGACAATAAGTTCGTTATACCCATCTTCTCACCTGATAAGGCAATGGCTTTACGACGTTTGTTCAACAGGGTCAACAAATGCTTGACCTCGTCTGGGAAGTCAGTGGGAGCTAAATCTTTCTCCTCAACTGGTGGAACGGATTGATCCAGTGAAGTGGATGAGGTCTCCCTGGTAGAAATAGCACCGACCCACTGGTCAGGTGGCAACTACTGGGAACTGATGCTACTGAGACCTACACACACACACACACAGTAAGACGAGAGAGAGGGGTTGGTTGATTGTGTTTTCCTAGACTGCAGGAAGGCCTTTGACACAGTTCCCCACAAGAGATTAGTGCAGAAGCTGGAGGATCAGGCGCATATAACAGGGAGGGCAGTGCAATGGATCAGGGAATACCTGACAGGGAGGCAACAACGAGTCATGGTACGTGAAGAGGTATCACAGTGGGTGCCTGTGACGAGCGGGGTCCCACAGGGGTCAGTTCTAGGACCAGTGCTATTTTTTACATATGCGAACGATATGATGGAAGGAATAGGCTCTTAAGTGTCCCTATTCGCAGATGATGTGAAGTTGATGAGAATTAAATCGGATGAGGATGAGGCAGGACTGCAAAGAGACCTGGACAGGCTGGACATGTGGTCCAGAAACTGGCTTCTCGAATTCCATCCTGCCAAATGCAAAGTCATGAAGATTGGGGAGGGGCAAAGACCGCAGACAGAGTATAGGCTAGGTGGACAAAGATTACAGACCTCACTCAGGGAGAAAGACCTTGGGGTGACCATAACACCGAGCACGTCACCGGAGGCACACGTCAACCAAATAACTGCTGCAGCATACAGGCACCTGGCAAACCTGAGAATAGCGTTCCGATACCTTAATAAGGAATCGTTCAAGACACTGTACACTGTGTACGTTAGGCCCATACTGGAGTATGCAGCACCAGTCTGGAACCCACACCTGGTCAAACACGTCAAGAAGTTAGAGAAGTGCAAAGGTTTGCAACAAGGCTAGTCCCAGAGCTCAGGGGAATGTCGTACGAGGAAAGGTTGAGGGAAATCGGACTGACGACACTGGAGGACAGAAGGGTCAGGGGAGACATGATAACAACATACAAGATACTGCAGGGAATAGACAAGGTGGACAGAGATAGGATGTTCCTGAGAGGGGACACAGAAACAAGGGGTCACAACTAGAAGGTGAAGACTCAGACGAGTCACAGGGACGTTAGGAATTATTTCTTCAGTCATAGAGTCGTGAGGAAGTGGAATAGCCTAGCAAGTGAAGTAGTGGAGGCAGGAACCATACATAGTTTTAAGAAGAGGTATGACAAAGCTCAGGAAGCAGAGAGGGAGAGGACCTAGTAGCGATCAGTGAAGAGGCGGGGCCAGGAACTGAGTCTCGACCCCTGCAACCACAATTAGGTGAGTACAATTAGGTAAGTACACACACACACACACACACACTGACACCATGATGCAACATAATGTAGGCTTTACTGCAAGCAACTTAACATGCCGTTATGAAGCACATTCCCAGGCACAACATAACACCTGGGTATCTGTTAATGTTTATGGGGAGCAGCCCTCCTACACCCCGAGCTCAAAGAAACGATATCCTCCACATTCCCCTCCCCCAACCAAACGCTTCCCCTGGCCAACCTGAATACCTTTACCTTTCAAGAATTTCGAGAGTATATCTACTCTCTGAGCCCGACCATGGGCCAGCCTCGTCTGGCGCTCGCCTGGTCAACCAGGCTGTTGCTGCTTGAGGCCCGCTGATCCACATATCCATCACAGCCTGGTTGATCTGGCACCTGAAGTCGGACCGAAACGTCGTCGTAATCTGCTGTCTCCTACGTGTGGGTTATTTGTTTATTGTTCCAGTCACGGTATTGTGCCTTTTTCGCTTTTACAACTATTATACTCCAAGACGGGCAGCACTCAAGTCTTGGGGTGTAACTTCAAGAAGATGACTGCATCACCATCATTTACTGCTGGGTTACAGCAGCTACAACATGACTGCATCACCATCATTTACTACTGGGTTCCAGGAGCTACAACATGACTGCATCACCATCATTTACTGCTGGGTTCCAGGAGCTACAACATGACTGCATCACCATCATTTACTGCTGGGTTCCAGCAGCTACAACATGACTGCATCACCATCATTTACTGCTGGGTTCCGGCAGCTACAACATGACTGCATCACCATCATTTACTGCTGGATTCCAGCAGCTACAACATGACTGCATCACCATCATTTACTGCTGGGTTCCAGCAGCTACAACATGACTGCATCACCATCATTTACTGCTGGGTTCCAGGAGCTACAACATGACTGCATCACCATCATTTACTGCTGGGTTCCAGCAGCTACAACATGACTGCATCACCATCATTTACTGCTGGGTTCCAGGAGCTACAACATGACTGCATCACCATCATTTACTGCTGGGTTCCAGCAGCTACAACATGACTGCTTCACCATCATTTACTGCTGGGTTCCAGGAGCTACAACATGACTGCATCACCATCATTTACTGCTGGGTTCCAGCAGCTACAACATGACTGCATCACCATCATTTACTGCTGGGTTCCAGGAGCTACAACATGACTGCATCACCATCATTTACTGCTGGGTTCCAGCAGCTACAACATGACTGCATCACCATCATTTACTGCTGGGTTCCAGCAGCTACAACATGACTGCATCACCATCATTTACTGCTGGGTTCCAGCAGCTACAACATGACTGCATCACCATCATTTACTGCTGGGTTCCAGGAGCTACAACATGACTGCATCACCATCATTTACTGCTGGGTTCCAGCAGCTACAACATGACTGCATCACCATCATTTACTGCTGGGTTCCAGCAGCTACAACATGACTGCATCACCATCATTTACTGCTGGGTTCCAGCAGCTACAACATGACTGCATCACCATCATTTACTGCTGGGTTCCAGGAGCTACAACATGACTGCATCACCATCATTTACTGCTGGGTTCCAGCAGCTACAACATGACTGCATCACCATCATTTACTGCTGGGTTCCAGCAGCTACAACATGACTGCATCACCATCATTTACTGCTGGGTTCCAGCAGCTACAACATGACTGCATCACCATCATTTACTACTGGGTTCCAGCAGCTACAACATGACTGCATCACCATCATTTACTGCTGGGTTCCAGCAGCTACAACATGACTGCATCACCATCATTTACTGCTGGGTTCCAGCAGCTACAACATGACTGCATCACCATCATTTACTGCTGGGTTCCAGCAGCTACAACATGACTGCATCACCATCATTTACTGCTGGGTTCCAGCAGCTACAACATGACTGCATCACCATCATTTACTGCTGGGTTCCAGCAGCTACAACATGACTGCATCACCATCATTTACTGCTGGGTTCCAGCAGCTACAACATGACTGCATCACCATCATTTACTGCTGGGTTCCAGCAGCTACAACATGACTGCATCACCATCATTTACTGCTGGGTTCCAGCAGCTACAACATGACTGCATCACCATCATTTACTGCTGGGTTCCAGCAGCTACAACATGACTGCATCACCATCATTTACTGCTGGGTTCCAGCAGCTACAACATGACTGCATCACCATCATTTACTGTTGGGTTCCAGGAGCTACAACATGACTGCATCACCATCATTTACTGCTGGGTTCCAGCAGCTACAACATGACTGCATCACCATCATTTACTGCTGGGTTCCAGCAGCTACAACATGACTGCATCACCATCATTTACTGCTGGGTTCCAGCAGCTACAACATGACTGCATCACCATCATTTACTGCTGGGTTCCAGCAGCTACAACATGACTGCATCACCATCATTTACTGCTGGGTTCCAGCAGCTACAACATGACTGCATCACCATCATTTACTGCTGGGTTCCAGCAGCTACAACATGACTGCATCACCATCATTTACTGCTGGGTTCCAGCAGCTACAACATGACTGCATCACCATCATTTACTGCTGGGTTCCAGCAGCTACAACATGACTGCATCACCATCATTTACTGCTGGGTTCCAGGAGCTACAACATGACTGCATCACCATCATTTACTGCTGGGTTCCAGCAGCTACAACATGACTGCATCACCATCATTTACTGCTGGGTTCCAGCAGCTACAACATGACTGCATCACCATCATTTACTGCTGGGTTCCAGCAGCTACAACATGACTGCATCACCATCATTTACTGCTGGGTTCCAGCAGCTACAACATGACTGCATCACCATCATTTACTGTTGGGTTCCAGGAGCTACAACATGACTGCATCACCATCATTTACTGCTGGGTTCCAGCAGCTACAACATGACTGCATCACCATCATTTACTACTGGGTTCCAGCAGCTACAACATGACTGCATCACCATCATTTACTGCTGGGTTCCAGCAGCTACAACATGACTGCATCACCATCATTTACTGCTGGGTTCCAGCAGCTACAACATGACTGCATCACCATCATTTACTGCTGGGTTCCAGCAGCTACAACATGACTGCATCACCATCATTTACTGCTGGGTTCCAGCAGCTACAACATGACTGCATCACCATCATTTACTGCTGGGTTCCAGCAGCTACAACATGACTGCATCACCATCATTTACTGCTGGGTTCCAGCAGCTACAACATGACTGCATCACCATCATTTACTGCTGGGTTCCAGCAGCTACAACATGACTGCATCACCATCATTTACTGTTGGGTTCCAGGAGCTACAACATGACTGCATCACCATCATTTACTGCTGGGTTCCAGCAGCTACAACATGACTGCATCACCATCATTTACTACTGGGTTCCAGCAGCTACAACATGACTGCATCACCATCATTTACTGCTGGGTTCCAGCAGCTACAACATGACTGCATCACCATCATTTACTGCTGGGTTCCAGCAGCTACAACATGACTGCATCACCATCATTTACTGCTGGGTTCCAGCAGCTACAACATGACTGCATCACCATCATTTACTGCTGGGTTCCAGCAGCTACAACATGACTGCATCACCATCATTTACTGCTGGGTTCCAGCAGCTACAACATGACTGCATCACCATCATTTACTGCTGGGTTCCAGCAGCTACAACATGACTGCATCACCATCATTTACTGCTGGGTTCCAGCAGCTACAACATGACTGCATCACCATCATTTACTGCTGGGTTCCAGCAGCTACAACATGACTGCATCACCATCATTTACTGCTGGGTTCCAGGAGCTACAACATGACTGCATCACCATCATTTACTGTTGGGTTCCAGGAGCTACAACATGACTGCATCACCATCATTTACTGCTGGGTTCCAGCAGCTACAACATGACTGCATCACCATCATTTACTACTGGGTTCCAGCAGCTACAACATGACTGCATCACCATCATTTACTGCTGGGTTCCAGCAGCTACAACATGACTGCATCACCATCATTTACTGCTGGGTTCCAGCAGCTACAACATGACTGCATCACCATCATTTACTGCTGGGTTCCAGCAGCTACAACATGACTGCATCACCATCATTTACTGCTGGGTTCCAGCAGCTACAACATGACTGCATCACCATCATTTACTGCTGGGTTCCAGCAGCTACAACATGACTGCATCACCATCATTTACTGCTGGGTTCCAGCAGCTACAACATGACTGCATCACCATCATTTACTGCTGGGTTCCAGCAGCTACAACATGACTGCATCACCATCATTTACTGTTGGGTTCCAGCAGCTACAACATGACTGCATCACCATCATTTACTGCTGGGTTCCAGCAGCTACAACATGACTGCATCACCATCATTTACTACTGGGTTCCAGCAGCTACAACATGACTGCATCACCATCATTTACTGCTGGGTTCCAGCAGCTACAACATGACTGCATCACCATCATTTACTGCTGGGTTCCAGCAGCTACAACATGACTGCATCACCATCATTTACTGCTGGGTTCCAGCAGCTACAACATGACTGCATCACCATCATTTACTGCTGGGTTCCAGCAGCTACAACATGACTGCATCACCATCATTTACTGCTGGGTTCCAGCAGCTACAACATGACTGCATCACCATCATTTACTGCTGGGTTCCAGCAGCTACAACATGACTGCATCACCATCATTTACTGCTGGGTTCCAGCAGCTACAACATGACTGCATCACCATCATTTACTGCTGGGTTCCAGCAGCTACAACATGACTGCATCACCATCATTTACTGCTGGGTTCCAGCAGCTACAACATGACTGCATCACCATCATTTACTGCTGGGTTCCAGCAGCTACAACATGACTGCTTCACCATCATTTACTGCTGGGTTCCAGCAGCTACAACATGACTGCTTCACCATCATTTACTGCTGGGTTCCAGCAGCTACAACATGACTGCTTCACCATCATTTACTGCTGGGTTCCAGCAGCTACAACATGACTGCTTCACCATCATTTACTGCTGGGTTCCAGCAGCTACAACATGACTGCATCACCATCATTTACTGCTGGGTTCCAGCAGCTACAACATGACTGCATCACCATCATTTACTGCTGGGTTCCAGCAGCTACAACATGACTGCATCACCATCATTTACTGCTGGGTTCCAGCAGCTACAACATGACTGCATCACCATCATTTACTGCTGGGTTCCAGCAGCTACAACATGACTGCATCACCATCATTTACTGCTGGGTTCCAGCAGCTACAACATGACTGCATCACCATCATTTACTGCTGGGTTCCAGCAGCTACAACATGACTGCATCACCATCATTTACTGCTGGGTTCCAGCAGCTACAACATGACTGCATCACCATCATTTACTGCTGGGTTCCAGCAGCTACAACATGACTGCATCACCATCATTTACTGCTGGGTTCCAGGAGCTACAACATGACTGCATCACCATCATTTACTGTTGGGTTCCAGCAGCTACAACATGACTGCATCACCATCATTTACTGCTGGGTTCCAGGAACTACAACATGACTGCATCACCATCATTTACTGCTGGGTTCCAGCAGCTACAACATGACTGCATCACCATCATTTACTGCTGGGTTCCAGCAGCTACAACATGACTGCATCACCATCATTTACTGCTGGGTTCCAGCAGCTACAACATGACTGCATCACCATCATTTACTGCTGGGTTCCAGGAACTACAACATGACTGCATCACCATCATTTACTGCTGGGTTCCAGCAGCTACAACATATAGTGAGCGACAACAGCAGTACACAATCACTCACTATTATAATCAAGACTAAGAATCCTTCACTATCACAAGATGCTGTGTTGCCATGACAACATTTATCAAGTCATGACATCTGATAAAGCTTCAACAACAAGCATAGTATCAAAGCTTCATGTCCAAGCTTGATGTCCAAACTTGGCGTCAAAGCATGGTGTCCAAGCTTGCTGTTCCAGCATGGTGTCCAAGCATGGTATCTAAGCGTGGTGTCCCAGCATGGTGTCTCGGCATGATGTCCCAGCATGGTGTCCCAGCATGGTGTCTCGGCATGATGTCCCAGCATGGTGTCCCAGCATGGTGTCTCGGCATGGTGTCCCAGCATGGTGTCTCGGCATGGTGTCCCTGTATGGTGTGTCGGCATGGTGTCCCTGCATGGTGTCTCGGCATGGTGTCCAGCATGGTGTATGGTGGGTCGGCATGGTGTCCCAGCATGGTGTCTCGGCATGGTGTCCCAGCATGGTGTCTCGGCATGGTGTCCCAGCATGGTGTCTCGGCATGGTGTCCCAGCATGGTGTCTCGGCATGGTGTCCCAGCATGGTGTCTCGGCATGGTGTCCCAGCATGGTGTCCCAGCATGGTGTCTCGGCATGGTGTCCCAGCATGGTGTCTCGGCATGGTGTCCCAGCATGGTGTCTCGGCATGGTGTCCCAGCATGGTGTCTCGGCATGGTGTCCCAGCATGGTGTCTCGGCATGGTGTCCCAGCATGGTGTCTCGGCATGGTGTCCCAGCATGGTGTCTCGGCATGGTGTCCCTGTATGGTGGGTCGGCATGGTGTCCCAGCATGGTGTCTCGGCATGGTGTCCCAGCATGGTGTCTCGGCATGGTGTCCCTGTATGGTGGGTCGGCATGGTGTCCCAGCATGGTGTCTCGGCATGGTGTCCCAGCATGGTGTCTCGGCATGGTGTCCCAGCATGGTGTCTCGGCATGGTGTCCCAGCATGGTGTCTCGGCATGGTGTCCCAGCATGGTGTCCCAGCATGGTGTCTCGGCATGGTGTCCCAGCATGGTGTCTCGGCATGGTGTCCCTGTATGGTGGGTCGGCATGGTGTCCCAGCATGGTGTCTCGGCATGGTGTCCCAGCATGGTGTCCCAGCATGGTGTCTCGGCATGGTGTCCCAGCATGGTGTCTCGGCATGGTGTCCCTGTATGGTGGGTCGGCATAGTGTCCCAGCATGGTGTCTCGGCATGGTGTCCCAGCATGGTGGGTCGGCATAGTGTCCAAGCATGGTGTCCCAGCATGGTGTCTCGGCATGGTGTCCCAGCATGGTGTCTCGGCATGGTGTCTCAGCATGGTGTGTCGGCATGGTTTCCCAGCATGGTGTCTCGGCATGGTGTCCCAGCATGGTGTCTCGGCATGGTGTCCCAGCATGGTGGGTCGGCATAGTGTCCAAGCATGGTGTCCCAGAATGGTGTTTCAGCATGGTGTCCCCGCATGGTGGGTCGGCATAGTGTCCAAGAATGGTGTCCCAGCATGGTGTGTCGGCATGGTGTCCCAGCATGGTGGGTCGGCATAGTGTCCAAGAATGGTGTCCCAGCATGGTGTGTCGGCATGGTGTCTCGGCATGGTGTCCCAGCATGCTGGGTCGGCATAGTGTCCAAGCATGGTGTCCCAGCATGGTGTCTCGGCATGGTGTCCCAGCATGGTGTCTCGGCATGGCGTCTCGGCATGGTGTCCCAGCATGTGGGTCGGCATGGTGTCCCAGCATGGTGCCTCGGCATGGTGTCACAGCATGGTGTCCCAAGCCTGGCGTCCCCTCGGTGACTGTTGAAGGTGTAGGATAGCGTGGTGCCTGTGATTATGTGATCAACCAGACTGTTAGTGCCAGCCTACCACTGCTCCACCTCATCTGTCATCAGATGACTTTGCTGTATTGTTGTCCAGAATGTTGGACTGAACACATCGACTCCAGGCTGAGGGACTGATTACCTCAATCTCCTCATCTTCCACCTTTCTCTGCATTGGACTGAAGAAGCCACTGCGTTGCGGAATGTTTCCGGAATAAAGACACCCAGATATGCACAAGTGTCTTATTTATCAAGTTGTCGCTTTTGTAAAGCAATTATTCATACCTTGTCAGCAGTACGCACTCCAACACCACAGCCACTCCAACACACCACCACAGCCACTCCAACACACCACCACAGCCACTCCAACACACCACCACAGCCAGGAGTGTGTTAGTAATTCTGATGTGTGAAGGGACGTTTTTGAAGAGTATTGTTTCCCTTAAACTTATTGTTCCTTAGTGTACTCAAGACAGCCCTGTTTTTTCACTGTAGGTTCTTGCCTCGTCTGTCACGCCTCTTCTCCACAAGGAGTTATTTTTGTGTGCAGATTTGCCACCAATCACTAGAATTTTCCAGGTGTAAATTATAATGTATCTTTCTCGTTTATATTCCACGGAGTATTAACTGAGGGACTTTCAAACATTTGCAGTAATTTAGTTATTTGCATTTATACATGTAGTGAAGCTTGTGTGTGTTCTCCAGATCTGTAACTTTGTCTTAAAAGTGGCTCTTAGTATACAACAACAATGGCATCTCTTATTTTGAAGATTCTAGTTAAACTTGGTATTATTTTCAATGCGGCTCTGATGATAACACTGTTGTGATGCTTAACACTGAGATCCTCTTACATTATCACTCCTAGGTCCCTCAGGTCACTCATTCCTTCTGTGTGAGCTGAGTTTGTTGTATACTCTGTTCCAATATTTAATTCCTAATTTATCCAGTGCAGGGTGACTGGAATTTTTCATTCTTAAGAACATAAGAACATAAAAAAGGAACACGGCAACAGGCCTACTGACCCATGCGGAGCAGGTCCATGTCCCGCCCCCGGATTAACCCAATGACCCCCCCCCCCGGATTAGCCCAATGACCCACCCAGTCTGGTCACCTCCACTCAAGGAAGGAGCACGGCGCCAGACCCAGCAGCACAAGGTACTCAGGTTCAACTCACACCCACCCACACCCACTCATGTATTTATCTAACCTATTTTTAAAACTACACAACGTTTTAGTCTCAATAACTGTACTCGGGAGTTTGTTCCACTCATCCACAACTCTATTACCAAACCAGTACTTTCCTATATCCTTCCTGAATCTGAATTTTTCCAACTTGAAACCATTGCTGCGAGTCCTGTCTTGGCTGGAAATTTTCAGCACACTATTTACATCCCCTTTATTTATTCCTGTTTTCCATTTATACACCTCGATCATATCCCCCCTAATTCTACGCCTTTCTAGAGAGTGCAGATTCAGGGCCCTCAGTCTATCCTCATAGGGAAGATTTCTGATACATGGGATCATCTTTGTCATCCTCCTCTGTACGTTTTCCAGAGCATTTATATTCATTCTGTAATACGGTGACCAGAACTGAGCAGCATAGTCTAAATGAGGCCTAACCAAGGATATATAGAGTTGAAGAATAACCTGAGGACTTCTGTTATTTATACTTCTAGATATGAACCAAGAATTCTGTTAGCTTTATTGCGAACACTAATGCACTGTTGTCTTGGTTTCAGATTACTGTTAACCATAACTCCTAAATCCTTTTCGCAAGCAGTAGTATTAAGATCTACATTATTTAGTTTATATGTGGCATGGTTATTTAACTGTCCAACATTTAGAACTTTGCAATTGTCAATATTAAACTGCATCTGCCACTTCTCCGACCATTGCATCAGTCTGTTCAAATCATCCTGGAGTGCTCTAGTGTCCTCATTAAAATGAATTGGATGGCCTATTTTGGTGTCATCAGCAAATTTGCTTATGTCGCTATTTTTTCCCTCATTTATGTCGTTTATGTAAATTGTGAACAACAACGGGCCCAACACTGACCCCTGAGGAGCACCGCTTGCGACGTGCCCCCATTCTGATTTCTCCCCATTTATGCAAATTCTCTGCTCTCTATTTGTCAGTCATGCCTCTACCCAGGAAAAAAATTCTCCTATTCCGTGTGCATTAAGTTTCCTCAATAGCCTCTTATGTGGAACTCTATCGAAAGCCTTACTGAAGTCCACATACACAATATCATATTCATTACCACGATCTACCTCCCCAAACACCTTAGTGAAAAAAGTTAACAAATTCGTAAGACAGGAACGCCCCTTTGTAAAACCGTGTTGAGATTCATTAATCAATCCGTACCTATCAAGATGGCTACGAATTGCTTCTGCAATTATTGATCCCATAAATTTTCCCACTATGGAGGTAAGGCTTATTGGTCTATAGTTCGAAGGCAAGGACCTGTCACCTGCCTTGTAAATAGGTATTACATTTGCCATTTTCCACTTATCAAGCACTATGCCAGTTTGTAGTGATATGTTAAAAAGATTAGCTAAATGTATGCTAAGTTCCTCTTTACATTCCTTTAACACCCTTGCAAACAGTTCATCAGGGCCTGGGGATTTGTTAGGTTTTAGTTTCTCTATTTGTCTGAGGACCATGTCACTAGTTACCACAATCGTGCATAGTTTATTATCATCCTGTTCTACATAATCTATTATTTCAGCAATATCGCTAGTATTTTCCTGGGTGGAAACTGAGAGGAAGTAGGTATTTAGAATTTCACACATATCCGTATGACTGTCAGTGATCTGACCAGAGTTACTCTTAAGTGGGTCAATCTTGTCCCTAATCTTACTTCTGTATACCTGAAAGAACCGTTTTGGGTTAGTCTTTGAATCCCTTGCGACCTTAGCCTCATAATCCCTTTTTGCTTTTCTTATTCCTTTCTTTATTTCTCTCTTTAACTGAATATATTGATTTCTTGACTGCCCATCCCCTCTTTTGATACGCCTATATATGCCTCTCTTTTGACCAATGAGATATTTTAATCTATTGTTCATCCATCTGAGATCATTTTTGTTAGATCTAATTTCCCTACTCGGAACAAAAGTTGTTTGGGCACCTAGAACTATGCTCTGAAAAACGTCATATTGGCAACCAAGATCACCTACCTGACCCATAGTCAGGACATCCCAATTTAGCTGGAAGATCTGTTGTGTCCTCCATGACTGCCACTCACGTACCAGCTGGGAGATCTGTTGTGTCCTCCATGACTGCCACTCACATACCAGCTGGGAGATCTGTTGTGTCCTCCATGACTGCCACTCACATACCAGCTGGAAGATCTGTTGTGTCCTCCATGACTGCCACTCACATACCAGCTGGGAGATCTGTTGTGTCCTCCATGACTGCCACTCACGTACCAGCTGAGAGATCTGTTGTGTCCTCCATGACTGCCACTCACATACCAGCTGAGAGATCTGTTGTGTCCTCCATGACTGCCACTCACATACCAGCTGGAAGATCTGTTGTGTCCTCCATGACTGCCACTCACATACCAGCTGGAAGATCTGTTGTGTCCTCCATGACTGCCACTCACATACCAGCTGGAAGATCTGTTGTGTCCTCCATGACTGCCACTCACATACCAGCTGGAAGATCTGTTGTGTCCTCCATGACTGCCACTCACATACCAGCTGGAAGATCTGTTGTGTCCTCCATGACTGCCACTCACATACCAGCTGAGAGATCTGTTGTGTCCTCCATGACTGCCACTCACGTACAGTTGTAGCATCATTTACAGTGTTTTATACGATGCTACGATTTACGTCCCTGTTTATGTCAAGTAAACTCCGGGATATGAGCAGGAAGAAATGGTGAGAGCAGAGAGTCTTGAGAAACACAACACTTCACTGTAGCAGCTTCTGTTTAGTGTACAGTGCCACACTATAGTGAGTGTACAGTGACATACTATAGTGAGTGTACAGTGCCACACTATAGTGAGTGTACAGTGCCATACTATAGTGAATGTACAGTGCCACACTATACTGTGTACAGTGCCACACTAGTGATAGAGTATACAGTGCCACACCAGTGATAGTGAGTGTACAGTGCCAGACTAGTGATAGTGTACAGTGCCACACTAGTGATAGTGAGTGTACAGTGCCACAGTAATGATAGTGAGTATACAGTGCCACACGAGTGATAGTGAGTGTAGAGTGCCACACTAGAGTGAGTGTACAGTGCCACACTAGTGATAGTGAGTGTAGAGTGCCACACTATAGTGAGTGTACAGTGCCACACTAGATATAGTGAGTATGCATTGCCACACTAGTGATAGTGTACATTGCCACACTAGTGATAGTGAGTGTACAGTGCCACACTAGTGATAGTGAGTGTACAGTACTACACTAGTGATAGTGAGTGTACAGTGCCACACTAGTGATAGTGAGTATACAGTGCCACACTAGTGATAGTGTACAGTGCCACACTAGTGATAGTGAGTGTACAGTGCCACACTAGTGATAGTGAGTGTACTGTGCCACATTAATGATAGCGAGTATACAGTGCCACACTAGTGATAGTGAGTGTACAGTGCCCCACTAGTGACAGTGAGTGTACAGTGCCACACTAGTGATAGTGAGTGTACAGTGCCACATTAGTGATAGTGAGTGTACAGTGCCAGACTAGTGATAGTGTACAGCGCCACATTAGTGATAGTGAGTGTACAGTGTCACACTAGTGATAGTGAGTGTACAGTGCCACACTAATGATAGTATACAGTGCCACACGAGTGATGCTAGTGAGTGTATACTGCCACACTATAGTGAGTGTACAGTGCTACACTAGTGATAGTGAGTGTACAGCGCCACACTATAGTGAGTGTACAGTGCCACACTAGATATAGTGAGTATACAGTGCCTCATTAGTGATAGTGTACATTGCCACACTAGTGATAGTGAGTGTACAGTGCCACACTAGTGATAGTGTACAGTGCCACATTTGTGATAGTGAGTGTACAGTGCCACACTAGTGATAGTGAATGTACAGTGCCACACTAGTGATAGTGAGTGCACAGTGCCACACTATTGATAGTGAGTGTACAGTGCCACACTAGTGATAGTGAGTATACAGTGCCACACTAGTGATATTGAGTATACAGTGCCACACTAGTGATAGTGAGTGTGCAGTGCCACTCTAGTGATAGTGAGTGCACAGTGCCACACTAGTGATAGTGAGTGTACAGTGTCATACTAGTGATAGTGAGTGTACAGTGCTAGTGATAATGAGTGTACATTGCCACATTAGTGATGGAGTGTACAGTGTCACACTAGCGAGGGTACAATACTAGTGTACTGTGCCATACCAGTAGTGCTAGTGTACAGTGCCACACTAGTGATGCCAGTGTACAGAGAAACACCAGTGATGCCAGTGTACAGTGCCACACTAGTGATGCCATTGTAGTGTTACACCAGTGATGCAGTGTACAGTGCCATGCCAGTGATGCCAGTGTACAGTGTCACACCAGTGATGCCAGTGCATAGTGCCACATCAGTGATGCCGGTGTATAGTGTTATGCCAGTGATGCCAGTATACAGTGCCATGCCAGTGTACAATGACACACCAGTGATGCCAGTGTACAGTGCCACACCAGTGATGTCAGTGTACAGTGCCACACCAGTGATGTCAGTGTACAAAGCCACACCAGTGATACCAGTGTACTGTGCCATACCAGTGATGCCAGTGTACAGTGTCACACCAGTGATGCCAGTGCATAGTGCCACATCAGTGATGCCGGTGTATAGTGTTATGCCAGTGATGCCAGTATACAGTGCCATGCCAGTGTACAATGACACACCAGTGATGCCAGTGTACAGTGCCATGCCAGTGAGCGTAGGAGTGAGCCAGGTGGAAGGGGCGTGTAGTGCCACATAACGTCAGCTAATGATGATTCTGGCACTGTGCCTTCACATAGGGAAGGTGCCGGTGAGTGGGAGAGGAAAATGTGGAAGGGGAGAGGAGGGAGAGAGAGGAAAGAGGAGAGGCAGGGAGGCAGAGATAGGGAAGGGGCAGAGAGTGAAGAAAAGAGGAGGAATAAGGATGGTGAGGGAGTGGGAGGAAGGAGTGTGATGAGGTAGGGAGGAGGGAAGTGAAGAAAGGAAGGAGATGAGGGAGAAAGGAAGGTGTAAGAGAATATCAGAGAGTGGATGTAAGGAATAATAGGCAATTTCATGCTAGATATTGGTAAAAATAATAAAATAAAAAATAATAATAATAAATAATAATAATGTTGTTTAATAGACAAGCAGAAACGTCTTTGGTTACGAAACGTTTCGCTCAGGATCTTCACACACACACACCACAAACCCATCAGTCTCCCCAGGCCACAGTTATAGAAAAGAAGTTGAAGTTTTGGTACACAAACACAGATGGAGTAACAAATTAATGTGAGGAGTGGCATGAAAGAATCAAGGAGACGTCCCCAGAAATCATAGCAGTCACAGAAACAAAACTCATTGGGATGATAACAGACACAATCTTCCCACCCGGATATCAGATCCTGAGGAAAGATAGACGGAGCAGAGGGGGAGAAGGGGTTGCACTGCTCATTAAAAACCGATGAGGATTTCAGGAAAAGAAAGAAATGAACGAGACTGGCAAAAGGGATTACATAGTTGGCACAGTTCAGTCTGGGAGACATAAGGTAGTCATTGCAATGATGTATAACCCACCACAGAACTGCAGGAGGCCAAGAGAGGAATATGAAGAGAGCAACAGAACAATGGTGGACACACTAGCTGAGGTGCAAGTAGAACTCACTCGAGTAGAGCAAAGTTACTGGCTATGGCAGGCTGAGGAAAGAAGATGGGGAACTCATAAGAAACGACCAAGAAGTATGTGAGGAGATTTAAGGAAGTGTTTACAGGGGCTGGTAACCCCTTATCCTGTATACATTACTAAAATTAAAAAGAGAAACTTTCGTTTTTCTTTTTGGGTCACCCTGCTTCGGTGGGATACGGCCGATTTGTTGAAAGAAGTTTACAGTGGAGACAGAAAGGACACTGGGAAGACAAAACAGAGGCCCGGTGGCCTGGTGGCTAAAGCTCCCGCTTCACACACGGAGGGCCCGGGTTCGATTCCCGGCGGGTGGAAACATTTCGACACGTTTCCTTACACCTGTTGTCCTGTTCACCTAGCAGCAAATAGGTACCTGGGTGTTAGTCGACTGGTGTGGGTCGCATCCTGGGGGACAAGATTAAGGACCCCAATGGAAATAAGTTAGACAGTCCTCGATGACGCACTGACTTTCTTGGGTTATCCTGGGTGGCTAACCCTCCGGGGTTAAAAATCCGAACGAAATCTTATCTTATCTTATCTTACACCAACAAGGGATATACCAACAAGTGTTGGATGAAATACACACAACTGAGGAGGTGAAGAAGCTATGTAAACTTGATACCTCAAAGACGGTGGGACCGGACATCTCTCCATGGGCCCATAGAGAGGGAGCAGAGACGTTGTGTGTGCCACTAACCACAATTTTCAACACATCCCTTGCAACTGGGCAACTACCTGAGGTATGGAAGACGGCAAATGTAGTCCCCATTTTTAAGATAGGAGACAGAAACGAGGCACTAAACTATAGACCAGTGTCATTGACGTGCATAGTATGCAAAGTCATGGAGATTATCAGGAGAGTGGTGGAGCACCTGGAACTGAACAAGATTATAAACGACAACCAGCACGGATTCGTGGAAGGCAAATCCTGTCTCACAAACTTACTGGAGTTGTATGACAAGGTAAAAGAAGTAAGACACGAGAGAAAAGGGTGGGCTGATTGCATTTTCATGCACTGCAAAAAGGCCTTCGACACAGTTTTTCACAAGAGATTAGTGCAGAAGCTAGAGGATCAGGCATGTATAACAGTAAGGGCACTGCAATGGATCAGAGATTACCTAACAGGGAGGCAACAGCGAGTCATGGTACGTGATGAGGTATCACAGTGGGCGCCTGTGACGAGCGGGGTCCCACAGGAGTCAGTCCTAGACCAGTGCTATTTTTGGTATATGTGAATGACATGACGGAAGGGATAGACTCAGAAGTGTCCCTGTTCGCAGATGATGTGAAGTTAATGAGGAGAATTAAATCATATGAGGATCAGGCAGGACTACAAAGAGACCTGAACAGGCTGGACGCGTGGTCCAGCAACTGGCTCCTAGAATTTAACCCCGCCAAATGCAAAGTCATGAATATCGGGGAAGGGCAAAGAAGACCGCAGACAGTGTATAGGCTAGGTGTCCAAAGACTGCAAACCTCGCTCAAGGAGAAAGATCTTGGAGTGAGTACAATACCGAGCACGTCTCCGGAAGCACACATTCACCAGATAACTGCTGCAGCATATGGGCGCCTGGCAAACCTGAGAATAGCATTCCGATACCTCAGTAAGGAATTGTTCAAGACTCGGTACACCGTGTACGTCAGGCCCATACTGGAGTATACAGCACCAGTTTGGAACCCACACCTGGTCAAGCACGTCAAGAAATTAGAGAAAGTTCAAAGGTTTGCAACAAGATTAGTTCCAGAGCTCAGGGGAATGTCCTGCTAAGAAAGGTTAAAGGAAATCGGCATGACGACACTGTAAGACAGGAGGATTAGGGGAGACATGATAACGAAATTCAAAATACTGCGAGGAATAGATAAGGTGGACAGAGACAAGATGTTCCAGAGATGGGACACAGAAACAAGGGGTCACAATTGGAAGTTGAAGACTCAGATGAGTCAAAAGAATGTCAGGAAGTATTTCTTCAGCCACAGAATTGCAAGAAAGTGGAATAGTCTGGCAAGTGATGTAGTGGAGGCAAAAACAATACATAGTTTTAAGACGAGGTATGATAAAGCTCATGCAGCAGAGAGAGAGAGAGGACCTAGTAGCGATCAGTGAAGAGGCGAGTCCAAGAGCTGAGTCTCGACCCCTGCAACCACAATTAGGTGAGTACACACCTAATCGACATGCGCCTCGGACAAAACTGTAACACATACATACACACACACACACACACACATTATATATATATATATATATATATATATATATATATATATATATATATATATATATATATATATATATATATATATATATATATATATAATTTAATTCTACTTATTAGGTTTGAGAGTAAGTTATGTTTGTGTGGTTAAGAGAGAGCCAAGGTGGTGTGCAGGCAAACCTGTCTTAAGTGTACACTGTATACTCATACTGGGAAGTCATGTGTTACTAAAAGTTCTCTTAGACTGTGCATCTATACGGATTTACTTTGGGACAGTTTATGGTTGACTTTACACAGGTTACAAGTGTATAAGTGATTAATGTTCCCTTTAATAAAGTCAGTGTTCTTGTATCACCTTGGTTGAATTTACTCATCACTTGGCAGAACCTTTTTTTAAGTTCAGACCTTTTTTTTTAAGTGGCAAGATACGCTGAGCGCTTCTGAAGTGAACATTTACTATCACTGCTTCTTGTATCAAGTTATTTTCTAAATTCCGGTAGTTTTTCACTATATTCGAATATATATTACACAGTTTTGTCGTTGCTGAGGTGTAGAGGGACGACAGGTTGAGCGTGTGGCAGCCGCTTTATCCTGGCTGCTCTCGACTAACTTACATCACATAATAAACACATCATTATCACAATATAAACACAACTAATATAAGATCGTAAGTCACGGAGTAAACTATAAATTCTTCCAAGTCACAAAACATGATACTATTTAGGTGGCAGCGGCAGCGGTGGCAGCGGCATCAGCGGCACCGGCGGCGACATAAGCTCGTGTAAGACAGATCAAAGCGCATCCGTCATACCTTCCAAGTCACATATAAGCCATGGCAAATTCTGACGAAAAAGGTAAACCCACCAACTATTTACGCCCAAAATGGAATATTGGATTAAGTCAGCTAGTATACAATATGTGTTGGTAGTGTAGACGGTAGAGTGGTGGGGGTGGTACTGTCGCAAGGTGGGTGGTACTGTCGCAAGGTGGGTGTTATTGTCGCAAGGTGGGTGTTACTGTCGCAAGGTGGGTGTTACTGTCGCAAGGTGGGTGTTACTGTCGCAAGGTGGGTGTTACTGTCGCAAGGTGGGTGTTACTGTCGGAAGGTGGGTGTTACTGTCGCAAGGTGGGTGTTACTGTCGCAAGGTGGGTGTTACTGTCGCAAGGTGGGTGTTACTGTCGCAAGGTGGGTGTTACTGTCGCAAGGTGAGTGTTACTGTCGCAAGGTGGGTGTTACTGTCGCAAGGTGGGTGTTACTGTCGGAAGGTGGGTGTTACTGTCGCAAGGTGGGTGTTACTGTCGGAAGGTGGGTGTTACTGTCGGAAGGTGGGTGTTACTGTCGGAAGGTGGGTGTTACTGTCGGAAGGTGGGTGTTACTGTCGGAAGGTGGGTGTTACTGTCGGAAGGTAGGCGTTACTGTCGCAAGGTGGGTGTTACTGTCGGAAGGTGGGTGTTACTGTCGGAAGGTGGGTGTTACTGTCGGAAGGTGGGTGTTACTGTCGGAAGGTGGGTGTTACTGTCGGAAGGTGGGTGGGTAAGAGGTCGGAACAAGGATAGCAAGGGAAGGGTGACACAGTGTGAAACCTTAAGCAGATACATTTGTAAAGTCTAACCGGCTGCAGCACTCCACAGGTTTCACATAGTGAAGGTGGCAGGTAAGGAAGGCGGTGTTTACATAGTAATGTTGAAAGTGGTATAAAATACCGACAAGTTGATTATCAAGATACCTGTGCAACACTTGGGTATATTTATTGTTGAAACGTTTCGCCTACACAGTAGGCTTCTTTACATACAAAGGCAGTGACTGCCCTCATCTGCTGCCCGTCCCTATCCACTGACGCCTATATAAACGCCAGTCTTCTTGCCTTTGCTCCAGATTCTCTTCCACCACGATGCTGTGAACACTAACTCCAAGGCTGAGGGACTGATTACCTCATCTTTTGTATATAGTTCTACTGTCTTCCTATTATGTCCTAGAATCTGTATTGATAAAGCCACTGGATGGCGAAACGTCTACAATAAAGATATCCAGATGTTGCACATGTGTCTTAACTTTCATACAAAGGCAGAAATAGTATTTGAGGGACTGACTACTCAATATCTCAAAATCTGATGGACTGATTACATCAAGTAGTCAGTCCCTCAAATATTATTTCTGAAAGGTTGATAGACTGATTACATCATTTCACTACTACACTTGCTGCCCGTGTATTTGAATAAGTCTACTGTGTATGCGAAACGTCTCAACAATAAAGATACCCAAGTGTTACACATACATCTTAATCATCACAGAGTAAGGTTCTCCTACTGATTTCTACACTCACAAAGAGTAACAGTAAAAGTAGTAAATGGCACTGTTCCTCAAGGGACAGTTTTCGCCCCACTTGTTTCTCGCCCTTTTAACCAACATAGACAACGATATGAATCATAGAGCTAACACCCTTTCCGGGTAACACCAGAATCTCTTAAGAGTGACGTCCGTGGAAGACACAGCAAATCCTGAGGAACATATAGGTCAGGTCTTGCAGTGAGCCTCATACAACAATATGATGTTTAACGAGGACAAGCTTCAGTTGCTCCGCTATGGAAGAATGGAGGAAACAAAGACTAGCGGAGTACAGGACGCATCCAAATCGTTCAACAGAGAGAAAGTTCCACATACGAAACTTGGGAGTAATGATGTCGGAAGATTTAAAATTCAAGGACCACAACAATGTTGTCAGTGATATCACGAGGAAAATGATAGCCTGGATAACTGCAACTCTCAAGACGAGGTTATGAGCTAATGATGATATTCTTCAAGTCACTTGTGGTCTCCAGGCAGTAATACCGTTGTATACTAACAGCCCCCCTACAAGGCAGGCGAGAATGCTCAGCTGAAACACAGCGAACTTTCACTTCCGTACACGTTCAGTCAAGCACCTGAACTACAAGGAACGCTAAAAGCTCCTTCAATTATATTATACACTTAGAACATAGGCGATTAAGATACATAATGATTTACATACGCAAAATCCTGGAGGAACTGGTCCCAAACCTGAACGCGGTGCAACATACCTCCACTAAAAAGCAAGGGCACGATGAGTACACTAAGAGTATATGATGAGTGTCAGAGGTCCCTGACTCTTCAACACACTCCCTATGTGCATAAGGGGAATTACCAACGAACCTCTGGCTGTCTTCAAGAACTTAACAAGTTCCTCCAATCAGTTCCTAACTAGCCGGGCTCTGGTTCTTAAGTCGGACTGCGCGCTACCATCAGAAGCCTGGATGATCAAGACTTGATCTACCTGGAGGTCTGGTTTTGGACCAGGTCGAGGGGACCCTCGGAAACATCCTTCAGATAGTCTTCAGGTAACCAACACCACAACTAACACCACACTGACTCGCAACGTACAAGGAGGGGCTGTGAGAGTGATAATTTCGGTTACCAGACATAGAAGATAAGGAGAAAGAACCGGGAGTCGGCATGTCACCCAGTCTATCACTATGAGTACACATTAAGCACTTAGACTCACGAAATCGTAATGACACGATTGCAAACAAACCACAGTACGGGCGGGGACTGAACTCGCGGCTAGTGAGTCGTAAAACTCCAAGTCAACGCGTTAACCACTGGGCCAGCTGGATACAGTAAGATTCATCCAACTAGGTATATTTATACATCATAGGAAGGTTAGCATAGGCACCATTGTGACCACAAACATAAGCTGACACAGTGGCTAACGCATCGGTCTGGAGTTTTATGACTCACTAGCCGCGAGTTCATCCCCGCCCGTACCGTGGTTTGTTTGCAATCGTGTCGTTACGATTTCGTGAGTCATGATGATGGCTTAGAGGGAACTTGAGCTAGAGTTCGTCACGGCCACACAGGCGGGAGATTCATCTGTAAAAACTTGCATTTGTGGTCACAGTGGAGCCTATGCTAACCTTCCTATGGTGTATAAATACACCTAGTTGGGTGAATCTTATTACAGCCAGCTGGCCTAGTGGCTAATGCGTCGGTATGGAGTTTAATGACTCAATCGCCGCGAGTTCACTCCCCATCTGTACTGTGGTTTATTAAGCACTTAGCTATGCTAAACTAGGCATACTAAAAACTGCCTTCAGGTAACCCAAGATTCATTTATGAGATATAAACAATGAATGTGAGCGCCATCTTCGTGGCTGCAGAGCCACCATGAAACTTGTAGCTCAGCAAATATATCAAGAAAGTGAATATAATGCAGAGGTTGGTTAAGAGACTAGTACCGGAGGTGAGAAAGCAGAGAGTAACAGCAGACTTAAGAAACTGTACCTATTATGATGCAGAGGTTGGTTAAGAGACTAGTACCGGAGGTGAGGAAGCAGAGTAACAGCAGACTTAAGAAACTGTACCTATTAACACTAGAAGAGACGAGGTGCAAAAGAAACTAAAATACGTAGAATAGATGAAGTATAAGCAGAGGCTGAAGAGAGACAGACACAGAGCAAATTTGTTTTGATACGTTTCACTCTATGTACAACTTAACAGTGCACATGTCTAGCTAGTGACAGACTGTTAACATGCGGAGAGATGAAAGCAGGGAACACCAACCACACCTGCAGATGAATCACTGGACCATTAACAAATGTTAGTGTGATATGTCGAACACGCTGGATCAATAGGTAGGTAGGGTGTGTGTGTACTCACGTAGTTGTACTTAACTAGTTGTGGTTTCAGGGGCCGATTCACAGCACCTGGCCCCACCTCTTCACTGGCCGCTACTGGGTAACTCTTCCTGCTCCATGAGCTTTATCATACCTGCTCTTAAAGCTATGTATGGATCCTGCCTCAACTACATCACTTCCCAGACTATTCCACTTCCTGACAACTCTGTGACTGAAGAAATACTTCCTAACATCCCTGTGATTCATCTGAGTCTTCAACTTCCAACTGTGTCCCCTTGTTGCTGTGTTCCATCTCTGGAACATTCTGTTCCTGTCCACATTGTCGATTCCTCTCAGTATTTTATATGTCGTTATCATATCTCCCCTATCTCTCCTGTCCTCCAGTGTCGTCAGGTCGATTTACCCTTAACCTCTCCTCGTAGGACATGCCCCTTAGCTCCGGGACTAGTCTTGTTGCAAACCTTTGCACTTTCTCTAGTTTCCTTACACGCTTGGCTAGGTGTGGGTTCCAAACTGGTGCTGCATACTCCAATATAGGCCTGACATGCACGGTGTACAGGGTCCTGAGCGATTCCTTATTAAGATGTCGGAATGTTGTTCTTAGATTTGCTAGGCGCCCGTATGCTGCAGCAGTTATTTGGTTGATGTGTGCTTCAGGAGATGTGCTTGGTGTTATACTCACCCCAAGATCTTTTTCCTTGAGTGAGGTTTGTAGTCTCTGGCCCCCTAGACTGTACTCATTCTGCAGTCTTCTTTGTCCTTCCCCAATCTTCACGACTTTGCACTTGGTGGGGTTCAACTCCAGGAGCCAGTTGCTGGACCAGGCCTACAGCCTGTCCAGATCCCTCTATAGTTCTGCCTGGTCCTCGTCCAACTGAATTCTTTTAATCAACTTCACATCATCTGCCAACAGGGACAGTCTATTCTTTCCATCATGCCATTCACAAATACCAGAAACAGCACCGGTCCTATGACTGACCCCTCTGGAGCCCTACTCGTCACAGGCGCCCACTGACACCTCGCCACGTACCATGACTCTCTGATGTCTTCCAGACAGGTATTCCCTGATCCACTGTAGTGCCTTCCCTGTTATCCCTGCTTGGTCCTCCAGCTTTTGCACTAATCTCTTGTGTGGAACTGTGTCAAACGCCTTCTTACAGTCCAAGAATATGCAATCCACCCACCCCTCTCTCTCTTGTCTTACTGCTGTCACCCTGTTTGTGTGTGTGTGTACTCACCTAGTTGAGGTTGCAGGGGTCGAGTCCGAGCTCCTGGCCCCGCCTCTTCACTGATCGCTACTAGGTCACTCTCCCTGAACCGTGAGCTTTATCATACCTCTGCTTAAAGCTATGTATGGATCCTGCCTCCACTACATCGCTTCCCAAACTATTCCACTTACTACTCTGTGGCTGAAGAAATACTTCCTAACATCCCTGTCATTCATCTGTGTCTTCAACTTCCCACTGTGTCCCCTTGTTACTGTGTCCAATCTCTGGAACATCCTGTCTTTGTCCACCTTGTCAATTCCTCTCAGTATTTTGTATGTCGTTATCATGTCCTCCCTATCTCTCCTGTCCTCCAGTGTCGTCAGGTTGATTTCCCTTAACCTCTCCTCGTAGAACATACCTCTTAGCTCTGGGACTAGTCTTGTTGCAAACCTTTGCACTTTCTCTAGTTTCTTTACGTGCTTGGCTAGGTGTGGGTTCCAAACTGGTGCCTCATACTCCAATATGGGCCTAACGTACACGGTGTACAGGGTCTGGAACGATTCCTTATTAAGATGTCGGAATGCTGTTCTGAGGTTTGCCAGGCGCCCATATGCTGCAGCAGTTATTTGGTTGATGTGCGCTTCAGGAGATGTGCCTGGTGTTATACTCACCCCAAGATCTTTTTTCTTGAGTGAGATTTGTAGTCTCTGGCCCCCTAGACTGTACTCCGTCTGCGGTCTTCTTTGCCCTTCCCCAATCTTCATGGCTTTGCACTTGGTGGGATTGAACTCCAGGAGCCAATTGATGGACCAGGTCTGCAGCCTGTCCAGATCCCTTTGTAGTTCTGCCTGGTCTTCGATCAAGTGAATTCTTCTCATCAACTTCACGTCATCTGCGAACAGGGACACCTCAGAGTCTATTCCTTCCGTCATGTCGTTCATAAATACCAGAAACAGCACTGTACTCACCTAGTTGAGGTTGCGGGGGTCGAGTCCGAGCTCCTGGCCCCGCCTCTTCACTGATCGCTACTAGGTCACTCTCCCTGAGCCGTGAGCTTTATCATACCTCTGCTTAAAGCTATGTATGGATCCTGCCTCCACTACATCGCTTCCCAAACTATTCCACTTACTGACTACTCTGTGGCTGAAGAAATACCTCCTAACATCCCTGTGATTCATCTGTGTCTTCAGCTTCCAACTGTGTCCCCTTGTTACTGTGTCCAATCTCTGGAACATCCTGTCTTTGTCCACCTTGTCAATTCCTCTCAGTATTTTGTATGTCGTTATCATGTCCCCCCTATCTCTCCTGTCCTCCAGTGTCGTCAGGTTGATTTCCCTTAACCTCTCCTCGTAGGACATACCTCTTAGCTCTGGGACTAGTCTTGTTGCAAACCTTTGCACTTTCTCTAGTTTCTTCACGTGCTTGGCTAGGTGTGGGTTCCAAACTGGTGCCGCATACTCCAATATGGGCCTAACGTACACGGTGTACAGGGTCCTGAATGATTCCTTATTAAGATGTCGGAATGCTGTTCTGAGGTTTGCCAGGCGCCCATATGCTGCAGCAGTTATTTGGTTGATGTGCGCTTCAGGAGATGTGCCTGGTGTTATACTCACACCAAGATCTTTTTCCTTGAGTGAGGTTTGTAGTCTCTGGCCCCCTAGACTGTACTCCGTCTGCGGTCTTCTTTGCCCTTCCCCAATCCTCATGACTTTGCACTTGGTGGGATTGAACTCCAGGAGCCAATTGCTGGACCAGGTCTGCAGCCTGTCCAGATCCCTTTGTAGTTCTGCCTGGTCTTCGATCGAGTGAATTCTTCTCATCAACTTCACGTCATCAGCAAACAGGGACACCTCAGAGTCTATTCCTTCCGTCATGTCGTTCACAAATACCAGAAACAGCACTGGTCCTAGGACTGACCCCTGCGGGACCCCGCTGGTCACAGGTGCCCACTCTGACACCTCGCCACGTACCATGACTCGCTGCTGTCTTCCTGACAAGTATTCCCTGATCCATTGTAGTGCCTTCCCTGTTATCCCTGCTTGGTCCTCCAGTTTTTGCACCAATCTCTTGTGTGTCAAACGCCTTCTTACAGTCCAAGAAAATGCAATCCACCCACCCCTCTTTCTCTTGTCTTACTGCTGTCACCATGTCATAGAACTCCAGTAGGTTTGTGACACAGGATTTCCCATCCCTGAAACCATGTTGGCTGCTGTTGATGAGATCGTTCCTTTCTAGGTGTTCCACCACTCTTCTCCTGATAATCTTCTCCATGATTTTGCATACTATACATGTCAGTGACACTGGTCTGTAGTTTAATGCTTCATGTCTGTCTCCTTTTTTAAAGATTGGGACTACATTTGCTGTCTTCCATGCCTCAGGCAATCTCCCTGTTTCGATAGATGTATTGAATATTGTTGTTAGGGGTACACATAGCACCTCTGCTCCCTCTCTCAATACCCATGGGGAGATGTTATTTGGCCCCATTGCCTTTGAGGTATCTAGCTCACTTCTTCCTCGGTGGTGTGCACTGTGTCCAGCACTTGGTGGTGTGCCCCACCTCTCCATCTTTCTGGAGTCCCTTCTGTCTCCTCTGTGAACACTTCTTTGAATCTCTTGTTGAGTTCTTCACATACTTCACGGTCATTTCTTGTTGACTCTCCTCCTTCCTTCCTTAGCCTGATTACCTGGTCCTTGACTGTTGTTTTCCTCCTGATGTGGCTGTACAACAGTTTTGGGTCAGATTTGGCTTTCGCTGCTATGTCATTTTCATATTGTCTTTGGGCCTCCCTTCTTATCTGTGCGTATTCGTTTCTGGCTCTACGACTGGTCTCCTTATTCTCCTGGGTCCTTTGCCTTCTATATTTCTTCCATTCCCTAGCACACTTGGTTTTTGCCTCCCTGCACCTTTGGGTAAACCATGGGCTCATCCTGGCTTTTTCATTATTCCTGTTACCCTTGGGTACAAACCTCTCCTCAGCCTCCTTGCATTTTGTTGCTACATATTCCATCATCTGATTAACTGGCTTCCCTGCCAGTTCTCTGTCCCACTGAACCCCGTTCAGGTAGTTCCTCATTCCTGTGTAGTCCCCTTTCTTGTAGTTTGGCTTCATTCGTCCTGGCCTTCCTGCTTCTCCCTCCACTTGTAGCTCTACTGTGTATTCGAAGCTTAAAACCACATGGTCACTGGCCCCAAGGGGTCTTTCGTATGTGATGTCCTCGATATCTGCACTACTGAAGGTGAATACTAAGTCCAGCCTTGCTGGTTCATCCTCTCCTCTCTCTCTTGTAGTGTCCCTTACGTGTTGGCACATGAAGTTTTCCAGTACCACCTCCATCATCTTAGCCCTCCATGTATCTTGGCCCCCATGTGGGTCCAAGTTCTCCCAATCTATCTCCTTGTGGTTAAAGTCACCCATGATCAGGAGCTTTGCCCTGTATGCATGAGCTCTTCTGGCCACTCTAGCCAGTGTATCAACCATCGCTCTATTGCTCTCGTCGTACTCTTGCCTTGGCCTCCTGCTGTTCTGTGGTGGGTTATACATCACTGCTATTACCACACTGGGACCTCCAGAGTGAAGTGTTCCCGCTATGTAATCACTTTTTTCTCCGCTGTCTCCTCTCTCCAGCTCATCAAAACTCCAGCGATTTTTGATCAGCAATGCCACTCCTCCACCCCCCCTGTTCCCTCTGTCTTTCCTCAGGATTTGGTATCCCGTTGGAAAGATGGCATCTGTTATCATACCTGTAAGCTTGGTTTCTGTGAGAGCTATGATGTCCGGTGATGCTTCTTTGACTCTTTCATGCCACTCCTCCCACTTATTTGTTATTCCATCAGCGTTTGTGTACCATACCTTCAGTTTCCTTTCCAACACTGTGGTTTGGGGGGCCTGTGAGGGTGGGAGACCTGGTGGCATACTGTGGGATTCTATAGCTCGGTGTTGGGTGGAGGCTGTGGGTATGGATTGTAGTGTGTGTTGGGATGGTGTGATAGGTTGTATGGTTCTGAGAATAGTTGTGTGTGTGCTTGCCCTTGCTGTTCTGTTCTGCTCTGACTGACCTCTGCTGGTTCCATCCTTGTCTCTTTTCCTAGCTCCTTTCGCTTTTTTGTCCTCTCCCTCAGCTGCTGTCGTTCTGATTTTGTTCTGTCTCTGTCTAGGAACACCCTCTTGTACTCTTCCGAGTATTTCAATCGTGGTTTCTCTTGGAGGATCCTGTTCCGCACTGTTTCCATCCTGAGAATCAGCTTGATTGGTCGGTTTCTCCCCTTCGAGTACCCCCTATTCTCTGAAAATTTACAATCTCGTCCATCTCTTCACCTATTTCCGTGATGATTTTCTCAATCTCCTTTCTTTCTTCCTGCTGCCTTTCAGTGTGTGTCCTTTCCTCTCTCTCCTGAAGCCCATGGATAAACACTGATTTTGCCCTTTCTTCCTCCCATTGCCTCACCCTCTGTGACTCTGGATCCTGCCTGTATGTGGTCAGTTTCTCCCTTGATTTTTCCAGTGGCTCTTGATAGCCTGGTTGTGCCTCAGTAATCGACCTATCACCCTCTCCATCTGCAACCAGCTGTTCTTCCCTTTCACTCCTTGGTCCTCCTTGGCAGGCTGATATGACATTAGCATAATTCATAATTCCTTCCTTCCTGTTCGGCCTCGCAGCTTCATATGCTGTATCTTCTCTGGTCACTGCCCCTGTAACTCGCTTCAGCCTATTTATCTCAACTTCTAGGACCCTTATCTTGGCTACTGCAGTTTCGACTTGTGCCTCCCAATTCTTTGTCTCCTTCTCCAACCTCTTTTCCAATTTCACAGAGAGCTCTTTCTCCATTTTTTCAGAAAGCTCTCCTAATTTTCTCTCCCACTCTTGTTCCATCCTTTTCCACTGCTCCTCCATCCACTCCTCCCTACCAGAACCATTCTCATCTGATCCTTGGTTCCTGCGAGTCCCCACCATTTTTTTTTCTTTTTTTTTTTGTGAGAGAAGAGAGAAGGGAAAGGTAGAAGGAGAGAGAGAGGGGAAGAGTGAGAAGGGAAAGGGGGAGAGAGAGAGAGAGAGAGAGAGAGAGAGAGAGAGAGAGAGAGAGAGAGAGAGAGAGAGAGAGAGAGAGAGAGAGAGAGAGAGAGAGAGAGAGAAGGGAAGGTAGAGAGAGGGGGATAGTGAGAAGGAAAAAGGGGAAGAGAGTGAGAGTGAGAGAGAGAGGGGGAGAGAGAGTGAGAGGAAGGGTAGGAGAGGGGGAGAGTTAGAAGGGAAAATGGGGAAGAGAGAGAGCAAGAGGGAGAGAGGGAGAGAGAGGGAGAGAGAGGGAGAGAGGGAGAGAGGGGGAGGGAGAGTGAAGGGAAGGGTAGGAGAGGAGGAGAGTTAGAAGGGAAAATGGGGAAGAGAGAGAGCAAGAGAGAGAGAGAGAGAGAGAGAGAGAGAGAGAGAGAGGAGAGAGAGAGGAGAGAGAGAGAGAGAGAGAGAGAGAGAGAGAGAGAGAGAGAGAGAAGGGGAAAGAGGGGAGGATGAGAGAGAAGGGGAGGGAGGGGGAGATGGAAGAGTGGAGGAGGGGAGAGAGGCTAGGGGAGAGGGAGGGGAGAGGGGAGGAGAGAGATGGGAGGGGAGAGAGAATGGGAGGGAGAGATGTTAGAGGGGAGTGTTGGGGGAAGGTGTTGAGATGAGATGTTAGAGGTAGAGATGGGAGAGAGGGAGAGAGAGATAGGTAGAGAGAGAGATATAGGTAAAGAGTGAAAGGTAGTAGAATGAGGTCTCTACCTAGGATAAGAAGGGGGGAGGGAGGAGGCAAGGTTCAGATGGTCAGTTCACAGGACAGTGTGAAATCCTGTGTATGTGTGTGTTTGCTGTGTACTCACAACACAAGTGCTTGTTTCTGTGTGTGTGTGTGTGTGTGTGTGTGTGTGTGTGTGTGTGTATGTGTGTGTGTGTGTGTGTGTATGTGTGTGTGTGTGTATGTGTGTGTATGTGTGTGTGTATGTGTGTGTGTGTGTATGTGTGTGTGTGTGTGTGTATGTGTGTGTATGTGTGTGTGTATGTGTGGTGTGTGTGTGTGTGTGTGTGTGTGTGTGTGTGTGTGTGTGTGTGTGTGTGTGTGTGTGCCCCCCACTTCTAAGTATTCATACTACTAATAAATACCAGGTAGATACCAGTAATTCTAAAGCTTACCAATACTTGTAACACTTATCGATTCTACTTATAAAATTCAGAAAGTAGCTAGGTTGTAAAATTTAGGCTTGTGTCAGCAAGTGTCTGACGATTATCCCTCACTACCGCTTTACTCCTTGCACTCTCGTCTATGCTATTTCTACTCTAATTCTGGTAATGGCTTGCAGGGAGTAGTGACCAGTATCTAACAGTGATGCAGGACCAGACTCAACCTTGCAAAATGCAACCTCAACAGGTGGAATACTTGCGCTGACAGCGGTGTGATGACAAGTTGCCAGAAGCTGATGCGTAGCCGTCGCATACACTAGGCCTTCTATCACTATTTTGTAACTCCTTCACCCGTGATGTTTATAATCATATATGCTCATGCATCCAGCGTTCCTCAAGTGATTTCACTTTTCACTTATTACAGAATACACTTCATTCAGGTGTTACACTTTATATGTATAATGGCATACAAACTGTTGTGACGTCACTGCTTCAGTAGGTACCTGCCACCTTCCCTTGTTGTATATTTTATTTTTTCTTTCTCCTTTTGCTTATTAACTTTTTCACTCACATTACGGTGCCCCACATTTCACTTGTTAACCAAACGCTGGTAATTCTTGATCACCCGTTTCCACACTCACTTTGATCTTTTTATGTTTGTATCTGTGTGGCAGCAGTGCCTAGTAGATCCACACGGTTTGGCACTTTTAAAAGAAAATACTGAATTTAGGTTTCCCCTCGAATTTTTTCAACTAATAACTATAGTTATCACTCGTAGGTTTGTTCACTGACTTTGTCACTACCACTGATTACTGCTAGGGGTTATTGCACGCCTCAAAAACACGAAGGTTCTCGGAGCCTTGTGTACCCACGTCTGCACCCACCGTGTGTGTGTGTGTGTGTGTGTGTGTGTGTGTGTGTGTGTGTGTGTCTGTGTGTGTATCAACAAAATATGTTTCAATTCTCTCATAGAACATACCACATAGCCAAGTTTTCCATTATTACCTGTCTGGTGGGAAAAAAGCGGACGACGGGCCCCAGATGGGGTAGACAGTACCTCTCATCCCGTCGTAATAACCTTCACTTGGTATGCACTAGCGTGTGATTGTCGCCTGGAGTGTCATGGCTGGGTTAACTACCGAATTAACTCAACAGTTACTTCACCCAGTAGTCAGACTGATATATAGCATCTGATCACATCGTATCACTCCAGTGTTACTCTCCATGGTGTACTGGTACTGTAAACCTCCAGTGTTACTCTCCATGGTGTACTGGTACTTGTAAAGGTTGTGGCATCAATACATTTTACGATTTATGAATGTCTTTTTCCGTTGGTGTGTACGTGTCAAGCACCGTAGTACTGTCTGACACGTGTCAAGCACCGTAGTACTGTCTGACACGTGTCAAGCACCGTAGTACTGTCTGACACGTGTCAAGCACCGTAGTACTGTCTGACACGTGTCAAGCACCGTAGTACTGTCTGACACGTGTCAAGCACCGTAGTACTGTCTGACACGTGTCAAGCACCGTAGTACTGACACGTGTCAAGCACCGTAGTAATGTCTGACACGTGTCAAGCACCGTAGTACTGACACGTGTCAAGCACCGTAGTACTGTCTGACACGTGTCAAGCACCGTAGTACTGACACGTGTCAAGCACCGTAGTACTGTCTGGCACGTGTCAAGCACCGTAGTACTGTCTGACACGTGTCAAGCACCGTAGTACTGTCTGACACGTGTCAAGCACCGTAGTACTGTCTGACACGTGTCAAGCACCGTAGTACTGTCTGACACGTGTCAAGCACCGTAGTACTGTCTGACACGTGTCAAGCACCGTAGTACTGTCTGACACGTGTCAAGCACCGTAGTACTGTCTGACACGTGTCAAGCACCGTAGTACTGTCTGACACACGCCAATTTTCGCTAGCCTACTTGAAGACAAACATGCCGCCTGCGTTGCAGGCTTTATCGCTCGAATACAGTATAATGACTTCCAGTATAATGACAGAATGGATATAAATGCTCTGGAAAACGTACAGAGGAGGATGACAAAGTTGATCCCATGTATCAGAAACCTTCCCTATGAGGATAGACTGAGGTCCCTGAATCTGCACTCTCTAGAAAGACGTAGAATTAGGGGGGATATGATTGAGGTGTATAAATGGAAAACAGGAATTAATAAAGGTGATGTAAACAGTGTGCTAAAAATATCTAGCCCAGACAGGACTCGCAGCAATGTTTTTAAGTTGGAAAAATTCAGATTCAGGAAGGATAGAGGAAAGCACTGGTTTGGTAATAGAGTTGTGGATGAGTGGAACAAACTCCCCAGTACCGTTATAGAAGCTAAGGCGTTGTGTAGTTTTAAAAATAGGTTAGATAAATACATGACTGGGTGTGGGTGTGAGTTGGACCTGACTAGCTTGTGCTACTAGGTCAGATGCCTTAAGTGAATGTGACTGGCCTGACTAGGTTGGGGCATTGGCTTAAGCCGGTGGGAGAATTGGACCTGCCTCGCATGTGTTCCTTCTTATGTTCTTAAGAGTTTTTCTACTCCCAGAGCCTGGCCTTGATCTGGTGCTTGCCTGATCAACCAGGCTTTTGTGGCTGGTAGCCCTCTGACCCACATATCCATCATAGCCTGGATGATTTGGTACCTGGTGAAGATACTTGTCCAGTTTCCTCCTGAAGACTTCTACACTTGTCCCAAAAGTGTTTCTAATACCTGTTGGTATGATGTTGAATAGTCTGGGGCCACATATGTTGATATAGTGTTCCCTTATTGTGCTCACTGCACCTCTGCATTTCAATGAGTTTATTCTGCACTTCCTCTCATATCTCTCACTTCAGTACGTTATGACAATGTGCAGATTTGGGACAAGGCCCTCGTGTATTTTCAAGGTATATATTATCATCCCTCTCTCTCTCTTTCTCTTTCTCTCTCCCTCTCCTCTGTTCCAATGAGTACATATTTAAAGAGTCTAAGACGTTCTATATCTGCTCTAGCTCTGATATCTCTTCTGCCCTAAATGAGGCAGTCAACACGGTGCAATATTCTAAATGAAAGAGCACAAGCGATTGTAAGTGTCACCACTGACAGTATCACCCACTCCGTCATCTTCCTGGTTGTGACAGTGGTCTTATTCTTTAAAAGAAAGGTCAGCTGACATAATTACTCCCAGGTCTTTCACGTGTTCCTGTCGTTCTATTTGATGATCCTCTTGAGTTTTGTATACAGTATTGCTTTTGAGTTCTTCATTCTTTCCATACCTAAGCAGCTGGAACTTAGTCTCTGTCCCACACTTCCACTTCGCCCATTTCATGGGACTGAGAAATTACCAGGGTGGGCTAAATTGTTATGACCTGACTATGGGTCAGGTAGGTGGTGTTGGTTGCCAAAATGAAATTTTTCAGAGCATAGTTCTAGATGCCAGACAACTTACGTTCTAAGTAGGGAAATTAGATCAACCAAAAATGATCCCAAATGGATGAACAATAGATTAAAACATCTCAATGGTCAAAAGAAAAGCATATACAGGCGTATCAAAAGAAGGGATGGGCAGTTAAGAAATCAATATATTAAATTAAAGAGAGAAAAAAATATAAAAAGAGCTGAAGATTGAGACACTTATGCAGCATATGGGAATCTTTATTCAGGAAACGTTTCGCCACACAGTGGCTTCATCAGTCCAATACAAAGAGGAAGGCGTAAAGAGAGGAGGAGTATGAGGTAATCAGTCCCTCAGCCTGGAGTCGATGTGTTCAGTCCATCAATCTTGTAGAATGTACAGCATAGGGCCGTAGACGTGGCTTATATACTGTAGTGAGGTGAGATGAAGCAGGCGGAGGCGAAACGTTTCCTGAATAAAGATTTCCATATGCTTCATAAGTGTCTCAATCTTCAACTTGTCGGTTTTTCAAACCATTCATCACACACACATAAAAAGAGCTAAAAGAGATTATGAGGTTAAAGTGGCAAGGGGTTCGAAGATTAACCCAACAGGCTTTTTTCAGGTATATAGAAGTAAGATTAAGGACAAGGTTGGTCCACTCAAAAGTAACTCAGGTCAGATCGCTGACAGTGATAGGGAAATGCGTGAATTTTTTAACACTTATTTCCTCTCAGTTTTTACTCAGGAAGATACTAGCGAAATTCCACACGTAATAAATTATGTAGAACAGGACAATAATAAACTATGCACAATTAGGGTAACTAGTAACATGGTCCTCAAGCAAATAGAGAAATTAAAACCGAACACATCCCCAGGTCCTGATGAACTGTTTGCCAGGGTGTTAAAGGAATGTAAAGAGGAACTTAGCAAACCTTTGGCTAGTTTTTTCAACATATCACTACAAACTTGCATGGTGCCAGACAAGTGGAAAATGGCAAATGTGATACTTATTTACAAAGCAGGAGACAGGTCCTTAGCTTCGAATTATAGACCAATAAGCCTTACCTCTACAGTCGGAAAATTTATGGAATCAATAATTGCCGAGGCAATTCGTGGCCATCTTGAAAGGCATAAATCGATAAATCTCAACACGGTTTTACAAAGGGTCGTTCCTGCCTTACGAATTTACTAACTTTTTTCACTAAGGTGTTTGGGGAGGTAGATCATGGTAATGAATATGATATTGTGTATATGGACTTCAGTAAGGCTTTTGATAGAGTTCCACATCAGAGAGACTATTGAGGAAACTTAAGCCGGAAGGTGACTTGGACCTGCCTCGCATGGGCCAGTAGGCCTGCTGCAGTGTTCCTTCTTATGTTCTTATCACTACTGAACGTCATGATGTTCTCCAAAGCCCAATGGAAAACCGTACTTCTCTCATCATGCAATTTTTCAGTGTCTTCTACCAAAGTGACTTTCATCTGTTATGGGTGTTTATATCTATGCTATGAGAATAAGAAACAGCAGAAGTGCCAGGACAGTGCCTTGGGGCACTGAGCGTTTTACCTCTCTGATCATCGTAAATTGTAGCTGTAGTGGTAGCGCTAGGGTGTGTTTCCAACAAATAATAATTATGGTCCAGTAATTAAACGGTGAGTGTTCAGGTCAAATTTTCCTTTCTTTCTATTATATAATATATGCAAAACAACCACTGTAAAAAAAATAGCGAAATTCCAAGCACTTTCGTGACTTCTCACAATGTGAGAAGTCACAAAAGCGCTTGGAAATGCGCTGTTTTTTCACAATGGTTGTTTTGTATATTGTGATATCACCTGTTTACTGTGATCTTATTGCATAATATATATTTGCAGTCCCGCTGGTATGGAGGAAACCAAAGGATCACACCGCGGATTATTTCTGTTTCGAGAGTGTCGGGATTTTTATCAAGAAAACTAATCCAAGACAATATCCAGATTTTGCTTCTGCACTCAGACTGGTGGAACATTCAGAGGATCTTCTTCCATTACCACCATCTTCTAAAGATATATGGCCCTTGAATGATGGAGAAACTACTAACTCAGATTCCAAATTTGAATCAGCCGCAACCAACACCCAGGAACAACATATAACGACTCAAGGTGACTTTAACGACCTTGTGCACGATCTTAAGTTCTTCAAGGAACAAAGGTACTTCAAGATTGCACCAGTGGAATTTACTGCACCCAGACACAAAAACCAGCTTCAGAAAAATGACAGAAAAGCCTAGACACTTATTTTAAATTAGAAGAATCAATATATTTCTGCTATGATGTTAATTAATTTTTCGATGGTTTGGGTAAACATGTGATCCTGTAGTGTAGTGTTTATTAAGTGACTCCAGTAAGACAAGTGTAAGAAGGCCATCTTACTTCAAAATGGCAACACCCTACCAAGTCTGCCTCTAGCTCTCGCTAGACTTGAAACAATGCAAAAACTTGTCACTGAATATCAGAAGTCTGGGTGGAAAATGTGTGGTGACCTACAAATAATAGGTTTGTTACTGGGACTGCAAGGTGGGTTTGCAAAGTACTGTTGTTTGCGGTGTGGAGGTACAAAGTATTACTACACCTAACGTAACTGGCCAGCTCAAGAATGGTATGAGGCAGACGTGAAGAACGTCCAACACAGGTCATTTGTCGATCCAATCGACAGACTTCTTCCACGATGGAAATAAATGGTATAAAGTACCTACACAACGGAAATATAAACACATAAGCAGTATAATGTGATCCTTTATTAACAACGTTTCGCCCACACAGTGGGCTTTATCAAGCCATGAATAGATCTGTTTGTGACTTGGTAAAGTCCACTGTGTGGGCGAAACGTTGTCAATAAAGGATCACATTATGCTGCTTATGTGTTTATATTTCCAGACTTCTTCTACCTTCATAAATTAAGCCACAACTTATTAAAAACTTCGTCAAAGATTTGGACAAAGATGATTCAGGGTTTGGTGATCTGAAGACGACGTTTCCAAAAGTTAGTGACACAAAACAGAAAGAAAGTATCATAGGACCTCGAATTCATTAGCTAATAAATGATCCTCATCTTGAGAAAAGTCTCCCAGAAGTTGAGCTGTGATGATGAGTGACATTCAAGAACACTGGCGCAGGTTTGTTGGTCAGTCAGCACAGTCATAATTACAGTACCGCAGAAGAGCTAATGACAACATGAGAACAGCAGAGGGAATGAGAAGACTGGACACGGAATATAGTTATGAAGAACTGACACTGCAGAAAACGTGCAAGAAAGATATGAGAGTTAGCATCACACCTAGCATATCACCAGCACATATCAAGTGTACCAGCTCAGTGACACAAATAATACTTGCTAAATAAACAACTGCTTCCAGGAACATTAACACAGATTTATTTAGGACATTATACACAAGGTATCTAGAAGAATGCAGAGCCAGCATGGTTTCTGTACCTGCATGACCAATATTTGGTGTTAGGTTGCAGAGTGCCACGGCAGTCAAGTATTGTAACTTAGTAGAGTGTCGCGGCAGTCAAGTATTGTAACTTAGTAGAGTGTCGCGGCAGTCAAGTGTTGTAACTTAGTAGAGTGTCGCGGCAGTCAAGTGTTGTAACTTAGTAGAGTGTCGCGGCAGTCAAGTGTTGTAACTTAGTAGAGTGTCACGGCAGTCAAGTGTGGTAACTTAGTAGAGTGCCACGGCAGTCAAGTGTGGTAACTTAGTAGAGTGCCACGGCAGTCAAGTATTGTAACTTAGTAGAGTGTCACGGCAGTCAAGTGTGGTAACTTAGTAGAGTGCCACGGCAGTCAAGTGTGGTAACTTAGTAGAGTGCCACGGCAGTCAAGCGTTGTAACTTAGTAGAGTGCCACGGCAGTCAAGTGTGGTAACTTAGTAGAGTGCCACGGCAGTCAAGTGTGGTAACTTAGTAGAGTGCCACGGCAGTCAAGTGTTGTAACTTAGTAGAGTGCCACGGCAGTCAAGTGTTGTAATTTAGTAGAGTGTCGCGGCAGTCAAGTGTGGTAACTTAGTAGAGTGCCACGGCAGTCAAAGTGTGGTAACTTAGTAGTGCCACGGCAGTCAAGTGTTGTAACTTAGTAGAGTGCCACGGCAGTCAAGTGTGGTAACTAAGTAGAGTGCCACGGCAGTCAAGTGTGGAAACTTAGTAGTGCCACGGCAGTCAAAGTGTGGTAACTTAGTAGTGCCACGGCAGTCAAGTGTTGTAACTTAGTAGATTGCCATGGAAGTCAAGTGTTGTAACTAAGTAGAGTGTCACGGCAGTGAAGTGTGGTAACTTAACAAAGTGCCACGGCAGTCAAGTGTTGTAACTTAGTAGAGTGCCACGGCAGTCAAGTGTGGAAACTTAGTAGAGTGCCACGGCAGTCAAGTGTTGTAACTTAGTAGAGTGCCACGGCAGTCAAGTGTGGTAACTTAGTAGAGTGCCACGGCAGTCAAGTGTGGTAACTTAGTAGAGTGCCACGGCAGTCAAGTGTGGTAACTTAGTAGAGTGCCACGGCAGTCAAGTGTTGTAACTTAGTAGAGTGCCACGGCAGTCAAGTGTGGTAACTTAGTAGAGTGCCACGGCTGTCAAGTGCGGTAACTTAGTAGAGTGCCACGGCAGTCAAGTGTGATAACTTAGCAGAGTGCCACGGCAGTCAAGTGTGGTAACTTAGTAGAGTGCCACGGCAGTCAAGTGTGGTAACTTAGTAGAGTGCCACGGCAGTCAAGTGTGGTAACTTAGTAGAGTGCCACGGGAGTCAAGTGTGGTAACTTAGAAGAGTGCCACGGCAGTCAAGTGTGGTAACTTAGTAGAGTGCCACGGCAGTCAAGTGTGGTAACTTAGTAGAGTGCCACGGCAGTCAAGTGTTGTAACTTAGTAGAGTGCCACGGCAGTCAAGTGTTGTAACTTAGTAGAGTGCCACGGCAGTCAAGTGTTGTAACTTAGTAGAGTGCCACGGCAGTCAAGTGTTGTAACTTAGTAGAGTGCCACGGCAGTCAAGTGTGGTAACTTAGTAGAGTGCCACGGCAGTCAAGTGTGGTAACTTAGTAGAGTGCCACGGCAGTCAAGTGTGGTAACTTAGTAGAGTGCCACGGCAGCCAAGTGTTGTAACTTAGTAGAGTGCCACGGTAGTCAAGTGTTGTAACTTAGTAGAGTGCCACGGCATTAAGTGTGGTAACTTAGTAGAGTGCCACGGCAGTCAAGTGTTGTAACTTAGTAGAGTGCCACGGCAGTCAAGTGTGGTAACTTAGTAGTGCCACGGCAGTCAAGTGTGGTAACTTAGTAGTGTCACGGCAGTCAAGTGTGGTAACTCAGTAGAGTGCCACGGAAGTCAAGTGTGGTAACTTAGTAGAGTGCCACGGCAGTCAAAGTGTGGTAACTTAGTGGTGCCACGGCAGTCAAGTGTGGTAACTTAGCAGAGTGCCACAGCAGTCAAGTGTTGTAAGCTAGTAGAGTGCCACGGCAGTCAAGTGTTGTAACTTAGTAGAGTGCCACGGCAGTCAAGTGTTGTAACTTAGTAGAGTGCCATGGCAGTCAAGTGTGGTAACTTAGTAGTGCCACGGCAGTCAAGTGTGGTAACTTAGTAGAGTGCCACGGCAGTCAAGTGTGGTAACTTAGTAGAGTGCCACGGCAGTCAAGTGTGGTAACTTAGTAGAGTGCCACGGCAGTCAAGTGTTGTAACTTAGTAGAGTGCCACGGCAGTCAAAGTGTGGTAACTTAGTAGTGCCACGGCAGTCAAGTGTGGTAACTTAGTAGTGCCACGGCAGTCAAGTGTGGTAACTTAGTAGAGTGCCACGGTAGTCAAGTGTTGTAATTTAGTAGAGTGCCACGGCAGTCAAGTGTGGTAACTCAGAATGCCACGGCAGTCAAGTGTGGTAACTTAGTAGAGTGCCACGGCAGTCAAAGTGAGGTAACTTAGTAGTGCCACGGCAGTCAAGTGCTGAAACTTAGTAGAGTGCCACGGCAGTCAAGTATTGTAATTTAGTAGAGTGCCACGGCAGTCAAGTGTAGTAACTTAGTAGAGTGCCACGGCAGTCAAGTGTTGTAACTTAGTAGAGTGCCACGGCAGTCAAGTGTGGTAACTTAGTAGTGCCACGGCAGTCAAGTGTGGTAACTTAGTAGAGTGCCACGGCAGTCAAGTGTGGTAACTTAGTAGAATGCCACGGCAGTCAAGTGTGGTAACTTAGTAGAATGCCACGGCAGTCAAGTGTGGTAACTTAGTAGAATGCCACGGCAGTCAAGTGTGGTAACTTAGTAGAGTGCCACGGCAGTCAAGTGTGGTAACTTAGTAGAATGCCACGGCAGTCAAGTGTGGTAACTTAGTAGAGTGCCACGGCAGTCAAGTGTGGTAACTTAGTAGAGTGCCACGGCAGTCAAGTGTGGTAACTTAGTAGAATGCCACCACGGCAGTCAAGTGTGGTAACTTAGTAGAATGCCACGGCAGTCAAGTGTGGTAACTTAGTAGAGTGCCACGGCAGTCAAGTGTGGTAACTTAGTAGAATGCCACGGCAGTCAAGTGTGGTAACTTAGTAGAATGCCACGGCAGTCAAGTGTGGTAACTTAGTAGAGTGCCACGGCAGTCAAGTGTGGTAACTTAGTAGAATGCCACGGCAGTCAAGTGTGGTAACTTAGTAGAATGCCACGGCAGTCAAGTGTGGTAACTTAGTAGAATGCCACGGCAGTCAAGTGTGGTAACTTAGTAGAATGCCACGGCAGTCAAGTGTGGTAACTTAGTAGAGTGCCACGGCAGTCAAGTGTGGTAACTTAGTAGAGTGCCACGGCAGTCAAGTGTTGTAACTTAGTCGAAAAACTGGTTGAAAATATTCAGCACCACGCCTGTCGTACTCCCTCTCTCTCTTACCCTTCCCTCCCTTACCCTTCCCTCCCTTACCCTTCCATCCCATAATCCTTCCCAACCTAACTGCATCTTCCTTCACTACTCTCCCTCACTACCCTCCCTCGCTACTTACCCTCACTACCCTCCCTCACTACTCTCCCTCATTATCCTCCCTCACTACTGTCCCTCACTACTGTCCCTCACTACTCTCCCTCGCTAATCTCCCTCACTACTCTCCCTCACTACCCTCCCTCACTACTCTCCCTCACTACTCTCCCTCACTACCCTCCCTCACTACTCTCCCTCACTACCCTCCCTCACTACCCTCCCTCACTACCCTCCCTCACTACTCTCCCTCACTATCCTCCCTCACTGTCCTCCCTCACTACTCCTCTCTCCCTCACTACCCTCCCTCACTACTCTCCCTCACTACTCTCCCTCACTACTCTCCCTCACTACTCTCCCTCACTACCCTCCCTCACTACACTCCCTCACTACTACCCGCCCTCACTACTCTCCCTCACTACTCTCCCTCACTACCCTCCCTCACTACTCTCCCTCACTACTCTCCCTCACTACTCTCCCTCACTACTCTCCCTCACTACTCTCCCTCACTACTCTCCCTCACTACTCTCCCTCACTACTCTCCCTCACTACTCTCCCTCACTACTCTCCCTCACTACCCTCCCTCACTACTCTCCCTCACTACTCTCCCTCACTACTCTCCCTCACTACTCTCCCTCACTACCCTCCCTCACTACTCTCCCTCACTACTCTCCCTCACTACTCTCCCTCACTACTCTCCCTCACTACTCTCCCTCACTACTCTCCCTCACTACTCTCCCTCACTACCCTCCCTCACTACTCTCCCTCACTACTCTCCCTCACTACTCTCCCTCACTACCCTCCCTCACTACTCTCCCTCACTACCCTCCCTCACTACTCTCCCTCACTACTCTCCCTCACTACCCTCCCTCACTACCCTCCCTCACTACTCTCCCTCACTACCCTCCCTCACTACTCTCCCTCACTACCCTCCCTCACTACCCTCCCTCACTACTCTCCCTCACTACTCTCCCTCACTACCCTCCCTCACTACTCTCCCTCACTACTCTCCCTCACTACTCTCCCTCACTACTCTCCCTCACTACTCTCCCTCACTACCCTCCCTCACTACTCTCCCTCACTACTCTCCCTCACTACTCTCCCTCACTACTCTCCCTCACTACTCTCCCTCACTACCCTCCCTCACTACCCTCCCTCACTACTCTCCCTCACTACTCTCCCTCACTACCCTCCCTCACTACTCTCCCTCACTACCCTCCCTCACTACCCTCCCTCACTACTCTCCCTCACTACTCTCCCTCACTACCCTCCCTCACTACTCTCCCTCACTACCCTCCCTCACTACTCTCCCTCACTACCCTCCCTCACTACTCTCCCTCACTACTCTCCCTCACTACTCTCCCTCACTACCCTCCCTCACTACTCTCCCTCACTACCCTCCCTCACTACTCTCCCTCACTACTCTCCCTCACTACTCTCCCTCACTACCCTCCCTCACTACCCTCCCTCACTACTCTCCCTCACTACTCTCCCTCACTACCCTCCCTCACTACCCTCCCTCACTACTCTCCCTCACTACCCTCCCTCACTACTCTCCCTCACTACTCTCCCTCACTACCCTCCCTCACTACCCTCCCTCACTACCCTCCACTGAGTTCCCTACCCTCACTACCTCCCTCACTACTCTCCTCACTACTCTCCCTCACCACTCCTCCCCTCACTACCCTCCCTCACTGCCACCTCCCCTCCACTCAGGTTTTCCTTGCCTCACCCTACCCTCCCCCACTACTCACCCTACCTCTCCTCCACCTACCCTCCCTCACTAGTTTCCTCACTCACCCTCCCCCTCCATCCTACTCCTCATACCACTCCCTCACTACTCCCTCCACCACCTACCCTCCCCACCTACTCCCTCCACCTACCCCCTCACCCTACCCTCCCTCACCCTACCCTCCTCACCCTCCTCCTACTCTCCCTCACCTACCCTCCCCTCACTCACTCTCCCTCACTATCCTCTACTACTCTCCCTCACCACCCTCCCCTCACTACACTCTCCCTCAGTTACTATCACCACCCTCCTCCACCACTCCCTCCCTCACTACCCCTCACCACCCTCCTCACCACCCTCCTCACCTACTCCTCCACCACCTCTCCCCCACATACCCCCTCACCCACCTGCCCTCCCACCTACTCTCCCTCACCTATCCCCTCACTACTCTCCTCACCACCTGCCTCCCACTACCTCCTCCCCTCAGCACTCTCCCTCCTACTACCCTCCCTACCTCACTCTCCCTCACTACTCCTCCCTCACTGCCACCCTCCCACTACTACCCTCCCTCTACCACTCCCTCACTACTTCCTCCTCCTACCTACCCTCCCTGCACCACCCTCCTCACTACCCCTCCCCTCACCCCACCCTCCCCTCACTCACTCTTCTCACTACTCTCCCTCACCCTACCTCCCTCCCACCCTACCCTACCTCACCCTACTCTCCTCCCACCTTACCTCCCTCACTACCCTGCCCCTCACCACCCTATCCCTTCACTGTTCCTCACTGATCCTCCCATCACCTGATCCTCACTACCTCCTCCTCACCTACTTCCTCACTACCCTCCTCACCCTCACTTCTCACCTAACCCTAACCTACCTTCCACCTGCCACTACCCCTCCACCTGCACTACCCCTCACCACTCCCCCTCTACTCACTTCTCTCACCACTCTCCTCACCTACCCTCCCCTCACTACTCTCCTCACTACTCTCCACCACTGCCTCCCCTCACTACTCCTCCTCACTATCCTCACTACTCTCCTCACTCACCCTCCCTCACTACTCCCTCACCTACCCCTCCCCTCACCTACTTCCTCCCCTCACCATGCCTCTCCACTCACCCTCCCCTCACCACCTGCCTCACTACCTTCCCTCACCCTACTCTCTCCTCACTGCCACCCTCCCTCACTACTCTCCTCCTCACTACCCTCCTCACTACCCTCCCTCCTACTACTCCCTCCACCACCTCCCTCACTACCCTCCTCACTACCCCTCCCCCCAGTACCTCCCCACCACCTCCCCTCACCACCTCCCTCACCTACCCCTCCACCACCCTTCCTCCTTCCACTACCCCCTCCCACCTACTCCCTCCCTCACTACGCCCTCCCTCACTACCCTCCTCACTGCACTCCTCCCTGCACCTCCTACTCTCCCTCACTACTCCTCCCTCCACTACCCTCTCCCTCACCCTCACTACTCCCTCACCTACTCCTCCTCACCACTCCTCCCTTCACCTCACCTCACTACTCTCCCCTCCTACACTCCTCCCCCTGCCCACCTCACCCTCCCTCCCACCACTACCCTCCCTCACTACCCTCCTCACCTACCCTCCCCACCACCCCTCCCCCACCACCTCCACCACTCCCTCACCTACTCTCCCCTCACTACCCACCCCTCCCTCACTCACTTCCCCTCACTACTCCCTCACCACCCTGCCCTCCACCTGCATTCTCCCTCACTACTCTCCTCCTACCACCCTCCACCTACTCCCTCACCTACTGCTCCTCACCACCTCCCTCACCTCACCCTGCCCTCCACTACTCCTCCCTCCACCACTCCCTCCCCACCACTCCCTCACCTACCTTCCTCACCTCCTACCCTATCCTACTCACCTCCCTCCCCTACCACCCTCCTCCTACTCACCTCATGCCCTCACCTACCCTCCCCCTCCACCACCCTCCTCACTACTCCTCCCTCACTCACCTTCCCCTCACCCACCTCCTCCACCACTGCCCCCACCACCTCTCCCCTCACCCACCCCTCACCACTCCCTCACTGTCCTTCCCTTCACTACCCTCCTCCCTCACTCTCCACCTCTCCCTCACTACCCTCCCTCACTACTCCTCCCCTCACTACTCCCTCCCACTACCTGCCCTCCCACCTACCCTCCCTCCACCTTACCCTCCCTCCCACCTACTCCCTCACCCTACTGCCCTCCCCTCACTACTCCCTCCCTCACCACTGCTCCCCTCACCACTGCCTCCCCCCACACCCTCACCTACCTCCCTCACTACCTCTCCCTCACTACCTCCCTCCACCACCCTCCTCCACCACTCTCCACCACTACCCTCCCTCACTACGCCCTCCTCACCTACCCTCCCCTCACTACTTCCTCACCTCACCTCACTACTTCTCCACCTACTCCTCCCTCACTACCCTCCCTCACTACTCCCCTCCACCACTACCCTCCCCCTCACCTACCCTCCCCTCACCTACCCTCCCCTCACTACCCTCCCTCACTCGACTCTCCCCTCACTACTTCCTCCCTCACTACCCTCCTCACAACCCTCCCTCACTACCCACCTCCCTCTACTACTCTCCCTCACTTCTCTCCCTCACTTACTCTTCCCACTACTCCTCCTCCACTACTATCCTCACTCACCCTCCCTCACTAAGCCCATCCTCCCTCACTACCCCTCCCTCACTACTCTCCCCACCCTACCCTCCTCACTACCCTCCCTCACTCACCCTCCTCACTACTCCTCCTCACTACTCTCCTCACTGCACTCCCTCATTGATTCTCCCTCACTACTCTCCCTCACTCACCCTCACTGTATCCCCTCCCCCACTACCCTCCCCACCTACCCTCCTCACTACCCTCCTCACTACCCTCCTCACCTACCCTCCCTCCCCCACTCACTCTCCCTCACTACTACTCCCTCCCACCTACCCTCCCCTCCCCCACTACCCTCCCTCACCTACTCTCCCTCACTCACGCCCTCCTCACCTACCTCCCCTTCCCACCACCCTCCCCTCACTACTCTTCCCTCACTACTCTCCCTCACTGCACTCCTCCCCACTGCACTCCCTCACTACTTCCTCCCTCACTACTCCCTCCCCACCCATACCCTCACTTCCACCCACACCACCCTCCCTCACTCACCCTCCCTCACTCACCCTCCCTCCACACTACTCCTCCCCACTACTCTCCCTCACTTACCCTCTCCACTTCACCCTCCCTCACTACCCTCCCCCTCACCACTCCCTCCCTCACTACTCTCCCTCCACTACTCTCCCTCACCTGCACTCCCCTCCTCACCACCCCTCACTACTTCCCTCCCTCACTACCTCCTCCACCACCCTGCCCTCACCTCCACTTACCCTCCCCTCACTACCTCCACCTCACTACTCCCTCCCTCCCACTCCCACCTTCCCCTCCCACTACTGCCTCCTCCACCACCCTCCTCACTACTCTCCCCCTCACTACCCTCCCTCACCACCCCTCCCTCACCTACTCCTCCCTCACTACTCTCCCTCACTACTCTCCCTCACTACCCTCCCTCACTACCCTCCCTCACCACCATCAGATAAACAATTACTGGAATACTTCATATCCTCCATGCCCTACTGAAGCCTCCCAGCTCTGGCTGACACTGAAGCCTCCCAGCTCTGGCTGACACTGAAGTCTCCCAGCTCTGGCTGACACTGAAGCCTCCCAGCTCTGGCTGACACTGAAGCCTCCCAGCTCTGGCTGACACTGAAGTCTCCCAGCTCTGGCTGACACTGAAGCCTCCCAGCTCTGGCTGACACTGAAGTCTCCCAGCTCTGGCTGACACTGAAGTCTCCCAGCTCTGGCTGAGACTGAAGCCTCCCAGCTCTGGCTGACACTGAAGCCTCCCAGCTCTGGCTGACACTGAAGCCTCCCAGCTCTGGCTGACACTGAAGTCTCCCAGCTCTCGCTGACACTGAAGCCTCCTAGCTCCTGCTGACACTGAAGCCTCCTAGCTCCTGCTGACACTGAAGCCTCCCAGCTCTGGCTGACACTGAAGTCTCCCAGCTCTGGCTGACACTGAAGTCTCCCAGCTCTGGCTGACACTGAAGCCTCCTAGCTCCTGCTGACACTGAAGCCTCCCAGCTCTGGCTGACACTGAAGTCTCCCAGCTCTGGCTGACACTGAAGCCTCCCAGCTCTGGCTGACACTGAAGCCTCCCAGCTCTGGCTGACACTGAAGCCTCCCAGCTCTGGCTGACACTGAAGTCTCCCAGCTCTGGCTGACACTGAAGCCTCCCAGCTCTGGCTGACACTGAAGCCTCCCAGCTCTGGCTGACACTGAAGCCTCCCAGCTCTGGCTGACACTGAAGTCTCCCAGCTCTGGCTGACACTGAAGCCTCCCAGCTCTGGCTGACACTGAAGCCTCCCAGCTCTGGCTGACACTGAAGCCTCCCAGCTCTGGCTGACACTGAAGTCTCCCAGCTCTGGCTGACACTGAAGCCTCCTAGCTCCTGCTGACACTGAAGCCTCCCAGCTCTGGCTGACACTGAAGTCTCCCAGCTCTGGCTGACACTGAAGTCTCCCAGCTCTGGCTGACACTGAAGTCTCCCAGCTCTGGCTGACACTGAAGCCTCCTAGCTACTGCTGACACTGAAGCCTCCCAGCTCTGGCTGACACTGAAGTCTCCCAGCTCTGGCTGACACTGAAGTCTCCCAGCTCTGGCTGACACTGAAGTCTCCCAGCTCTGGCTGACACTGAAGTCTCCCAGCTCTGGCTGACACTGAAGCCTCCCAGCTCTGGCTGACACTGAAGCCTCCCAGCTCTGGCTGACACTGAAGTCTCCCAGCTCTGGCTGACACTGAAGCCTCCTAGCTCCTGCTGACACTGAAGCCTCCCAGCTCTGGCTGACACTGAAGTCTCCCAGCTCTGGCTGACACTGAAGTCTCCCAGCTCTGGCTGACACTGAAGTCTCCCAGCTCTGGCTGACACTGAAGCCTCCTAGCTACTGCTGACACTGAAGCCTCCCAGCTCTGGCTGACACTGAAGTCTCCCAGCTCTGGCTGACACTTAAGTCTCCCAGCTCTGGCTGACACTGAAGTCTCCCAGCTCTGGCTGACACTGAAGTCTCCCAGCTCTGGCTGACACTGAAGCCTCCTAGCTACTGCTGACACTGAAGCCTCCCAGCTCTGGCTGACACTGAAGTCTCCCAGCTCTGGCTGACACTGGTCTCCCAGCTCTGGCTGACACTGAAGTCTCCCAGCTCTGGCTGACACTGAAGCCTCCTAGCTCCTGCTGACACTGAAGCCTCCCAGCTCTGGCTGACACTGAAGTCTCCCAGCTCTCGCTGACACTGAAGCCTCCCAGCTCTGGATGACACTGAAGTCTCCCAGCTCTGGCTGACAATGAAGCCTCCCAGCTCTGGCTGACACTGAAGCCTCCAAGCTCTGGCTGACACTGAAGCCTCCTAGCTATAGCTGACACTGAAGCCTCTCAGCTCTGGCTGACAATGAAGCTTCCAAGCACTGGCTGATACTGAAGCCTCCCAGCTCTGGCTGATACTGAAGCCTCCCAGCTCTGGCTGACACTGAAGCCTCCCAGCTCTGGCTGACACTGAAGCCTCCCTGCTCTGGCTGACACTGAAGTCTCCCAGCTCTTTCTGATACTGAAGCTTCCAAGCTCTGGCTGACACTGAAGCCTCCCAGCTCTGGCTGACACTGAAGCCTCCCAGCTCTGGTTGACACTGAAATCTCCCAGCCCTGGCTGACACTGAAGTCTCCCAGTTCTGGCTAACACTGAAGCCTCCCAGCTCTGGCTGACACTGAAGTCTCCCAGCTCTGACTGACACTGAAGTCTCCAAGATCTAGCTGACACTGAAGCCTCCCAGCTCTGGCTGACACTGAAGCCTCCTAGCTCCTGCTGACACTGAAGCCTCCCAGCTCTGGCTGACACTGAAGTCTCCCAGCTCTCGCTGACACTGAAGCCTCCCAGCTCTGGATGACACTGAAGTCTCCCAGCTCTGGCTGACACTGAAGCCTCTCAGCTCTGACTGACACTGAAATCTCCAAGCTCTGGCTGACACTGAAGCCTCCTAGCTATAGCTGACACTGAAGCCTCTCAGCTCTGGCTGACAATGAAGCTTCCAAGCACTGGCTGATACTGAAGCCTCCCAGCTCTGGCTGATACTGAAGCCTCCCAGCTCTGGCTGACACTGAAGCCTCCCAGCTCTGGCTGACACTGAAGCCTCCCTGCTCTGGCTGACACTGAAGTCTCCCAGCTCTTTCTGATACTGAAGCTTCCAAGTGTGATGTAGTCCAGCTGGGCTTGTGAGGTCTCTGGGGAGACCTAATTTAACCAATTATATGGTCACACCTTGCCTTGGCAAAACGTCTGTAGCCACGCCCACGTCTGAGGTCTTTTGTTCTTGACGCCTCAGACCTAGGCGTCAGGTCGCAACACGTGGTTGTGGAGGGTGCTTGGACCACCATAAAAGCCCAAGGAAGAGCATGATCAAGAGATTCGAGCGGAGCTGCTGCTGGGGTGCAGGGCTCGGGATAAGGCGGCTGAAGTCTCTGGAGGAGACTGTTGGAGGCATTGGGCAGAGTACTGGCTTGGCGCAGTACTCGTGCTGTGTAGGTCTTGGGACCTGTGGCTTAGTTCCTGTAGTGAACTGTCCTCTGTACAATATTGTAAGTTACATTCATTTTGGTCAAGTTGATTGTATTTCCCTGTCTCACTGCTTATGTGTACCATCCCATTTATCTAAACCACAATAATGTTCTCCTGTTCCCAAATATATTATTGTACAAAGACTTAATAATAAACTGTGTTTGAGTAGAATAGGAATATTCACTGTCCCCGTTATTTTCTCCATTTATTTATGTTTAGTTAAAGTAGTGAGAGGGTGAGCAGTGTGGAGTGGTGGGTAGAGTAATGAGAGGTGAAGTTGTAGTTACCAGTGACCTCACATTACCTACCTACCTCCGCACTCATCCCTCCTACTGCCTCGCCTGTCCCCTACCTACTAACTCCCTCCTCTTACCCCCATATTCCCCCAATCATTACCCCCCCTACATGACACAAGCTCTGGCTGACACTGAAGCCTCCCAGCTCTGGCTGACACTGAAGCCTCCCAGCTCTGGTTGACACTGAAATCTCCCAGCCCTGGCTGACACTGAAGTCTCCCAGTTCTGGCTAACACTGAAGCCTCCCAGCTCTGGCTGACACTGAAGTCTCCCAGCTCTGACTGACACTGAAGTCTCCAAGATCTGGCTGACACTGAAGCCTCCCAGCTCTGGCTGACACTGAAGCCTCCTAGCTCCTGCTGACACTGAAGCCTCCCAGCTCTGGCTGACACTGAAGTCTCCCAGCTCTCGCTGACACTGAAGCCTCCCAGCTCTGGATGACACTGAAGTCTCCCAGCTCTGGCTGACACTGAAGCCTCTCAGCTCTGACTGACACTGAAATCTCCAAGCTCTGGCTGACACTGAAGCCTCCTAGCTATAGCTGACACTGAAGCCTCTCAGCTCTGGCTGACAATGAAGCTTCCAAGCACTGGCTGATACTGAAGCCTCCCAGCTCTGGCTGATACTGAAGCCTCCCAGCTCTGGCTGACACTGAAGCCTCCCAGCTCTGGCTGACACTGAAGCCTCCCTGCTCTGGCTGACACTGAAGTCTCCCAGCTCTTTCTGATACTGAAGCTTCCAAGCTCTGGCTGACACTGAAGCCTCCCAGCTCTGGCTGACACTGAAGCCTCCCAGCTCTGGTTGACACTGAAATCTCCCAGCCCTGGCTGACACTGAAGTCTCCCAGTTCTGGCTAACACTGAAGCCTCCCAGCTCTGGCTGACACTGAAGTCTCCCAGCTCTGACTGACACTGAAGTCTCCAAGATCTGGCTGACACTGAAGCCTCCCAGCTCTGGCTGACACTGAAGTCTCCAAGCTCTGGCTGACACTGAAGCCTCCCAGCTCCGGCCGACACCACTAAAGTCTCCCAGCTGTGGCTGACACCAATGAAGCCTCCCAGCTCTGGCTGACACTACTAAAGTCTCCCAGCTGTGGCTGACACCAATGAAGCCTCCCAGCTCTGGCTGACACTACTAAAGTCTCCCAGCTGTGGCTGACACCAATGAAGCCTCCCAGCTCTGGCTGACACCACTAAAGTCTCCCAGCTGTGGCTGACACCAATGAATCCTCCCAGCTCTGGCTGACACTGAAGTCTCCCAGCTCTGGCTGACACTGAAGCCTCCCAGCTCTGGCTGACACTGAAGCCTCCCAGCTCTGGTTGACACTGAAATCTCCCAGCCCTGGCTGACACTGAAGTCTCCCAGTTCTGGCTGACACTGAAGTCTCCCAGCTCTGGCAGACACTGAAGTCTCCCAGCTCTGACTGACACTGAAGCCTCCCAGCTCTGACTGACACTGAAGTCTCCAAGCTTTGGCTGACACTGAAGCCTCCCAGCTCTGACTGACACTGAAGTCTCCAAGCTTTGGCTGACACTGAAGCCTCCCAGCTCTGGCTGACACTGAAGCCTCCCAGCTCTGGCTGACACTGAAGTCTCCAAGCTCTGGCTGACACTGAAGTGTCCAAGTTCTGGCTGACACTGAAATCTCTCAGCTCTGATTGACACTGAAGTCTCCCAGCTCTGGCTGACACTGAAGTCTCCCAGCTCTGGCTGACACTGAAGCCTCCCAGCTCCTGCTGACACTGAAGCCTACCAGCTATGCCTGACACCGAACTCTCCAGCTCTGGCTGACACTGAAGCCTCCCAGCTCTGGCTGACACAGGCCTCCCAGCTCTGACTGACACTGAAGTCTCCCAGCTCTGGCTGACACTGAAGCCTCCCAGCTCTGGCTGACACAGGCCTCCCAGCTCTGACTGACACTGAAGTCTCCCAGCTCTGGCTGACACTGAAGCCTCCCAGCTCTGGCTGACACAGGCCTCCCAGCTCTGACTGACACTGAAGTCTCCCAGCTCTGGCTGACACTGAAGCCTCCCAGCTCCTGCTGACACTGAAGCCTCCCAGCTCTGGCTGACACTGAAGCCTCCCAGCTCTGGCTGACACTGAAGCCTCACAGGTCAGGCTTACACTGAAGCCTCCCAGCTCTGGCTGACACTGAAGTCTCCCAGTTCTGGCTGACACTGAAGCCTCCCAGCTCTGGCTGACACTGAAGCCTCCAAGCTCTGACTGACACTGAAATCTCCCAGCGCTGGCTGACACTGAAGCCTCCAAGCTCTGGCTGGCACTGAAGCCTCCCAGCTCTGGCTGACACTGAAGCCTCCCAGCTCTGGCTAACACTGAAGCCTCCCATTTCTGGCTGACACTGAAGTCTCCCAGCTCTGACACTGAAGTCTCCCAGCTCTGGCTGACACTGAAGTCTCCCAGCTCTGACACTGAAGTCTCCCAGCTCTGACACTGAAGTCTCCCAGCTCTGGCTGACACTGAAGTCTCCCAGCTCTGACACTGAAGTCTCCCAGCTCTGACACTGAAGTCTCCCAGCTCTGGCTGACACTGAAGTCTCCCAGCTCTGGCTGACACTGAAGTCTCCCAGCTCTGACACTGAAGTCTCCCAGCTCTGGATGACACTAAAGTCTCCCAGCTCTGGCTGACACTGAAGTCTCCCAGCTCTGACACTGAAGTCTCCCAGCTCTGGCTGACACTGAAGTCTCCCAGCTCTGACACTGAAGCCTCCCAGCTCTGGCTGACACTGAAGTCTCCCAGCTCTGACACTGAAGTCTCCCAGCTCTGGATGACACTGAAGTCTCCCAGCTCTGGCTGACACTGAAGTCTCCCAGCTCTGACACTGAAGTCTCCCAGCTCTGGCTGACACTAAAGTCTCCCAGCTCTGGATGACACTGAAGTCTCCCAGCTCTGGATGACACTAAAGTCTCCCAGCTCTGGATGACACTAAAGTCTCCCAGCTCTGGATGACACTAAAGTCTCCCAGCTCTGGCTGACACTAAAGTCTCCCAGCTCTGGATGACACTAAAGTCTCCCAGCTCTGGATGACACTAAAGTCTCCCAGCTCTGGATGACACTAAAGTCTCCCAGCTCTGGATGACACTAAAGTCTCCCAGCTCTGGATGACACTAAAGTCTCCCAGCTCTGGATGACACTAAAGTCTCCCAGCTCTGGCTGACACTAAAGTCTCCCAGCTCTGGATGACACTAAAGTCTCCCAGCTCTGGATGACACTAAAGTCTCCCAGCTCTGGCTGACACTAAAGTCTCCCAGCTCTGGCTGACACTAAAGTCTCCCAGCTCTGGATGACACTAAAGTCTCCCAGCTCTGGATGACACTAAAGTCTCCCAGCTCTGGCTGACACTAAAGTCTCCCAGCTCTGGATGACACTAAAGTCTCCCAGCTCTGGATGACACTAAAGTCTCCCAGCTCTGGCTGACACTAAAGTCTCCCAGCTCTGGATGACACTAAAGTCTCCCAGCTCTGGATGACACTAAAGTCTCCCAGCTCTGGCTGACACTAAAGTCTCCCAGCTCTGGATGACACTAAAGTCTCCCAGCTCTGGATGACACTAAAGTCTCCCAGCTCTGGATGACACTAAAGTCTCCCAGCTCTGGATGACACTAAAGTCTCCCAGCTCTGGATGACACTGAAGTCTCCCAGCTCTGGATGACACTAAAGTCTCCCAGCTCTGGATGACACTGAAGTCTCCCAGCTCTGGCTGACACTAAAGTCTCCCAGCTCTGGATGACACTAAAGTCTCCCAGCTCTGGATGACACTGAAGTCTCCCAGCTCTGGCTGACACTGAAGTCTCCCAGCTCTGGATGACACTGAAGTCTCCCAGCTCTGGCTGACACTAAAGTCTCTCAACTCTGGCACTGAAGTCTCCCAGCTCTGGCTGACACTAAAGTCTCTCAGCTCTGGCACTGAAGTCTCCCAGCTCTGGCTGACACCACTAAAGACTCCCAGCTGTGGCTGACACCACTAAAGTCTCCCAGCTCTGGATGACACTAAAGTCTCCCAGCTCTGGATGACACTAAAGTCTCCCAGCTCTGGATGACACTAAAGTCTCCCAGCTCTGGCTGACACTGAAGTCTCCCAGCTCTGGCTGACACTGAAGCCTCCTAGCTCCTGCTGACACTGAAGCCTCCCAGCTCTTTCTGACACTGAAGTCTCCCAGCTCTGGCTGACACTGAAGTCTCCCAGCTCTGGCTGACGCTGAAGTCTCCCAGCTCTGGCTGACACCACTAAAGTCTCCCAGTTCTGGCTGACACTGAAGCCTCCCAGCTCTGGCTGACACTGAAGCCTCCCAGCTCTGGCTGACACTGAAGCCTCGCAGCTCTGGCTGACACTGAAATCTCTCAGCTCTGACTGACACTGAAGTCTCCCAGCTCCGACTGACACCACTAAAGTCTCCCAGCTGTGGCTGACAACAATGAAGACTCCCAGCTCTGGCTGACGCCACTAAAGTCTCCCAGCTGTTGCTGACACCAATGAATCCTCCCAGCTCTGGCTGATACTGAAGTCTCCCAGCTCTGGCTGACACTGAAGTCTCCCAGCTCTGGCTGACACTGAAGCCTCCCAGGTCTGGCTGACACTGAAGTCTCCCAGCTCTGGTTGACACTGAAGTCTCCCAGTTCTAGCTGACACTGAAGCCTCCAAGCTCTGGCTGACACTGAAGCCTCCCAGCTCTGGCTGGCACTGAAGCCTCCCAGCTCTGGCTGACACTGAAGCGTCCCAGCTCTGGCTGCCACTGAAGCCTCCCAGCTCTGGCTGACACTGAAGTCTCCCAGCTCTGGCTGACACTGAAGCGTCCCAGCTCTGGCTGACACTGGTCTCCCAGCTCTGGCTGACACTGAAGCCTTCCAGCTCTGGCTGACACTGGTCTCAAAGCTCTGGCTGACAATGAAGCTTCCCAGCTCTGGCTGACACTGAAGCCTCCCTGCTCTGGCTGACACTGAAGTCTACCAGCTCTGGCTGACACTGAAGCCTCCCAGCTCTGGCTGACACTGAAGTCTCCCAGCTCTGGCTGACACTGAAGTCTCCCAGCTCTGGCTGACACTGAAGCCTCCCAGCTCTGGCTGACAATGAAGCTTCCCAGCTCCGGGTGACACTGAAGCCTCCCCGCTCTGGCTGACACTGAAGTCTCCCAGCTCTGGCTGACAATGACGCTTACCAGCTCTGGCTGACATTGGTCTCCCAGATCTGGCTGACAATGAAGCTTCCCAGCTCCGGCTGACACTGAAGCCTCCCAGCTCTGGCTGACACTGAAGCCTCCCAGCTCTGGCTGACAATGAAGCTTACCAGCTCTGGCTGACGCTGGTCTCCCAGATCTGGCTGACAATGAAGCTTCCCAGCTCTGGCTCACACTGAAGCCTCCCAGCTCTGGCTGACACTGAAGTCTCTCAGCTCTGGCTGATACTGAAGCATCCCAGCTCTGGCTGACACTGAAGCCTCCCAGCTCTGGCTGACAATGAAGCTTCCCAGCTCTGGCTGACAATGAAGCTTCCCAGCTCTGGCTGACAATGAAGCTTCCCAGCTCTGGCTGACACTGAAGCCTCCCAGCTCTGGCTGACAATGAGGCTTCCCAGCTCTGGCTGATACTGAAGTCTCCCAGCTCTGGCTGACACCAGTAAAGTCGCCCAGCTGTGGCTGACACCAATGAAGCCTGCCAGCTCGGGCTGACATGCTTGAGGATGTTCCGAGTATCAACGTCCCCACGGGCCAGTGCTTGACCACGTCACTCGGTGGAGTAGTGCCTGATCAACTAGACTCTTACTGCTCGCCGCATGTAGTCTAACGTAGGAACCACAGCCTGACTGATCGGGTACTGATTTTAGGTGCGTGTCCAGTTCCATTTTGAAGGCAACCAGGAGTGTATTAGTGATTCTCCTTGTGAATCCTGGGAGGCTGTTAAGTCTTGGGCTCCTGACACTTGTGTTGTCTGTCAGCGTGCTCATGGTGCTCCTGCTCTTCACTGGAGGGGATGTTGCACCGTCTTGCTTTCGTTGGGAGTGATTTCTGTGTGTAGATTTGGGACCAGTTGCCTCTGGGATTTTCCAGGTTAAGAGATTTCAAACGTTCCTAGTAATTAAGTTGCTTGACGGAACTTATGTTCAGTAAAGGTTTTTTGTACATTCTCTAGATCTGTGATTTCACTTGCCTTGAATGGAGGTGTTAATGTACAGCAGTCTTTTAGACTAGAGAGAACAAATAGTTTAAAAAGGATCATCACTGGCTTGGCATCCCTTGTTTTGAAAGTTATCAGTATTCATCCTATCATTTTTCCCTCACAGATGTGATAGTGACACTGTTGTGATTCTTGAAGGTTAGATCCTATGACATTAACACTCCCAACTCCTTCACATTACTTTCTCGCTCTATTGTGTGGTTATAGTTTGTAGGATATCTCAGTTCTAACTATTAATTCCTCAAATTTTCCATAACGGAGTAGTTGAAATTTGTCATTATTGAACATCACATTGTTTTCCGTGACCCATTACAAAATTTGGTTTATATTCGCTTGGAGATTTACTGTCCTCAGTGGATGACTCGTGTAGATTCTAGTATAGTCTGCAAAACAAGACACAGTACTATGGTATAAACCTCTATAACTGATATGAGGATTAGCACCATCCTGTGTGATGGAATGTGACAGGAAAACATAACTAACTCTTCTTTCCACTGTGTAACTATTATAGAATAGTGTAGTAGTACATTGCTAATGTGCACTTTTTTACCCAGCACCTGAATACTTCCAGCAGGTACCGGAGTGTCTTATACAGGCTAAGACATTCCAGCAGGTACTGGAGTGTCTTACACAGGTTATGACATAACAGTAGATACTGGAGTGTCTTAAACAGGCTAAGACATTCCAGCAGGTACCGGAGTGTCTTACACAGGCTAAGACATTCCAGCATAAAATGGAGTGTCTTACACAGGCTAAGACATTCCAGCAAGTACTGGAGTGTCTTACACAGGTTATGACATAACAGTAGATACTGGAGTGTCTTAAACAGGCTAAGACATTCCAGCAGGTACCGGAGTGTCTTACACAGGCTAAGACATTCCAGCATAAAATGGAGTGTCTTACACAGGCTAAGACATTCCAGCAGGTACTGGAGTGTCTTACACAGCTAAGACATTCCAGCAGGTACTGGAGTATTTTACAGAGGCTAAAACATTCCAGCAGGTATTGGAGTGTCTTACAGAGGCTAAAACATTCCAGCAGGTACTGGAGTGTCTTACAGAGGCTAAAACATTCCAGCAGGTACTGGAGTCTCTTACAGAGGCTAAAACATTCCAACAGGTACTGGAGTGTCTTACACAGGCTAAGAGTTTCCAGCAGGTACTGGAGTGTCTTACAGATGCTAAAACATTCCAGCAGGTACTGGAGTGTCATACACAGGCTAAGACATTCCAGCAGGTACTGGAGTGTCTTACACAGGCTAAGACATTCCAGCAGGTACTGGAGTGTCATACACAGGCTAAGACATTCCAGCAGGTACTGGAGTGTCATACACAGGCTAAGAGTTTCCAGCAGGTACTGGAGTGTCTTACAGAGGCTAAAACATTCCAGCAGGTACTGGAGTGTCATACACAGGCTAAGAGTTTCCAGCAGGTACTGGAGTGTCTTACAGAGGCTAAAACATTCCAGCAGGTACTGGAGTGTCATACACAGGCTAAGACATTCCAGCAGGTACTGGAGTGTCATACACAGGCTAAGACATTCCAGCAGGTACTGGAGTGTCATACACAGGCAAAGACATTCCAACAGGTACTGGAGTGTCTTACACAGGCTAAGAGTTTCCAGCAGGTACTGGAGTGTCTTACAGATGCTAAAACATTCCAGCAGGTACTGGAGTGTCTTACAGAGGCTAAAACATTCCAGCAGGTACTGGAGTGTCTTACACAGGCTAAGAGTTTCCAGCAGGTACTGGAGTGTCTTACAGAGGCTAAAACAATCCAGCAGGTACTGGAGTGTCATACACAGGCTAAGACATTCCAGCAGGTACTGGAGTGTCATACACAGGCTAAGACATTCCAGCAGGTACTGGAGTGTCATACACAGGCTAAGACATTCCAGCAGGTACTGGAGTGTCATACACAGGCTAAGACATTCCAGCAGGTACTGGAGTGTCATACACAGGCTAAGACATTCCAGCAGGTACTGGAGTGTCTTACACAGACTAAGACATTCCAGCAGGTACTGGAGTGTCATACACAGGCTAAGACATTCCAGCAGGTACTGGAGTGTCTTACACAGGCTAAAACATTCCAGCAGGTACTGGAGTGTCATACACAGGCTAAGACATTCCAGCAGGTACTGGAGTGTCATACACAGGCTAAGACATTCCAGCAGGTACTGGAGTGTCATACACAGGCTAAGACATTCCAGCAGGTACTGGAGTGTCATACACAGGCTAAGGTATTCCAGCAGGTACTGGAGTGTCATACACAGGCTAAGACATTCCAGCAGGTACTGGAGTGTCATACACAGGCTAAGGTATTCCAGCAGGTACTGGAGTGTCATACACAGGCTAAGACATTCCAGCAGGTACTGGAGTGTCATACACAGGCTAAGACATTCCAGCAGGTACTGGAGTGTCATACACAGGCTAAGACATTCCAGCAGGTACTGGAGTGTCATACACAGGCTAAGACATTCCAGCAGGTACTGGAGTGTCATACACAGACTAAGACATTCCAGCAGGTACTGGAGTGTCATACACAGACTAAGACATTCCAGCAGGTACTGGAGTGTCATACACAGGCTAAGACATTCCACCAGGTACTGGAGTGTCTTACACAGGCTAAGACATTCCAGCAGGTACTGGAGTGTCATACACAGGCTAAGACATTCCAGCAGGTACTGGAGTGTCATACACAGACTAAGACATTCCAGCAGGTACTGGAGTGTCATACACAGGCTAAGACATTCCAGCAGGTACTGGAGTGTCATACACAGGCTAAGACATTCCAGCAGGTACTGGAGTGTCATACACAGACTAAGACATTCCAGCAGGTACTGGAGTGTCATACACAGGCTAAGACATTCCAGCAGGTACTGGAGTGTCATACACAGGCTAAGACATTCCAGCAGGTACTGGAGTGTCTTACACAGGCTAAAACATTCCAGCAGGTACTTGAGTGTCATACACAGGGGCAGCAGCAGGGCTACCTGGAGTCTACCTGGAGGGTATTCCGGAGAACAACGCCCCCGCGACCCGGTCCACGACCACACCTCCGGGTGGATCAGGGCCTGATCAACGAGGCTGTTACTGCTGGCAGCTCGCTGTAAGGAAACCTGTGCAAATGTTTCTTCACGTCGGGAAATCAAACCCAGGACTCTGTGATTGTGAATCGGCCACTCTCACCAGTAAGCAACGCAGCACACCTCCCTCCCTCACTTTCACCGCAGCCACAAGGGGAAGAGGGAAGTTGTGGGAAGGAGGAAGACTGGTATGGACAAGGAAGGAGGGTAAGAGGGAGGGAGAGTAAGAGGGAGGGAAGGTAGGAAGGATGGAGGAGAGGGGGGAGGGGAAGCAGGGAGGTTGTGGTATGGACAGAAGAGGAAAGTGAGAGGGAGGGAAGTTGTGCGATGGACAAAGAGGGAAGGAGAGGGGAGAAAGAGGGAGGGAGGTAGGAAAGGTAAACATTGTCAGAGAGGTCACTGCTTCAGTGACCTCGCAGCAGTGCAAGGCGTCACTAACACCAACAAGCAGCTCACCACTGAGAGGTCCTACACCTGCCCAGCCGAAAGACGATCCTGTTTTTCGGCCCAGATTTGACAAGTTAGTGTGAAAGTTCTCCATACATCACAAGTGACCTGACGGCAGTGTTATCCCACGTCTCAACTCACAGCTCAACCAAACATCACATACACCATCACTCTACACATATAACAATCTTCAACAAGCACTGGGAACCTCTTAAGTTCACAATGAAGCCTTCAACAAGCACTGGGAACCACAAAATCAATCAATACCTGGATGTTCTAGAGTTTGTTAGTTTAATATGTTTATTATGCACCCCATACCCATCCTGTGGGCGGTAGTCACACCATACCCATCCTGTGGGCGGTAGTCACACCATACCCATCCTGTGGGCGGTAGTCACACCATACCCATCCTGTGGGCGGTAGTCAAAAGATTACAGAGGTACATAATGGGTCCAGGGACTGGACTCCAAAGTTCTAGAGGGGAGTCTGGTGTTCATGTTTCATATAAGGTGTGACAGAACACAGTTCTTCACAATAACAACATAATATTGTTGCACCACTACATGTAATAACATGTAAGTTAACATTATATATATCTATCTCTCTCTCTCTCTCTCTCTCTCTCTCTCTCTCTCTCTATATATATATATATATATATATATATATATATATATATATATATATACACACAAAGATGTGTAAGCATATAGCTGAATAAACCCGGTATTTTTAAAACAAAATTTAATTTTGACTTTAAAAAGTATAGTCTGGCCAGTCTCAGTACTGGTGTGTTCAATGAGAAGCGTTAAACCCGTAGCGACATACAGCACCTGGGAAAATGAGACGTTATCAGGTTTAATCCAAGTAAGGGAAGAGTAGCTACAACACACTGTTAGATCGTTAACCCTTGTGTGAAGGTACCCTTCTTGAAGGTACCTTCTTGAAGGTACCCTTCTTGAAGGTACCTTCTTGAAGGTACCCTTCTTGAAGGTACCTTCTTGAAGGTACCCTTCTTGAAGGTACCTTCTTGAAGGTACCTTCTTGAAGGTACCTTCTTGAAGGTACCCTTCTTGAAGGTACCTTCTTGAAGGTACCTTCTTGAAGGTACCAGCTCAGTAGTATTGTTTGTTTACAAGGAGAGTTGAGGCCTGCGCACTGTAGGCTGCTGCAGGCCGCACCTACCCCCTGGCCTGACTCATCCAACCCCCCTTACACACACACAGTACATCCATTTATTTCCCTTCTCCATTATCACGGTGTTCGTCTTGTTCCTCCACCTGGTATTTCCTCCACTTCTTCGTGTTTATGCAAAATATAAAGAAGTGAAATAGAAGAGAGGATAAGCGTTCTCCAGCACAGCAGTAGCCTGTGTTTTACCAGATATTGGTGCGACTTATGGGAAATTGATCCCTGGACCATGTGGTAAGGTGCGCTATTGTCTCCTAACACTCTCCCACACGCACACTGTCCCCTCCCTCTACCCCCTCTCCCCCTCCCTCTTCACCCTCTCCCTCTTCCCCCTCACTCTCTCTCCCCTTCCCTCTCTCTCTTTTTTTTTACACAGGGTTTCACAAGGTTAGGTTAAGGATCCTTAGCTTTACTGACAAGCTATTTACAAGTTAAGGATTCCTAACTCTATTGACAAGCTAATAGCTGTTACCTACATCAGCTCAGAATACTCCAATCTACTGAATGTTCAGCACACAGTAAATGACCCTATGACCTGTCTTTGTAATACGCATTTGTGCTTAACTGTTCTCTGTTTACAATAATGTATTTACCACTGAATATATCATTGCTTAGTTAATCTTAAGTTAAGTTTAAGCCTGCCCATAATGCTCTATATACAAGGCACTTTGACAAATTGCACTGTAATAACTTTGTACTTCACTGTATCATGTTCAAATTAATAATAAATAAATAAATAAATAAATAAATAAAGCATTTGTATTGTTATAAAACATAAATAAGTGAAGGAGACGAAGGAATTCTAGTGTAAGAATGTGATGGATGCAGCGACCACCTGGTGGAGGTGATGGATGCAGCGACCACCTGGTGGAGGTGATGGATGCAGCGACCACCTGGTGGAGGTGATGGATGCAGCGACCACCTGGTGGAGGTGATGGATGCAGCGACCACCTGGTGGAGGTGATGGAGGGGCGGTGACCACCTGGTGGAGGTGATGGAGGGGCGGTGATGCAAGAGTCACACAGTGACCACCTGGTGGAGGTGATGGAGGGGCGGTGATGCAAGAGTCACACAGTGACCACCTGGTGGAGGTGATGGAGGGGCGGTGATGCAAGAGTCACACAGTGACCACCTGGTGGAGGTGATGGAGGGGCGGTGATGCAAGAGTCACACAGTGACCACCTGGTGGAGGTGATGGAGGGGCGGTGATGCAAGAGTCACACAGTGACCACCTGGTGGAGGTGATGGAGGGGCGGTGATGCAAGAGTCACACAGTGACCACCTGGTGGAGGTGATGGAGGGGCGGTGATGCAAGAGTCACACAGTGACCACCTGGTGGAGGTGATGGAGGGGCGGTGATGCAAGAGTCACACAGTGACCACCTGGTGGAGGTGATGGAGGGGCGGTGATGCAAGAGTCACACAGTGACCACCTGGTGGAGGTGATGGAGGGGCGGTGATGCAAGAGTCACACAGTGACCACCTGGTGGAGGTGATGGAGGGGCGGTGATGCAAGAGTCACACAGTGACCACCTGGTGGAGGTGATGGAGGGGCGGTGATGCAAGAGTCACACAGTGACCACCTGGTGGAGGTGATGGAGGGGCAGCGACCACCTGGTGGAGGTGATGGAGGGGTAGTGACCACCTGGTGGAGGTGATGGAGGGGCGGTGATGCAAGAGTCACACAGTGACCACCTGGTGGAGGTGATGGAGGGGCGGTGATGCAAGAGTCACACAGTGACCACCTGGTGGAGGTGATGGAGGGGCGGTGATGCAAGAGTCACACAGTGACCACCTGGTGGAGGTGATGGAGGGGCGGTGATGCAAGAGTCACACAGTGACCACCTGGTGGAGGTGATGGAGGGGCGGTGATGCAAGAGTCACACAGTGACCACCTGGTGGAGGTGATGGAGGGGGGGTGATGCAAGAGTCACACAGCGACCACCTGGTGGAGGTGATGGAGGGGCGGTGATGCAAGAGTCACACAGTGACCACCTGGTGGAGGTGATGGAGGGGCGGTGATGCAAGAGTCACACAGTGACCACCTGGTGGAGGTGATGGAGGGGCGGTGATGCAAGAGTCACACAGTGACCACCTGGTGGAGGTGATGGAGGGGCGGTGATGCAAGAGTCACACAGTGACCACCTGGTGGAGGTGATGGAGGGGCGGTGATGCAAGAGTCACACAGTGACCACCTGGTGGAGGTGATGGAGGGGCGGTGATGCAAGAGTCACACAGTGACCACCTGGTGGAGGTGATGGAGGGGCGGTGATGCAAGAGTCACACAGTGACCACCTGGTGGAGGTGATGGAGGGGCGGTGATGCAAGAGTCACACAGTGACCACCTGGTGGAGGTGATGGAGGGGCGGTGATGCAAGAGTCACACAGTGACCACCTGGTGGAGGTGATGGAGGGGCGGTGATGCAAGAGTCACACAGTGACCACCTGGTGGAGGTGATGGAGGGGCAGCGACCACCTGGTGGAGGTGATGGAGGGGTAGTGACCACCTGGTGGAGGTGATGGAGGGGCGGTGATGCAAGAGTCACACAGTGACCACCTGGTGGAGGTGATGGAGGGGCGGTGATGCAAGAGTCACACAGTGACCACCTGGTGGAGGTGATGGAGGGGCGGTGATGCAAGAGTCACACAGTGACCACCTGGTGGAGGTGATGGAGGGGCGGTGATGCAAGAGTCACACAGTGACCACCTGGTGGAGGTGATGGAGGGGCGGTGATGCAAGAGTCACACAGTGACCACCTGGTGGAGGTGATGGAGGGGCGGTGATGCAAGAGTCACACAGTGACCACCTGGTGGAGGTGATGGAGGGGCGGTGATGCAAGAGTCACACAGTGACCACCTGGTGGAGGTGATGGAGGGGCGGTGATGCAAGAGTCACACAGTGACCACCTGGTGGAGGTGATGGAGGGGCAGCGACCACCTGGTGGAGGTGATGGAGGGGCGGTGATGCAAGAGTCACACAGTGACCACCTGGTGGAGGTGATGGAGGGGCGGTGATGCAAGAGTCACACAGTGACCACCTGGTGGAGGTGATGGAGGGGCGGTGATGCAAGAGTCACACAGTGACCACCTGGTGGAGGTGATGGAGGGGCGGTGATGCAAGAGTCACACTGCCATGTTAGAATTCCTCAATGAAGTTCACTGGAAAAGGAAAGTAGAAAGCAAGAACTTACACCAGCTGGCACATAGGTTGAGCTAAACCAGGAAGCTACATCATCACCCACATATATAACAACATAAGAAGGAACACTGCAGCAGGCCTGCTGGCCCATGCGAGGCAGGTCCATGTCTCCTACCGGCTTAAACCAATGCCCCAACCTAGTCAGATCAGGTCACATCCACTTAAGGAAGGAACACGGCAACTGACTTAGTAGCACAAGCTAGTCAGGTCCAACTCTCACACCCACCCACACCCACTCATGTATTTATCTAACCTATTTTTAAAACTACACAACGTTTTAGCCTCTATAACTGTACTCGGGAGTTTGTTCCACTCATCCACAACTCTATTACC